>NW_024080701.1:219585-391235 GCF_003009895.1 Hyaena hyaena | reverse complement strand
CTTAACTGACTGAACCACCCAGGTGCCCTGAATCTTCCAGCAGTTTAAAAAATATTTATTCCTAGTTGCTTGATATTTTTATACTATTATGAATCATGTCTTGTAAATCATGTATTCTAGCTGCTTAGTGCTGGTGTATAGAAATGTGATTAGTTTTTATATATTGATCTCATATCCATCTATCTTGCTAAACTCTCTTTTTAAGACATTTTTAAATGTTTGTTTATTTTTGAGAGAAAGAGAGTGTGAGCTGGAGGGGCAGAGAGAGGGAGACAGAATCCCAAGCAGGCTCCAGGCTCTGAGCTGTCAGCACAAAGCCTGATGTGGGGCTTGAACCCACAAACTATGAGATCATGACCTTTGCCAAAGCTGGACACTTAAATGACTGAGCCACCCAGGCACCCCATTCTTTTATTGTTCTTGATTTCAAAGGCCATACTTCTAATCTTTTTCCATTATGTGTGATGTTTGTTACATTTTTTTTTTTAAATTACATCAGGTTAAGGCTATTCCCTTCTTTATTCCTAATTTACTGTTTTTATCAAGAATTTGCATCAAGTTTTATCAAATGCTTTTCTGAATCTACTGATATATCTTTTCTTCCTCCTTTAAACTTCTAATGTGTTAAATTAAAAATACTAAAACTAAAAATATTCTTTTCAGATATACATATACAGGGTAAACTATGTATTAAAAAAATAGTCGGGGTACCTGCGTGCAGGCTGTCTGCACTGACAGCCTGGAGCCTGCTTGAGATTCTCTCTCTCTTTCTCTCTCTCTCTCTCTCTCTCTCTCTCTCTCTCTCTCTGACACACACACACACATTTTCAAAATAGATAAATAAACTTAAAACAAAACAAAATAAAAACCAATCAATGACAAGTACATGATTCAGGGTAACATAACTGTTATCACAGGTGGGATGGGGATAAGCATTTGGGAGATGTCAATTGTTGCTAATATTCCAGATCTGTCAGGTGGTGAATTCATGACCATACAGTATATTACCTAAGCATACAAATATATGCATAAAAACACAAATGATTAAATACAAAAGCAAATCATGCATAGACCATGACGGAAAGATAAGCATATGTGTTATGAACTAAGAATTATGATTAATCCAATTGTATGATTTTAAAAAAAGAAATTCATATTTGTCTATATGACACTGTATTGCATTTATTCCTGGGTTGGTAAAAAGTCTTCTTAAAGTGCTGTATTCTTGGGGCGCCTGGGTGGCTTAGTCGGTTAAGCGTCTGACTTTTGCTTAGGTCATGATCTCGTGGTTTGTGGGTTCGAGCCCCGTGTCGGGCTCTGTGCTGACTGCCAGCTCAGAGCCTGGAGCCTCTTTCAGAGTCTGTGACTCCCTCTCTCTCTGACCCTCCCCTGCTTGCGCTGTCTCTCTCTCTCTCTCCTAGAAATAAATAAAACATTAAAAAAAAATTTAAAAAAAAGTGTTGTATTCTTCACGTTATTGGTTAAGTTCCTCCTCTCTAGATACCTTTTGGCTGTTTCTGGTTGTGAGATTTAATATCATGACTCACATGTGTTTTTAGGGTCTGCAACATCCTGAGTGAAAAGTTCTGTGGTTATCCTGTGTTCTCAATTGTTTAGTTCCCACATCACCAGATTCATTCATTCAACCTCATTCTAGGTTGACACTTGGTGTGGAATGCTCTGTAGTGTATAGAGGGCCTGACCATCTCTCTTGGTTACTTAGACCACATACTTTTGTAATGAACATGCCATGAATTTCCATCCTGCCCCATCCTGTCCATCTCTTCCTATCAGGTAGTGCTGGGGCATGAGGTCTGTAGCTTTTGAGGAGGACACTTGGAATGTGTTTTAGTGGTTATGGACGTTTGGAATGAAATAGACTTGGCTTTGAGTCTTGGCTCTTCTTTTTACCAGCTGTGTGGTCTTTAGAAATTTGAGTAACCATGTCTGAGCATCAGTAATCCAACAAATTTGCCTGCTCTTTTCTCCCAGGTTGTTGTGTTATAATGTTGTCTATTATTACTATGATTATCTATCACCACCATATACAATTAGCTTTGGTATCCCCATGCAACTGGGTGCAGTTTCAAGCTACTGATCCGGATTTTCCCTTGAGTGTGCTGAAGGCACCAGTTGTTTTATTCCCTAAGTTCTGAAAAGAGCCATAGTGCCAAATTATCCTTACCTTACTTTTCAACCAGAGCTTTTTCTCTTTTGTCTGTACTATTGCTGGAGGAGAAGGGGAGACAGGCAATCATGTTATTCACAGCCAGGCCCTTTCTAAGCAGGTGGTAGATACAACTGTTTGGCCTGATCTCAGGGCTGAGAACAATTTTTTTTTACAAATAGTTTATTGTCAAGTTGGTTTGCATATAACACCCGGTGCTCATCCCCACAAGTGCCCTCCTCCATGCCCATCTCCCCTCTCCCCCCGACACCCTTGAGTCCTCAGTTTGTTCTCAGCATTCAAGAATCTCTCATGGTTTGCTTCTCTCCCTTTCCCCCACCATTTCTCCCCTTCTTCTCCCCCATGGTCCTCCGTTAAGTTCCTCCCAATCCTCCTATACGTGCAAACATATGATATTCGTCCTTTTCTGCCTGACTTATTTCGCTCAGTTACTGAGAACAATATTAACAGTGGTCGCCCATAACAGCTACCGTACTGAATGCCGTGCCCTCGGCATCTCCCTAGATTCTAGTCCAATTTTCTAAAGCAGATTTTTAAAAAAATATTTATTATTGAGGGAGAGGGAGCACAAGTGGGGGAGGGGGAGAGAGAGAATGGGGGCAGTGGATCCAAAGCGGACTTCTAGCTGAGAGCAGGGAGCCCCATGCACCTTGCACAGAAAGCCCAATGTGGGATTCAAACTAATGAACTGTGAGATCATGAGGTGAGCTGAAGTTGGATGGTCAACTGACAGAGCCACCCAGGCAACCCTCCCAAAGCAGATCTTTGACGTTCATCTTAACACACGGAAGTTGGGGCTTAGAGAGGTTCGATAACTAAGTTATTAACTGGCAAAACCAGGAGGCGCTCACTCCCTGGTCTCTGTGGATCCAAAACCTACATTCACAGCCACTTCCTAGGCAGATGCGATTGCCTGGACAGTGTTTACATCTCCCTATTTTTTTTGGATTTCGGACTTGGAAGTATGTGGAGCCCAGAACTCAGTAGGACCTGAGTGGTTGGATCATTGGATTCTCTGTGTCTTTTGGGGAAGCCAGCTCCTTGCAGATGCAAGAGATGCTCTAGAAACTTTGGATGCTCTTTGGACATTTTCTTTTTTTTTTTTTTTAAGTTTATTTATTAATTTTGAGGGAGAAAGACGGGGAGGGAAAGAGAGAGAGAGAGAAAGCAAATGAGGGAGGGAGGATGGGAGAGAGAGAGAGAAAATTCCAAGCAGCCTCAATGCTGTCTGCACAGAGCCCAACTTGCGGCTCCATCCTGTAAACTGTGAGATCCTGACCTGAGCTGAGGTCAAGAGTCGGACAGTCAACCCACTGAGCCACCGAGGTGCCCCATTTTGTACCAAAACTTGAATCTAAGATGATTCAATGCTCCGATTGGTAGTTTTTAGAAATTTTTGCGTTATTCACTTTGGGTAAGGAATATTTAGATATGTTGCATTCATGACTGTATTTTGGATTTTTAAGTCAGAAAACTGGACGGTTTATAAAAACTTTGGAAAATATCTGTCGTACGCTGAAATAAAGTGAGAACTTAATAAAAATATGCATTAATGCAGGAATCCACTGCCCTCACACTAAGCACAAGAGATCTCTGTTGGACCTTGGGAAAAATAAACTTACTCCCTTGGCTTTTATGGGGGGGTGGCACTAAAATTTGGTAGCTGTGCTCTGGAGTGGGGTAGTGGCATAGAATGAAAACAGTCTGCAGGAGCCTTCAGTTTCTTTAAAACACAACCAAATTAAACATTAACATAGTCTTTAGAGAATGAATCCCAGATTCCCTCATCTTACACAGACAGTTGAGTTTTTGAAAAAGAGGTTCAACTTAAAAAATTAGTTTACTCTTCTACTTTTACCAAGTATGTAATTAAACACAATTAACCAAAGGGTAAGAAAATCAAATTTTCTGTTTAAAAATCTCTCCTTCTTCAGCATGCCTCCAAAATGACCCAAGTTTTAGGAAGAACTGCTAAATTTTAGTTTTTGCCCTTTGTGCTGGTTCTTTATTTTGATCCAGTTAATATTAAAATGCTCACAAAGCAATTATCATTCATCTTTCAGCTTGATGAACAGATTTTCATTGCAAATGAAGTATGCCCTGTAAATGATTAAGCATTAATAAAAACAAGAATCAACCTGATTTGTTTCAACACCTCCATTTCTCTGCAGGAGGTGACATTTTTCTGCCAGTTTGTCCAAGTGCTATTTTTGCAGACTCCCTTTTGCTCAAGCAGCGTATATTTGGCTTGGTTTTGCATTCAATCAAGGGTATGACTGAGTTCAAAAATGAAAAATGGTATCCTCTACTTCTGAGATTCTGTTTATGAGAAGGTTGCATAGTGCTTACAGTACATTGGAAGCTTGTGATTCCTAAGAACTTCTCTGGCATTGCTCAGGATTCAGTATTTATGGCATATTTAATTTATTGGTAGCACTGAATAACATGCAGTACAAAATGACAGCCCTATTAGGCTTTCTGTTTAAACAGCCTTACTAAGATAGCAGCTGAGCAAAAGCTGACAGCTCCTTCTGCCCCTGAAAGAGGTTGGGTTCAGCACTCCAGCTGACCCAATTGACCAACTGACCTTTCTTCAGTCTTCTTTTGTACACCATTAAGAGAGTAATTATCACTACTCTTTAGTTTATATCTACTATATGGGTCCTTCATTTACTCCTCTTATATGGGAGTACATTTCCCTTGATGTTCATGTGTGAGGCTTTTGGGCCAAATTTGTTTTCTGGGTTTCTGTTTCTGTTTACAAACAAAGTAATCACTATTGGAATAGATTTACTCACCCAACCATTGACTGGTGCATAAGTGCTCAGTAAATAGTGCTTGAATGAATAAATGCTGGGCAGTGAATATGGTGGGGACCTTTTGGCCTCTCTGCATATTTAATTAAGTGCTCGTATATTTAGATATTTGATTTCCTTTCATATCACTGATAGCTATGTAATGTTTTAAAACTTACCTTTACTAAAAACAAAACAAAACAAAACAAAACAAAACAAAACTTACCTTTACTTGGATAGTTTAAAATTTCAGAGTTTAAACATTACCTCCAGATTTAGATAAAGGTAAAATTGTAGCATTGGCTGTAAGCAAACAGGGAAATAAATAATTTCTAGTTTCCAGGAAGGCTGGAAAAAAAGGCTTTCTTAGAATGAGCTTGCTTCTACTCTAACAGGAGCACTAAAATTAAATGGCTCTAATTGCATAAAACCTTGGCAGTCACTCATAATGCATCTTCTTTCCCTTATTGATTTTATATATTGTGCTTTGCTGGCAAAAATGCTGATTGTTTATTCATTGATGACAAATAGCTATAGAACCAGCTTTGTGTAATATATTGAAAACCAGGTTGAAGAATATCACGTGTCTTGGTTATCATATTTCTTTTTTTATTCTTTTAATTGCACGTGCACATAGAAAGCATCCCTATTGATATTGTTAATTCTCATTTTCTGTTTTTACTCAATTTAATTTTTTTAAATTCACATCCAAGTTAGTTAGCCTATAGTGCGACAGTGATTTCAGGAGTAGATTCCTTAATGCCCCTCACCCATTTAGTTCATCCCACCCCCCCCCCAAAACCCCTCCAGTAACCCTCTGTTTGTTCTCATATTTAAGAGTCTCTTATGTTTTGTTCCCCTCCTTGTTTTTATATTATTTTTGCTTCCCTTCCCTTATGTTCATCTGTTTTGTATCTTAAAGTCCTCATATGAGTGATATCATATGATATTTGTCTGACTGGCTAATTAATTCTCATTTTCTATTTTGGAATTGATTTTTCAAGATATAGTTGAAAGTTTGTGCTCTGTAAGTAGAGAATGATAAGTCCTTTGATGACAACCTGAAATAAGCTATCATGAAGAGAATACATGTTTTACTGCTTTTTTTGAATTATATATTTTTGTTCTGATATGCTATATGATAGGAAGGGAAATCTCCCCTCTAAACTCCTAAGCATAGGAGTTGAGTTTGCAGATGGGCCATAAGTTCCCTTCTGTTTTGGTTACAGGAGGAATACCATCCATTTGTAACATAGTCGATCTCTGCCGTACGTGCTGCTACAGCGGGGTCTCTGCACGACACTGTCATTTTATCAGATACACCGCTTTAATTTTATCCTTTTATTTTTAGCTTCATAACCTTCTCGCAAAGTTACTTGGAATAAGAAGTCAAATGTTCAAGCATGGCATTTAAATTCATTTGAGAGTTTTAAAAAGCATCAGCTAGGACTTGATTTGCTTAAAATGTGAAATAAAAATATACTTCTGTTAATTACGAGAACAATTTCAAATCAAGTTACTCCACAGTCACCTGAGTTCTTGGCATTTCAGACATGCAGTTAAGTTTTATGTTGACCCAGTTAATATTCCCAAAGTAAATAGAGTGAGGCAACTCGGATCGTCTAGGAGCAGTGTGGAGATGGAATTTGGGGTGCAAGATGTTTATTAGGAATTGCCACCTATAAAAGGGAAGGGGGAGGCGGGGAAGGTTTGGGCAGAGGGAGAAACTGAGGGGCCTGCAGCTCGAGTGGGGACTGTGGAGCAAGGGTTTCCGGGCAGCGGTGTCTGATGTTGGCTGAAGTGACCAGCCTTTCCATCCCTGTTTGTTTCTCTCAGTCACCAAAGGGAATGTGCGACCTCCGGCAAGAGGCTCTCTGCTGCCAAGGCCCATGGAAGAGCCGCCTGCTAGAGGCCGTCTGCTGACCACGCTCACCACAGCCGGGCAGAAAGTCTTTCTCGATGGGACGGGGGAGTCTGAGCTCCATCACATGGGTCTCTCATAATTAGTATTAATAATAGTACTTATATTTTATATAGTCATATCATTATCTTCATCCAACCAATGAAAAATGGAGGCAAAACAGTTTGCTTAAGATCTTGTGGTTAATTCGGAGCAGAGCTAGGAAGAATAACTTACGAGTTCTGGTCACTTAGCCTTTGATAAACTGACGTCATGCTGTGATGGCTGTATTATTATTTAAAAAAATTTTTTAATGTTTATTTACTTTTGACAGAGCATGAGTGGGGGAAGGGCATAGAGAGAGGAAGACATAGATTCTGAAGCAGCCTCTGGCTCTGAGCTGTCAGCACAGAGCTCGATGTGGGGTTCGAATCCACGAACCATGACTTGAGCCAAAGTCAGATGCTTAGCTGACTGAGCCACCCAGGCGGCCCTGTATTATTCTTAAATGGGTGTCAGCGTATGTGAAGAAAAAGTAAGGGGAAGGTAGTGTAGCGACTCAAGAAATAGTATGGCCAGTAAGAAAGGGCCAACTGCCTGGCCTTCTAGTTTGTGTTCTCTCTGGCTCTGTCCCAGGCAAGCCTCTCATTCATTCTGACCTTCAGTGTTCTGATTGTTCAATAAAAGGAATGAAGTTGATGTGCTGACTGAACAGGGTAAATGAAAGCACATAATACATTAGTGTTCATAGCAGGAAATGCCATACATGGTAATTTTCTAAAATGCCAAAACCAAGGCAACCTGTAAAATGTTGGTAGAGAAATGAAGATTTGAACTTAAGGACAGAGAGAACTTTTCTCCCTCATATTTTTCTTTCATATCTCTTCCAAATCTTTAGTGTTAATATATTAGGAAATGAATCGACAGACTTTTCTGGAGAAGTTGCTTCTGTACTGTGGGCCCATTCCAGACAGATATGGGAAGGGCTATTATTAGAAAAAGGAGAGGAAGAAGGATGGAGTGAAAAAGACGGATTAAATCAACAGATATTCATGGAATGCCTATTACGGGTTAGGGCTTTTTTGAATTTTAATGGTATAGTTCAGTATAGAAGGTGAATGAAAGTACCAGAGCTTAGCTCATTAAAGACTGCCTCTTCTCCCTTTCCCACGTCTGTCTACTAGCCTCTTGGTTTAGTCTTGGTTATTTTCTTAGGTTTATTGCCGTCGACTGTGAACTATTTCCCACCTGTCTACCTTAGGCCTACCTTCAACCTATTCTTTATGGAAATTCAAACCTGTTATTTCCTACTTCCAATTACTTTCATAAAGGTCAAAACACTTGACATTGACTATTGCCTGGAGCCTGCCAACCCCATCTCTCACTATTGACATTTCCAAACCCAAATCTTCCCCCTCTTTCTGCCTCACTAGGTCCCCCAATAGGCTTCGGCCCTTTTGCTTTGAGCTTTGCCCATACTGATTCCTAATCTTGTAGTGCTCTTTCTCTTTCCTTCTACCCCTGGTTAGCTGCCTCTCAGTGTATATTTTTCTTCTTTGGGAAAGCTTTTGCTAATCCCTAGACTAGACTGGGTCACCCTTTTACTTTCCTCTAAGACTCCCTCTTAGAATCGATCACAGGAGGTAATTACTTGCTGTGTGCGTGTGATTATCTTCTCTCCTATTGGACTGTAGCTTCGCATGGGCAGTGACTAGGTCTGTTTTGGTTCACATCTGCCAAGCACTATCCTGGCAGGGAGGGATTCATTGAATCTTTTTGAGTGAAGGACTTAGAAGGCTCAGATAATTCACTCTTGTTCAGCCTGTACTTCCTACCTCACCACTGGGGCTGTCTAAATTTGGACATAGGTCAGTGTAAATCTCTCTGTTAAGCTATACGTTTGCTACCGCAAAGACTAAGAACGAGGCCTTTGCTCTGATGTCTACAATTAAAAAAATTCTTACCTTTCCTTAAACCTAGTATGTTTTATTTTATTTTATTATTTTTAAAAATCAATTATGTTTTATATTTTAGTGCATGCCATTGTGTCTGGTTAAAACATCATGGTACTTTGATTTATTTAAAAAAATCCCTTTCCTTAATCCATCTATTGGATTTTGAGAAATGTTATCTTCAAATATTATTATTCAAGAAAAGTATTTAAGGACTTGATTTGTGAGGGAGGGAGGCTGAAGCCCTTCATCCACTTTTTCTCCTACAAGCTTTCCTAATCTAATGTTTTTCCTTGGACCAAAAGCTCTTTTTACGGTGCCCAGTGTTTTATAAGTAATAGCTCGAGGGGAGAGTGGAAATAAGTGATCCGCTTACAACAGCACATGTAAACCTTCTCATAAGAAGAACATTTCTTGGCCATTTTATGCTGGTATGAGTTCAGGCTGGGCTACTTTAAAATGGACATCTTCTGTTTTTATAGGAAACACATGGAATGTCTGGAATTCTTCTTAGAAAAAGGAATCCGTGCATCCTGCTGCGAAGCAGCAAAGTACTTGCTTTTTGTTAGTTGTGGTCTTAGACTTCAATTCTTAAGGCATCTTGAAAATCAGATGTGATTGAAATTCATTATTGCTTCTTCAACTGAAAATGAGAAGGACTATACATTTGATTTGAAAAATTTGAAAACCTATATATTTCATTCGCTTTGGTAGTATATTCAACTGGCCATTTTGTCTTTGTGTTTTGTTTTGAAACCATTTACTTTATAAAGCTTCCCAGGTGGATATTTATTTTCACTCTGAATAAATTTAAAACAATTGGTAATTTAACTTAACTGTTGTGTCTTGGACATATTGGTGGTTCCTGTATACGAATGTTAGGACTCATGGACTGAAAACATAGTTTGTAATTCTTCATGCAAATAACAATATTGAAATCATAATAAGAGTAACTTTATTTGGAATGCTTCGTATCTTTTTTATCAATATTAAAAATACTTCTTGTGAATTGTAGGCTTATCGATTTGTAGATGTTAGCCTGAGTCTTGGCCGTATTATTCTGCAGTATATGTCCACTGTACCAGATATGACGCTGAGTTCTTAGTCACACAGACATTGCTTTATTTTATTTTACTTTCAGTATAGGCTCTGATTTATACTTTGAGGAAACATGGATTGGTAGATCGACAGAGTTGATTAAGGTAGAGTTTCTTGCTTCACTGTCTGTGCTTTTCATGATTAATCAGAAGCTCCAAATTGCTGATACTTTATTTAATTTTTAAATTTATTGGTTAATAAGTATGTGAGATTCTTCTAAGAGCATCTGTTTTCTTACTGTGGTGGAACCTCCCTTGGGAAACACAAGAATTTAAGAAAAAAGGAAATTTGGTGTTTTTCTTGCATAATCATGATCTTGTAGGAATCCACACGGAAAAGTAGCTATTGTATCTTGAAGGATTTTTTTTAGAGTGGCTTTTGTTTAGCTGTATGTGGAATGACCCAGGAAAAAAAATCTTGTTTGTTCTTATTAATCCCTTGCCCCCTACATTTTATTTAGTACAACTAATTAATTAAAACTTTACTCTGCTTTTGTCACAGACTAAATAAAGTTATCAACTACCTCCACAATAGCAAAAATCTTGAAATCTGAGGCTGTGGATTGGTGGGCAATGAAAGGTCTTCTGGGTCTTGGTGAGATAAAGACTAGTTAATTGACTTCACCATGGCCTTAGTCTATGGCACTGACGGTTTTCAATATTTTCATTATAGACTCAGATGATCTTTCCAGTAAATTAAGTGTACTCGTCAATTTTATGTCTAAATGACTTTTGTTGCAAAGAAAGAAGGGTATTTTTTTTGTTATTCATTAAACAGATATTTTATCTTACACACTTCTTGTAAAAAGATATGAGTTGTAACTTAATTCATAAAGCAGTTTTGGACTTTCCCCCAGTTAAGTTAAAGAGACTTATGAACTCATTCAGGCATTGATTTAGAATTCAACAAGTGATAAATAATGAGGCACAACCTCTCCTCTTAATATCTTGATTCATAGTGTTGGAAAGACAGTCAAAATAAGGGAGAGTATATGTTTTTAAAGTTCCTCCTGTGTTGTAGGAGGGATACAAATGTTATGGAGTGATTAATTTTCCCTGGATATAGTTGGGATCCTGCCACTTGCTAGTGCTGGCAGTAGGAGTGGCGGGAGAAGAGGATGTAATTTTCAACAAATATTCAAGGAATTTTTATTGCACACTTACTGCATGACAGCACTCTGTGTGTCAGAGAGCCATTGTGAACAAGACAGTCTCTCTACTCTCATGGAACTTATGTTTTAGTGAGAGGAAATAGTGTCTTTTGACAAAGAGGTGGTATTTCTTTTTTTTTTTTTTATGTTTTTTTTTTTTTTTTTTGGAGAGAGAGAGAGAGCGTGAACAGGGGAGGGTCAGAGAGAGAGGGAGACACAGACTCCGAAACAGGCTCCAGGCTCTGAGCTGGCAGTCAGCACAGAGCCCGATGCGGGGCTCAAACCCATGAACCGTGAGATCATGACCCAAGTGAAAGTCGGACGCTTAACCGACTAAGCCACCCAGGCGCCCCAAAGAGGTGGTATTTCTAAAGGTAGAGTGGAAGGAAGTTATCTGTGCTTTCTCCCCTTGGATGGGTCAGTGATGCCTTATGGAGGGTCAAGGGTACATGTCGGGGGGCTTAGCCTTGATTGGAGGATGGACACCTCTCCCTGGTAACAGCAGAGAAAAAAGGAACATGGAAATTGATGGAAGGGTCAGAAATCTGATGACCCTTTTTTTACAATTTAATTTTAATTTTTTTTGTTTTTGTTTTTGTTTTTTTTAGTTTAAATTCAAGTTAGTTAGCATACAGTGTAGTCTT
Organism: Hyaena hyaena; assembly: GCF_003009895.1. NCBI lineage: Eukaryota > Metazoa > Chordata > Mammalia > Carnivora > Hyaenidae > Hyaena > Hyaena hyaena. Next base: position 379,508 of record NW_024080701.1, on the reverse strand, counting down.
GGTTTCAGGAGTAGGACCCAGTGATTCATCTCTTACATATGACACCCAGTGCTCATCCCAAAAAATTCCTTCCTTAATGCCCATCACCCATTTAACCCATCTCTCCACCCACCTCCCCTCCAGCAACCCTCAGTTTGTTCTCTGTATTTAAGAATCTCTTTTGGTTTGTGATAGTGGGACTTTCAAAAGCTCTGCTCTGGAGGTGCCTGGGTGGCTCAGTCAGTTAAGTGTCTTACTTTAGCTCAGGTCATGATCTCACGGTTCATGGGTTTGAGTCCCGCGGTGGGCTCTGTGCTGACAGCTCAGAGCCTGGAGCCTGCTTTGGATTCTGTGCCTCCATTGCTTTCTGCCCCTCCCCTACTTGTGCTGTCTCTCTCTCTCTCAAAAATAAATTTAAAAAAATTTAAAAAATTTTTCAAAATCTCTGCTCTGGAATATGAAAAAGCAAAGCCAAAAGACACCAAATGAATAAACAAACAAAGCAGAATCAGATCTGTAGATACAGAAAACAAAGTGATGGTTGCCAGAAGGGAGGCCGGTGGGGAGGATGGGCACAATGGGTGAAGGGGAGTGGGAGATACAAGCTTCCAGTTCTAGAATGAATAAGTCTTGGAGTAAAAGGCACAGCATAGAGAATATAGCCAATGGTACTGTACAACAGCATAGCATGGTGGTAGATGGCAGCCATGCTTGTGGTGAGCAAAGCATAATGTACAGACCCGTGGAATCACTATGCTGCACACCCAAAACTAATGTAATGTGTGTGCCAACTGTACTCAAAGAAAAAGAAGAAGAAGACAAAAAAAGGGCTTTTGTCAAAAAGCTTTTGTTTTCCCAGCAAAACTGAGCAAGGTCATCAGCCAAAGTTGGGTTCAGGTGTGTGTTGGAGTGGTTGAGGAGAGAAGAGCTGGTATTGAAGTAGTTGTTTGAGGGGCAGAGCACACTGAGGAGACCCAGAGCCAGATTTCTGGGCTGCGTTGGGGTGAGCAATCAGGAATCTAAAATACAGTAAATCTGCTTAGTTTGATTTTCCTGCATGAGTAGTTTACTACTGGTTGGCTCATTGGCTGCAGGCTGATTCTGGGTTCATATAGGACTGAAGTTTTTTTTTTTGTTTTTTGTTTTTTTTTTAAAATATTTTATTTATTTCTAAGAGAGAGAGAGAGACAGCGTGAACAGGGGAGGGTCAGAGAGAGAGGGAGTCACAGACTGAAACAGGCTCCAGGCTCTGAGCTGGCAGTCAGCACAGAGCCCGACGCGGGGCCCGAACCCACAAACCGCGAGATCATGACATAAGCGAAAGTCGGTCGCTTAACCTACTAAGCCACCCAGGCACCCCAGTGTAGGACTGAAGTTTTGATTGACTGCAAATCAATCTGTTGAATCAATCGATTGTTGATCCACTTTATTTTAGTCTTATGGATACCAAATGTTTATTTTGAAAAATCCTTTAAGCATGGAGGAGAGCACTTGTTGGGATGAGCACCAGGTGTTGCACGGAAATCAACTTGACAATAAACTATAATAAAAAGTAAAATTAAAAAATCCTTTAAAAATCCTTTAAAATGTACTCAGTTAGCCAAAATTATAACAGATTTCTTAATTCTGATTCTTTTTAAGCACACTTATGCAAATTGACATTAAAAAAATACCTCACCCTTTCCCAATGACCTGTCAATTCATTAGCCTGCTTTTCTAAATGGAATAAATTGCATCGTGTAAGACCATTACTGCTAAATGTTTTTTTGATTTTGAGGAATAATATAAATTTTAGTAATACAAAAACTCTGCTTACTGTCAGGACTGTCTAAACGTGAAGACAGTCTCCCCCAACCTTTGCATGTTATTTCATGGCTGCACACCTCTGCATTTCTTTCTTTTAATAGTCCTTTAATGCTCTCAATTCCCAAAGCTTTTAGTTACCATTAGGAATGGATCCAAAATCAGCGACAGAAATTAGTAGACGTTACCTTTGAACAATGCTTTGTTACATTCCATTGCACAATATCTATCTCCATAAAACACTTTTCTTGCCAGTGAAGTACAGTTTAAATAGAGCATAGGATCACTGAATAATGCCTGAAGAAACATTCTTAAAGCCTAGTTATCCCTTTAAGACTTTTTCCTATTTCCTTTTTATCTCCCCTTGGACAATGTTTTATCCTGGAAATTAATTCTGCAACCCCTTTTGTTTCATACCTTATTTTTCCAATACGTTGCACATTGTTACTTCTGCTCAAGTTACCTTCAATGAAAATGGTTTAGTCCATTTTCATTCCTAACCTTATATTATAAGGATGTATTATGAGTGTGCCAAGTACAGTTCCTATTGTTTTGATTTGAATATAACTGCTGCTACCATAGAGACCTAAGTGTGAATTTTCATTACCTTCCCTTTCCTCTATATTAATTTTCACTGAATATTGAGTTGGATCTATTTGTCCTATATCATATCCTAATAGATATTTGTATCTATTACAAATTAAATTTATGTATTATGCTATATTCTCTGGGGAATAAATTTCTTCTGTTGAGATATCAAGTATTTGTAGTGTATTTAGAAATTCAACATGTTAGTGGACCTTTGGGTTTTGTTGAAGAACTATGTACAAGTGTTAGTGGCTGTAGCTCTGTGATCTACTTATTTCAAGTTGGAAAGAGTTGGATTCAATTTAGTCACTATTACATGGTGTTTAGGGGATTTGAAAACCACAGAGTAGGCCTATAAGGAATCTTTATTTTACACATCATGAGTTTTTCAAATTTGGGGCAGAATTAATTTTATCAAAACACATTTCCAACATGAGAGCTTGCTTGAGTTTAGCAAGGATATTTTCTAAGGTTATGTTTTAAATATGTCATTTGTTCTTTTGCTGGACAAGTTTTTTTTTTTTTTTAAATCAATGAGAAAGCAGATAGGGTATGTGAGACAGAAATCTTTTGGCCGTATTTTGATTTATAGTATCTTATTTTGTGCCATTAAGCAGATTTGTTTATATTTGCAATTAGCAAGGAATTGTTTTGCTTTTCTAAGTGCTGTTTAATAGTACTTGCATTTTATTATCAATTAATGGACCTTTTTAAGAAAGTCAATTTGTATAAAGCATTAATTGTGTTATATTTTTCCTACTGCTTAATGGATTTTTCTTAACCTTATATAGCCTAGTGCTGGATGTTAAGATAATCATCCCCATCTCACTGGGAGAATTGGCTTAATTTTCCAGTACTGTTCTGTGTAGAAAGATGGAGAACACTCCATTCCCTCCAATGAATTATTCATCTGTGAGTAATATTTGCGAATTAATTGAGAAGAGAGTTATAGGGCGTGTGACCACATATCCTTAATTTCTGAAACATCTGTCATTTCAGAAAATCTTACCTGCTCCATCTTTCCTCCTTCTTTTTGGGTAGATACTCATGATAATTCATCTTCTAAAAAACCCTTTAGGTCCTGGGTTTTCAACTTTTCTGTTTTGTATTTATAGCTTGTGTTTGTTAGGCTTCATTCACTTCATTCTAGGCAGGACACATCTGGACTCCTGCCAACCAATATAACTTTATTAAAATTTAAAGCCTATACAACTTGCCTAAATTCTTTGCTTCAGTGCATTTGAATGATGACCTTCACTCCCTCCTCACACCCTTTCTTCCATCCCCTGTCCAACCAGAAAGAGAGGTAAGCAGTTGAACATTAAATACAAAATCTTTTAATGTTATAGTGAACCTGATTTCTGAAGATGGGATACTTCTCTTCTTCCAGGTAGTCCTATGACTCATTCATTTGGGTTGCAGTATCCTTCAGGGGGTGATCTAATAATTTCAAAGACATCCTAGCCTGTCCAAGAATATAACCTTTACAATGCTTATGCTGTTTTAAGAAGGTGTTAATGGACTGCAGGAGAGCAGGCTCCTGAATGGCTGATTAAATAATATTTTTGTATCCTGAAGTCATGTTAAAACCAGGCATCTTAGTGGAAAAAATGATTGACTTCCAGCTGGCGGCACTCTATTAGATATGACCTAAAAATTAATATTTGTGGTTAGGAAGCTGTATCTCTTACAGAGTCAACTTTTCTTTGGTGTGTGACGTGAGGGAAAGACCAAGTAATAAGTTAATTAGTTCTGGCATCTGTCATCCAACCCATAGTGCTTTGAGTCTACATTGTCTCACTTCAGCCGTTTGGGCAAAATGAATTTCTCCAACATTGCCCAGAAAAAAAAAAAAAAAAGAAGGCCACTTTGAAGCTTAAGGCAAATGAACGCAATGCTTGTGGAGTTAGATTCTAATTTGTGTATCATTCAGATTTTTCTCAGAGTAATCCTGTAATTAGATCCTAGTCTGAAAAATACCCAAGTAATAGGATTGTGTAGAAGAATATGTGATTGATTTAAGTGGAAATTTTTTACATTGACTAAAGTCACCTCAGAAGAATTAAAATTTGTAGCAGAGTCTCAATTTCCCAGTTATGCATTGTCTAGAAAAAGCCATCGCATCACTTTGATTGAGCATCACTAGAGCTTTACCCCGGTTCTATATATTGAAAGAGAGTTTGTGAAGAACATAAATGGGAGAAAAACATCCCAAGGGAAATGTTTAGCTCCTTAGTGTTTTGAAGTTCCTAGTCTGCATACCAACAATCTAGTATGGTTTTCACTCGAGAGACCAGTAGGTCTCCATATGCTTCATTTTTTAAAAAGTTTTTTAAATGTTTATTTATTTTTGAGAAAGAGAGATAGAGCTGAGCAGGGGAGGGGCAGAGAGAAAGGGAGACACAGAATCTGAAGCGGATTCAGGCTCCGAGCTGTCAGCACAGATCCCGACGCAGGGCTCAAACCCATGAACCGTGAGATCATGACGTGAGCTGAAGTTGGCACCCAACCGACTGAGTCACCCAGGTGCCCCAAATGCTTCATTTTCTTAATTACTGCTTTTGGATTAAGGTGTCCAGTTTTCATAGGAAAACTCTCTGAGCCTTAGGATGTAGCTGTTAAAAATTTATAGAAGACTAATTTTCAGTTTTCTTAGGTCAAATAAATCAAATTTTATTCTAAGTTAAAGAATCTTTTGTTGTGAGCCAGTTGGTTATTACTCATATAGTATACCTTTTAAAGACTTTTTGTCAGCCATTTTTCATTTAGACTAGATAGTGTATTAATTTTACTAAAATATCCCCGAAGTTACTTTTTGGTAGGAGAAATATGATTATAAGATTCATATATATGAAGATTCAAAGATTCAAATATGATTTGAATAAGATTCAAATAAGATTCAAAATATGATTCAACCAAAACTATTGTAACATCATAAGTTACCCAGTGGTCCCTTCTTTCTCTCTCTGTTTCTCTCTCCCTCTCTCCCCCGCTTTTTTCTTTTTTGACTTTAATTTTTTTCAATGAATTCAACTAACATTTCCTAGAAGTTATTAAAGGGGCCACAGTGAGCTTTATTTGCACGATGGATGGGGTGAAGAAAATCTAAAAAATTCTGTTATTTGCTGCATGCTTTCTTCTGTCAGGGAGCAGATTGTTCTTTATCTCTCCCTTGCTTAGTGAGAGGCAGGGGACTTCAGGGCGTTTTGCCTGGCTCCTTACTTGCTCTCCTGTTTTCCCTGGGAGGGCGGGCTTGCAATCAGATTGGCCAGAGCTGAGGACAACAGTGTGCTGGGTTTTACTCAGGGCTGTGTTGTCAAAGCAGAAATGTAGGCCCCTCCTTCTCTCTTTCCTCTCTTGATCCTGGGGCTGCCTGGTCATTCTTGCCCTTGCAGTTGGTTGGCGGCTGATGAATTTTCCTTTCCCCATAGATGGGTAGAGGTTCTGTGGGGGTGGGAGGGAAGATGGAGGCAGGAGGTCATACATTAACTTTCGTTTGTTTCTTGTTTTGAAATAATTTTTGGTCTTAGAGATACTGCATATTCAGAACACAGTTCAGAATTATAATTAAATTCTTGCTACCATAAGAGGACCCAATGACACTGAATTTTCTACATTGTGGGATTTCAATTTTGGAAGTAAGCTTGCAGTAAAAACTTCAGAATCAGAATGTTACAGTGTTATATATACCGACAAAGCATCCAGATTTATTCATGTAATGATTTTTGTTTATCATATAAGAGGAAATAAACTAGTGGCAGATAAGAAAGGGCAAAAAAAAAATAGATTATTCATTTGCTTTATCATAAAAAAAAAAAAAAGAAAGGGCAAAAAGAGACCAACAAGTCTGAGCATTTGGAAGGCGCCATCGGCTTCTAAAAAATAACAGCTTTATTGAATTATAATTCATAGACCATAAAGTTCAGTTTTTTAAAGCATACAATTCAGTAGTTTTTTAGTATAAATTCATAGATTTGTGCATACTTCACCACTATCAAATCCCAGAAAACTTCTCTTTTGCACATTACCAGGCACTATCCATCCCCTCCTCCTCTCCCAGGCCTGGATTTGTGTAGCTTGTATATTTCATATAAATGGAGTCAGATTGGATGTGGTCTTGTATGTTTGGCTTCTTTCACTTTGCAAAATGTATTCACGGTTCGTTCATTTTGTAGCACGTATCAATACTTCATTCCTTTTTATGGCCAAATACTATTCCATTGTATGAATATACCACATCTGGTTGATTCATCAGGTTATGGACATTTGGATTGTTTCTACTTTTTGGCTATTCTGAGTAATGCTGAGTAAGGCTAATTCTGAGTAATGAACATCGGTATTCAAGTTTTTGTTTGGACTTATCAGTTCTTTTGAGTATATATATACATATATATATATATATTTATACTATACTATATATAGTATATAAATATATAAATTTATACTATATATATAGTAATTTCTGGGGGGGTCATATGACAACTCTATGTTTAGCTTTTTGAGGAATCCATTGACTTTTAATATAACTTTTGAATAAGAAGTAGTTGATATAAACAAGATTTTGGAGTTAGATTATTTGGGGTGAGCTAAGTATTGCTGTATCTAACTTAAAAGCTTATTATTAAAAAATATTTTTAACCTTTATGTATTTTTGAGAGACAGAGCCAGAGCATGAACAGGGGAGGGACAGAGAGAAAGGGAGACACAGACTCCGAAGCAGGCTCCAGGCTCTGAGCTGTCAGCACAGAGTTCCATGTGAGGCTTGAACTCATGGACTGTGAGATCATGACCTCAGCCAAAGTCTTGCTTAATTGACTGAGCCACTGAGGTGCCCCTAAAAGCTTATTTTAATGGAAAGTACCTATTTTGCAATTACAGATAATTTAGGGACATTTGTTTGTTTGTATAAGTTATATTGATTAAAGGAATAGGTATCATGTCTGTTGAGGCTGAAAGAAGGATCAAATTTCCTAGTAGAATACTGGATAATTTACATTGATCCATAATATTTCATTGCCTAAAATGGTATCCCAGTAACTAAAGTTAATAGATGCCTCACTGTTTTTGAAGAATGGAGTAAAAAAACATAGCCTAAATATTTAAAGAGTAGAAATGCATCCACATATTTTATGTCAAAGTACTTAGTCCATACTCTTTTGCTAAATATCAAATTAAGTTAATCTATGTCCCAGGGTTTTGGTGCTATTACTGATTCTACTAAATAAATACACTATTCTTTGAGGAGCAGCCAAAACCATTATAGGATTTTCAGAATTTTTTTGTGGTTAATATCTTTCTTATGAATTTGTGTAGTCCTCTGTTTCTATGATAACCTTTTTTTACCCACAATGCTTTATTTTTTACCCAGAATTCTTTATTTCTTGTACTCTTGCATGAAAGCACTTCAGCCAATGTCTTCTGGCTATGATTTTGAATTAATATTAATATTAATTTTATGATCAGAAGGCAGAGACTTTGTCTTCACTTTTATGTCCCCTAGGATTAACATCGTACTGTAACACTCTGGGTGCTCCCAAAGTATTTGTTTTATGAATAAAGGAAAGAATTAATGGAACTTGGTACTGTGTCATTTTATTTTTAAGAAGGAGGAATGGTGGAGTAAAAATTATTTGCTATTTAAAAAAAATTTTTTTAATGTTTATTTTTGAGAGAGAGAGACAGAGTTTGTACTCTGAGAGACAGAAAGTCTGAGAGAGAGAGACAGAATCAGAAGCAGGATCCAAGCTCCGAGCTGTTAGCACAGAGCCTGATGGAGGCTCGAACCCACGAATTGTGAGATCATGACCTGAGCCACAGTCAGACGCTTATTCAACTGAGCCACCAGGGATCCCTGTTTGCTATTTTTATAAACATTATTTAAGCCTCCCAAAACACAGGAAATTTGCTACTGAATTAAAGGTGCACAAGTGTTTCTTCCAGAACAGAAAAAAATAGAACAGGGTAAGGTTTTTTGTTTTTTGTTTTTTGTTTTTTTTGGTGAAGGTTAACAATAAAAATGAGTTATGTTTTTGTTTGTTAATACTTTTTTGTCATATCAACTTAAAATGATGACAGTGTGGATTAACTGTGATGTGTGTGAAACCACTTTTGTAAATTGTGCAACCTCTATCTGCTTTTTTATTTGAACTGTTCTCTGAGTTGAAGACAGGAGACCCTTTGTATAAAACTGACCTACATAGAAGAATCCTTTTTTTAAAATACTTTTTTGATGTTTATTTTTTTGAGAGAGAGAGACAGACAGACAGAGGGCAAGCAGGGGAGGGGCAGAGGGAGAGGGAGACACAGAGTCCAAAGCAGGCTCCAGGCTCTGAGCTGTCAGCACAGGGCCTGATGAAGGGCTTGAACCCCTGAACCCAGAGATCATGACCTGAGCTGAATTTGGGTGCTTAACCAACTGAGCCACTGAGGCGCTCCTACATAGAAGACTTCTTGGTTGATCATCTTTGTTGATCCTGACTTAGGTTACTACTGCTCCCTGTTTCTTCACTTCAGATGAGATTTCTCATGTGATGAACATTTTGTGAAATTCGGAACTGACTCTGGATTTGAAAATCCAAAGTTTTCACTTCTTAATGATTTTATTACTCAAATTCTCTTTTGTAACCTCTCATCATAGGAGAAACTAGGATTATAGTTTTGTTCTTACACATGTCTTTTTCCCTTGTGGCTGAGGGAGTCAAGAAATGTCTTCTGGGGGTTCTCTGGGTGGCTCAGTTGGTTAAGTGTCTGACTTTGGCTTGGGTCTTGATCTCATAGTTAGTGAGTTCAAGTCTGGCATCGGGCTCTCTGCTATCAGTGCACAGCCGGCTGGATCCTCTCTCCCCCTCTGTCTCTCAAATATAAATAAGCATTAAAAAAAAAAAAAAGAAATGCATTTTGTGTTAAGCTCCTCCAATTTCCTGCTGATTTAGTCTCAGTGGTCACAGAAATTGCTTCTGTATCTTTCCTTTAGCGGATGCCCTGTGCCCTTCACCACTTTAGCACCCGGACCAGTTATTGCCACGTCTCCCCCTGCTCTAGAGTCTGTTAGGTGATTTTCCACTAAGAAGAGCTGATAACTAAGGAATTACTATAACGGCCACAGTGCTTGATGAAGAAGAGTGGAATCACTGGTGAACAGGGAGCCGGAAGTGGCTCTGACTGTTACTATGTAACAGTCGGCCATCCCTGGTGGGAAGTACTGAGCTCCAGATGTGAGCACTAGGATGTGTTTTCGGGCACTTGTAGTGCACTGCCACTATTCAGAGCATCTGCGCTGGTGGCTTTTTACGGAGATTGCCAGATGCACTTGGTCTTACACCTGGGTGAGGTCTGCAGCTGGGGCCAGCAAAGCGCAAAGCCCATACCTTACCCAGCAGATTTGGCACTGGTGACTCCTCTTAGAGGTGACTTCATTGAGTAAATAAATAGATAAAAATCAAAAGGCAGTATTTTTAGTTAGACTCTTTTTTCACAGTCTTTCAGAGTAGGCTTGTAAGTACAAAGCTTACAAAAAACAATCTTAAAAAAATATACAATCTAATAGTTCGTAGGATTTTGGAAACTACACAATTTCACTGGTGCTAATAACTGTTTTCAAAGGTCTTCTCTTTGAAAAAGACTGGGAGAGGAAGCCTATGTTTATGGGGGCATAAATGTGATAAACTTTGCCTGAGACATCGTTCTGGAAAAGAGAGTTATAGGAACTTGGGGACCAGAGTCGCATCATGCTGCCTAATGATTCAGAATGTGACAGACGCGAGTTGACATTGAGGCCCCGTTAGGGCACTGTTCCCCTTTTGCACTGTGTTTTGGGGTTTGGTGGTGACCCAGAGCACTAGGGAGGGTCCCAAAGTGCAGTGACTCTCCACCTTCCCCGGAAACTGCTGAGGCTGCTAGGAGACCCACTTTAGCCCAGAGTGGAGGGTATGGATGGGGCAGCCGTGGAAGGGTCTTGGTGATGCCACCCACAATCAGGTGCTCCTTTACTTTTCTCAGCATTATTCATGAGCTGTCTTAGAATTGGTGAGGATCTGGGATCCAGGAGGCAGAGGCTCAGGTTGCCTCTGTTACCAATACAAGCAGGCCTGCCACCTGCCTGCTTTTTCTCCTCTGTAAATGAGGGAATGAGTCGGAGGAGCACGTGATCCCCTGAATAGAAGTAGTTAAATATGAGTGATTACCTCTTTCCCAGAAAAATGTCAGTTTTGATTATAATCTAATAGTTCAGAACACTCACAAAAAAGTCACTTAATTCGTCAAATTTTGGTTGTTTTTCTTTTGCATATTAAAATAGATCCACAAGACAGTGACAGTGAGAACTTATTAGAAGATATTTTGGTAACAGAGCCCTTTCACATCTCTCTCTTGATTCTCACAAAAACTATGCGAGGTCGATTACTTTGCTTACTTGGTAGATGAAGAATTTGAGATTCACATGGGTTAAGCATTTGCCTAGGACTCCAGGTAAGTGCGTGGCAGAGTCCCAGTTTGAACCCAAGTCCTCTGCTTCATGTGCCACACCCCCACACAATTGGTCGCTTCACAGGAAGGACATTTGAAGTCCTCGGGAAGTGTCCACTGACAGAGGCCAAGCTTTATAGCCAGACTGTTTAGGTTTGGAACTTCATTTTGGTTTTTATCTTAATAGGAGCTGTATAAGGAATTTATACCTAATTCTGTGTCGTACACATTTAAGTAACAGTATAATCATAATAATTTAGTTTAAAAAATCGTTTCCAAGCAGCCTGTGCAGTAGACTTAAGGCTGAGAAGCATTGTGGTAAATAAAGCCTTATGCTGTAAAAGCCCCTTCCTTCCCTGTGCTCCTTTTTAAAAAATTTATTTATTTTTGAGAGTGAGAGAGAGAGAATACCAAGCAGGCTCCATGCTAACAGCATAGAGCCCAGTGTAGGCTTGAACTCATGAACTATGAGATCATGACCTGAGGTGAAATCAAGAGTTGGACGCTCAACCCACTGAGCCACCCAGGCGCCCCTCCTTCCTCATGCACTTTAAAAAAAATTTTTTTTTAAATGTTTTATTTAAACATTTAAAGAGAGAGAGAGAGAGAAAGACAGCTTGAGCAGGGGAGGGGCAGAGAGAGAGAGGAAGACACAGAATCTGAAGACAGGGTCTAGGCTCTGAGCTGTCAGCACAGAGCCTGACGCGGGGCTCGAACCCACAAACCGTGAGATCGCGACCTGAGCTGAAGTCAGACACTCAACTGACTGAACCAACCAGGTGCCCCTCCTTCCTCATGCTCTTATCCGAACTGTTGTAATAAGCCTCACTCGCTTCCTAGCCTCCACGCATTCCATGCCCCAGGCCAGTCTACTTGGTGCTAACAAAGGATCTTTTTAGGGCTCAAACCTATTCATGTTCTTTCTTCCTCTGGGTACACATGTTCTGGTCGAGCATTCACAGCCCTGGGAATAGGCACAGCTGCCCTTCCAGCCTCTCTAGTCTGTCCTTATTATGGTCATGTAATTGTGTCCTGAATCCTCCCCAGACAGCATCCAGTTAATTACCCAAGTGCCTTTAGTGGCACCTCTTCTCTTCCCCCATTTCCTACTTCTGTTTGTCCAGTGCCCTCTCGCTGTTGCAGCCAGGTCAAGATCCTTCTTCTCTGTCAAGCCTTCCCATAAGACTTCACAGAGAAACAATCTCTCTCCCAATTGTTCTTCTTTGGTATGGTGGTAAAATATACATAACATCGTATTTAGAATTGTAGCCATTTTTTTTTCAGCTTTATTAAGGTCTAATGGATGAATAAAATGCTAAGGTATGTGAGGTGATGGGTGTGTTAATTAGCCAGATGATGGGACTCCATTCACAATGTAACCATATATCAAATCATCATGATGTGCACTTTAAACATCTTACATTTTAGGCCTTTTAAAGCGTACGCTTCAAGGGTATTAAGCATATTCACATTATTGTATGATCACTACCACCCGTCTCCAGAACTTTTTCATCTTCCCAAACTGAAACTGAGTACATTAAATAATAATTCCCCAGTTCCCCCTCCTTCCAGAGCCTGACAACCACCGTTCTATTTTCTGTCTCTATGAATTTGACTCCTCTCGGTACCTCATGTAAGTGGAAACATACAAGATTTGTTCTTTTGTGTCTAGTTTGTTTCATTTAACATAATGTGCCCAGAGTTCATCCAATGTATAGCATGTGTCAGAATTTCCTTCTTTTTAAAGGCTGATTAATATCCCATTGTATATGTGTGTGTGTGTGTATATATATGTATGTGGTATGTATATATCCTATATATACCTATAAATATGTGTGTGGTATATATATGTATGCATATATATATGATGGACACTTGGGTTGCTTCCATCTTTAGGCTTTTGTGAGTAATACTGCTATTAACATGAGTCTATAAGTGTCTTTTGGAGTCCCTGCTTTGAGTTCTTTTGGGTGTTCACTCACATGTGGAACTGCTAGGTTATATGGTAATTCTGTTTTTAATGTTTTGAGGAACTGCTATCTCTGTAGTGGCTGCATCATTTTACATTCCTATCAGCAATACACAATGTTCCAGGTTCTCTGCATCTTTGCCAACACTTTTTCTTTTCTTTTTGAAAAGAATAGCCATCCTAATGAGTGTGAAATGGTATTTCATTGTGGTTTTCTCTAATGATTAGATGCTGAGAATCTTTTTATGTGCTTTTGACCATTTGCTTTATCTTCTTTGGAGAAATGTCTGTTCAAGTCTTTTGCCCATTTTTTAATTGGGTTGTTTTTTTTTTCTTTTGTTGTTGTTGTTGTTGTTGAATTGTCCCCTCTTGTTTTTAAGCACTTAGTTTGTGTTTGTCTTGTGACACTCAACATAGTCCAGCTGACAATGGCATTGTTTATGTGTGTCTTTGTCTCCTTCCTAGATTGGGAAACCCCCTAAACGATGGTCATGATTATTTATCTCTTTTGTCCAGTAGTACCTAGCACAGATATTGCTTTGCACATAGTAAGCCTTAAAAAAGAATTTGTTAAATGAGTAGTAGAAGACAGTATAGTCACTTATTTGCCAAATAAGTGTCCACTGTGGTCAAGATTCTGTTTTGGGGGGCACCTGGGTGGCTCAGTTGGTTAAGTGTCCGACTTCAGCTCAGGTAATGATCTCATGGTTTGTGGGTTCAAGCCCTGTGTCAGGTTTTGTGCTGGCAGCTCAGGACCTGGAGCCTGTTTCAGATTCTGTGTCTCCCTCTCTCTCTGACCCTCCCCCACTCATGCTCTGTCTCTTTCTGTCTCAAAATTAAAAAAAAAAACTATAAAAAATTACATGCTATAAAATATTATCTACAAGGAAAGCTTCATTCAGGAAATTAATCTTTATTTATTTTTTATATTTTTATTTATTTCCAGGAGAGAGAGAGACAGCGTGAGCAGGGGAGGGTCAGAGAGAGAGGGAGACACAGACTCTGAAATAGGCTCCAGGCTCTGAGCTGGCAGTCAGCACAGAGCCCGACGCGGGGCTCGAACCCACGAACCGCGAGATCATGACCTAAGCAAAAGTCGGACGCTTAACCGACTAAGCCACCCAGGCGCCCCACTTTATTATTATTTTTTTTAATGTTTTATTTATTTCTAGGAGAGAGAGAGAGACAGCATGAGCAGGGGAGGGTCAGAGAGAGAGGGAGTCACAGACCGAAACAGGCTCCAGGCTCTGAGCTGGCAGTCAGCACAGAGCCCAATGCGGGGCTTGAACCCACGAACCGCGAGATCATGACCCAAGCGAAAGTCGGACGCTTAACCGACTAAGCCACCCAGGCGCCCCGAAATTAATCTTGAAAACTGAACACTTTTCAGGTGAAATGTTACTATAGCAGCACCAACAAAAGTTTGAAATGACCTGACATGCTTCAGTGCCTTAAGCAGGGCAGTTTGGACAAATGTCTCTTCCAAACTAATCAAGGAAATTCTGTGTTTGAAGACACAAAAGTTAAATTCCTCCCACATAACTTTTCTACTTGGGGATATGTCAGTAGCAACAGGCTAAGAGCGACAGAACCCCACCTTCCATTCACTCCTGCAACCAGCTACGGTGTTCAGGGGCCCTGGGAGTTTTAGGCACTTCTGTCATATTGTACTCAATTTCTGCCTCTTACTATCTTCTTGAACAACTTCCAGCAACAGAGTCCTGTTTGCCTGGACACTGGCTGTGATTGATGCCTTCAGAGGCCTGTGCATCTCAGCCACTGTCTAGGCCTGTGGGTCTCTGTGTGCAATAGAAATGGTTGCTTTTCTTATTTCAGTGACTGATCCTATTCTTGGACCAGTAGAAGGGTAAGTTGAACAACCTGCCTGAGATTGGAAGTTGAATCCTAAAAACATTCCAGAAAATATCATGGTCTTCTACTAGGTTGGCCCACATAGCCCACTCCCATCTGAGTAAGGAGGATGGTGCTTCTCTGGCTTGGCTCTTAAAAAGTAATTGCATACCAGCAACCAGAATTTAAAAAAATTGTTTTAATGTTTATTTTGAGTTTGATAGAGAGAGAGAAAGCACGAGTGTGGGAGGGGCAGAGAGAGAGGGAGACAGAGGATCTGAAGCAGGCTCTGAGCTGACAGCAGAGAGCCAGATGAGGGGCTCAAACTCACAAGCCATGAGATCATAACCTGAGCTGAAGTTGGACATTTAACTGAGTAAGCCACCCCAGTACCCCACCACCAACCAGTATTTTACAGACAGAGACACTGAAGGTGGGGGTGGGCGTTAAGAAATTTATTTGAGGTTGCATAGGTTTTACATTTCAAATCCAGGATTTTTAGCCCATAAAATGATTACAACGTGATCTTTGTAGTAGGCATTCAACAAAGGGATTTTTGAATGAATGAATGAATGAATGAATGAATGGTCAGTCTTGTGGGGAAGTTTGATCAACAGAAGAATTAGTTGGGTAATTGCATCTGAACAGAAGGGTTACATTTTGAGGCATTTTTTTTTTTCTGGAAAAATGTCTAGACTAGAAATTCCCTTTTGATATAATAGGTCTCTAGTTCAGTGTCTTGGAGTTTAAAAGGCAACTGCTGCTAGGGCAAAGGGATGGCATATATCCATGAAGACCTTTAAGAAAAGATTCCCTGTAAGTTGAAATTTCTTTTCCAGAGGGTCAAGTTCTCATATAACATAGTCACTCATATGTATTACATTTCTTTTTATCCACTATTCCTTCTCACATTGCTAACAAGGATAAAACAGGTGCTGGGAACTCTATAGCTTGAGGAACACAAATGAAGTGGAATTTCTTTGGGATTCTTCTGTACTTTAAGTTTATAAAAACTCCCATGCCCTGATACACTTTGATGACACTGATGAAAAATAGGGAATGCCCACTTAAAGTAATAGCATGCGATCATAAATGTCTTGGTGTTTTTCACTTATGATTGGAGAAAGCATCTTTTTATCAGCTAGCATGTCTTTTTCTAGAACATGAGTGGTTTTGTGGTTCACCTTTAAGCCTTTGGGCACAAAAATTCCTCCCTTTAAAGGAAAGGAATTTGCATGGTCAGAATAGGCGAGTTTTTTCCTTGTCATTCATCATTTACCATACTTGGGGGCCATGGAATTTTGTTTAGGCCTGTTTAGGCCATTAGTCATGAGAGCAATTGGTCACAGGTCTTCCTGATGGGTGTGGGGTCCTTTTGGACTAGTCCCAGTGAGCCTGTAGTCCCGGAGACTGGTGAAAAATTAATACACTTGCATGCCTGAATGAACATACGCTCCAGTCTCCTCTCTTACAGCTTCTGCAAGGCTGTCTTGGCTCTGACTGGGCAGACTGAACTGGATTCATTTTATGACAAGGGGCTCCAGCAGTTTTTCTCTGTGGATGATCTGTTTAAAGTTTCTCTTCAATTGTAGTATTTTAGCCATTCAGTATTCTCATTTAGTGTTCTTTTGAAATTTTCTACCTTTGTGGGCAACAAATACAAGAGAAAGTCATACTCTTCTATAATGAATGGCAAGACCTGTCCTTCTGGTTTAACCTTAAGAACCACATCTTCCAGACAATTTGTGTGACTTTGGGAACATTTCCTGGGCCTATGGGCACGTGAGAGAACAGCTTCTTCTTTCTTAGGCAACCCACAAGTTTGGCTTAAACAGCCCAGGTAGAACAGATGATTTTGTTATCTATTGCACTAATTAATTTACTGGTTTATATAACCTCGCTAGTAGTGGTAGAAATCTTTGGAATTAGTAAGATTTAACCTCTTATGAGTAGGAATGAGAGGAAAAAGCAATAGGAAACACATACCTTAAATTATATACGGGCCGCTAAGCACATTCATTCTTGACATTCCCTCAGATATATTCTTGGACTTCTAGCATGCCTTTAAAAAATCTTGAAGTATTTTACACATGTGATCTTCTTAATTTATATATCCATATTCAATTTGAAATGAGAGTAGGAAAATTTGAAAAATGGAAATAGCTATATACCATACATGGAAAAATAAAAATATTCTATTGAAAAAGTACAAGTTCTCATATTCAGAATCTGAAATTTATGACCCTCTAATAGGTAAGCTTCTGGAGACCATAAACTCTTCTTTCTTTCTTTCTTTCTTTCTTTCTTTCTTTCTTTCTTTCTTTCTTTCTTTCTCTCTTTCTCTCTTTCTCTCTTTCTCTCTTTCTCTCTTTCTCTCTTTCTCTCTTTCTCTCTTTCTCTCTCTCTCTCTCTCTCTCTCTCTTAACTATACTTTCAATTCTGTACCATTTTTAGTAACCTGTAGGATGCTGTTTTTCATATCAAGTTAAAAAGAATGGAATATTCTGATCTCCATTGTGTTTCTAGTCTCCATCATCCATGTTACTCAGATAGTTATAAATCTTGGAAGGTGGGGACTCTAAGAAGCCTTGTCCTTCTAGAACATCTAGCACAACACACAGTTAATGCTTAATACATTCTTGTTGTTAATCAGTTAGTTGTGTTTGAGCTAATCCAAAAGAGGTTAGCATCTGCTTGAGAACTCCTATTAGTTAACAATTATTAGATGTTATAACATATGAAATGTGCTGAAGACTTAGAAAAAAAGGCATGTGACCCATTTCATAGAAAAGTTTATTTTTCCTTTGCTTTCGGAATTTACTTAAACTAAATCCAGTAGAAAGAGAGAATGCTTAGATAAGTAGGATCCAAGATTTTTTAAAAATGGGAAGAAAGGTTTAGGTAGATGAAATATTTTTTTCAGATTTGTGTAAAATCCACAACAAATTTTTATTTCAACATTCTCTGGTCCTCTGTAACTAGACTTTCCTTATATAAACAAAGATGCAAGCTCAAAATACATAAATAACACTTTGTTAGTGTCTCCCAATGTAGCTAATGTGTAGAATTAACTTTTAACCAACATATCACTTTGTGTCATTTTAATCTGACCATGAAGCATTTATCTGAGCAAATGAAGTGAGATTGTAGGCCTCAATACCAAGTTATGGTTCCTTCTTGAATGGCACTGGGCTTCCCTTTTAAAAGATAGTATTTAGGCCAACCCTTCCCTTTAGGCTTGACTTTACAGAAAGCAACAGTGTGGCCTTTGAGGCTGACTCCCATTTAGAAAGAAACCATGGGATCACCTAGTTTAGTGGTTTCTTGACCCGCTCACAATCACACAGCTGGTTATTGACACTATGGGAGTACAATTCATGCCTCCTGTCTAGAGAGAAAAAAACATCTCTTTCTTTCACTGCTTAATTCATTCTCCAGGCTGAGTATCAAGAATTGAGCTGTTTCAATCCAGTTTCATTCAACTTCATTCTACTTCTTTCCCCATTTAATTGTATTAAGTTTCATGGATGGCATGGGCTGAGGCAGATAGATTGATTGAGAGGAGGAAACTATGAAACGCAGAAAAGATGTTCTGGGTTTTTCCAACTTGGATCTAATTTTTTTTATAAGTTGATTCAAAAAGTGCATAAAGATTTTGGATTTCAAATCAAAGTAGTATAATCTTCTCTAGAGGCTTAATAGAATCCTTTCTGTCTTTTTTATAATAATAATAATAATAATAATAATGCCAATCAAACAAAAGTAAATGTGGTGAGCATAGCATAACAAATGACATTTTCAAATTACTATCTTGTACACCTGAAACTAAAGTAACACTGTGTGCCAACTCTACTTTCATAAAAAAATCAAACAACAATGATGTAGCAAGTATTTTGAATGCATCATTTTCTTGAATATTGACGACAACCTTATGAGTTAGGTATTATTCTAACTCCCGCTTTACAGATGAGAAAGCTGAGGTATAGAGAAGTTAACTTGTCCAAAGTCAAACATGTTAAAGCTTCTTGAAAGAAATCATGCTTTTTTTCATTCATCAGAGCTTGAATTAAGGGTAATATTTATCCCTGTTTAATAGGTGGTTGAAAGAAAAATAGGAAATTTTGAGTTGTTTATCATTTTGCATTAAGCATTTTGAGAAAACCATATCAGTGTTGCAAAATTCATTAGAATAACGGAATAGAGACTGTTTCATCAACTATCATTTCTGGAATCTTGGATTTATGTCAAGAATTTTTTTAATGGGCTCTTGAAGCATAAGAAATTTAACATCTGTTAATTTAGAAATCCCTAAATTCTCAAATGAACTAGTTAGTTGTTAAGCCACTAGAGCCTAAACTATAAGTAGACATGGTTATAGTGTTTCTCCTGGGTACATGCGCGCCCTCCCCGCTTAAGTTCCTCTCTCTGTGGCCAGTGCCCCTCTATGACTCCATCTAACCAATTACCAGAGATGTATATTGTAGAGTAAAGGACATGAGAGTGTTCTTACTGTTACAGCTGTGAGGCATTCCATTCCTTGTCTAGTGAAACTTTTGTTAACTCAAATTCAAATCATAAGAAACCTAAATTAACAGGAATTGTTTTTATTCAAAGGAGGGAAATAACAAGAAAAACATTAGTATTAGAATAATAAAAAAGCAAAGTGCAGCACAAAGACGTCTTAAGAATGCTCTGGGAGGGGATCCTGGGTGGCTCAGTCGGCTAAGCATCCGACTTCGGTTCAGGTCATGATCACACGGTTCGTGGATTCGAGCCCCGCATCAGGCTCTGTGTTGACAACTAGCTCAGAGACTGGAGCCTGCTTCTGATTCTGTGTCTCCCTCTCTCTCTACCCTCCCCTGCTCATGCTGCCTCTCTCTCTCTCTCTCTCAGAAAAAAAAAAAGAATGCTCTGGGAATGATGAATTCAGTCTAATATCTGATTGTTTTGCTCTTATCTATATAAGGTTGTACAGTGAATACTCATTAATGAATCCTAACAGAGATGCTGGAAGATAGACCATTAGAACTAGGACATTCCTCTGATCATTTAGATGAGGACACTGAGGCCCGGGGAGATGGTCTGATTGAGGTCATTTTTAAGAATGGTGGTATTGTTGTTTTTATTATTTCATCTCGCCTCAGTCATCAAAGATTCATTTGTTCATTTAGTTACTTACTGAAGCAGGGAGATAAATTAATGCATCTTGGAAAAATTTTACCAAGGGTTGAGACAAATAGCATGTTATGCTTTACCTCTTTGCTGTTAGTCATAAGGGAGAATAACTTAGTATTTTGGTTATTTGAAAAGGATGAATATGTATAGAAAGGACAGAGGAATAACATGATACTGCTGTAGAGTCAACAAATGATGTAGTACCAATTTTAGATAACAATGCACATTTCCCAAACAAGATTTCCCTGGGATATCGGTAGTTAAGCTGAAAAAATATATCCTCTATGCCCAAGAAAGTTTGTGAAATGCTGATTACTATATACTCCTCTTGGGAAGTCACAACTAATGTAGCTTTTTAAAGGCTGTGATAATTCCTACAGTAGAGAAACAAATTTAACTTTGTTGAAACCAGAGTTAATAGGGGCGCCTGGGTGATTCTGTTGGTTAAGCATATGACTCTTGATTTTGGCTTAGGTCATGATCTCACAGGTTCGTGGGATGGATCCCTGCCTCAGGCTCTGTGCTGATGGCATGGATCCTGCTTGCATTTCTCTCTCTCTCCCTATCTCTGCCTTCCCCCCAACTCGTGCATGCACACTACACACACACACACACACACACTCTCTCTCTCTCTCTCTCTCTCTCTAAATAAATAAATAAATAAATTTACAAAAAAACAAATAAACAACCCCTCCACCTCCCCAGAGTTATCAATTTGAGTTGAAGAATAGAATCTCTGAAAGTGTCATAGGGTCATGCTATGTGAACTCAGATTGAGAGATGATGATTTAGGGTCCCTGAGGATAAAGAAGCTGAGTGGTGAGTTAGCATAGTTGAGGAGAACTTTGTGCAGGAGGGGGCACTTGAGCCAGCCCTTTAAAAGTGGCTGAGGTGTGAATGTACAGATAGGTATAGAGATACACAAAAGTGTGGAGCCAGGATTGAGCACCATACCTGGCACTCATTTGAGGCTCAATAATTGTTTACTGAATGAATGTGTGAGTGAAAACATGATTTCCATGGAAGGCAGTTAGGATATTGGCTTAATTAGAATGAAAGATCTGGGAGAAATGGAAACAAAATTGAAGTGGCTGTTGGGGAGGAAAGCCTTTACTCTACCCTTTAAAGTTCTCCTAGCTGGTCTAAAATTAAATTGACAGACAGATTAACAGGAGAAAATCTAATTTAATTACATACATATAGGGAATACATATGTGCATGAGATTCCGAAGACAATCAGACAAGAAAGGAATTTCAAAGGGAAGGAAAGCAATTCACAGGAAGAGGAAAAATGGTAAACCAATATTTGATAGGCCATACAGAAGTGATAGGACATAGAGAGGAATTTTAGCAAACAGACTTTGCTAAATTCTTTCCCGTCTACCATACCTAGTTCATATTATAATGTAGTTATCTATGGTAATAGGTCTCTTCCTGGGGTAGGTTCTCTAGCTAAATTCTTTTAGGCACTTAAGGGGAAGGTCAAAGTTTCTTCCTGAGTCTTTTGGGCCTTGATTGTTTTCAGCTCAAAATAAGGTGCATGCCAAAGGGGCACATCTTGGAGCAAATTGCCCTTGGCCCTCACAAGACAAAATCATCAGATTATGGAGGGCCACAGTGAATATTCAGGACTCCATTCAAACAGGGAGCTCATGTGGGTTCCTGGGTAGAGGATGACTCAGTAAAATAGTGGTTTGGGAAGAATCATCGAGAGTGGTGTGGAGCCAGGTAGGGACAGAAAAGACCAAAAGTACAGTGAGAACCAAGGAGCCACAGAAAGCAATGCTAACCTCTGTGGGTAGAAAGTAGGTCACATTCTGGTTTTTAAACATGCCTAAGTAAAAGCAAAAACAGAAAACCTTTTTAAATATAAGTAATAAGCCAGAAGATTCATCATAATCATCTTTGATATCTTGAAGAAAAAAGGCATAGTGAAGTATTATCATAGTAAGTAGAAAAAAATATACTTGGAGACCAGAAACTGGAAGTATATTTTACTCGGAAACATATGTCTTTATTACCAAGATGTATTTGTCCTTTATTATGTTTGCAGGTTGTGAAATTCAGTATAAATTATTCTGTCAGGAAACGTCATCAGCTAGAGTTGCTGAAGGGGTTAGACACTGGCTTTCCACCGTTTCGGTGCCTTCCTTTTGGAAATCTGTTTGTGACTTCTCTTATACAATATTTTTTTGCTGCTTAAAACTCTTAGAGCTGTTGACATAAAAAAGAAGACTAAAATAGTATTCAGTCAGATGCTTATGTACTTGTCTTCATTTTGCAGTTGAGTTGTTGGTTATTTTCTGTTTAGTTCTCTTTCATTCACTCTAAGGCTAAAGAGGTCAATTCTCTTTGGGGTGAAATATTTTCTAATTATAAACAATTATAAAAATCAACCAAAATAAATTAAAAGACTTCCCATAAAAAAATCTCAGTCTTAAATAGCATTCCTTCTCAAACAATTCTGTAAAGATAAGATACATTCTAGCCATTATTACTCTGTAGCTTGAATGCTCAGATTGTTTTAAGGGCTTGTCTTGAAATGTCTGTCCCTTTATTCTGTGATTCATTGACCAGTGACCTTTCTAATTGAATTTATAATGTATCTTTTCTAGAGGTCTCCCTGATAGACCCCCAAACCACCTACCATACCACACAGTCCATGCTTTTCAGTCAACTTTTACTTTTGTATGCAGATATTTGTATTTTATTTACCCAATTAGCATTTTGTATTTGTTAACTGCTGCTTCTGGGTTCTTAGTCACTGCATATGTCTTTTCCTAAGAAGGCAAGGTCTTGGAGGTCACTGGTCGGCATCAGTGGTTCTCAGCCACTGAAGATGAGAATCATCTGGAAAGCCTTAAAAGATTCTGACTTATAGAGGCGACTGGATGACTCAGTCGGTTAAGCGTCCCACTCGGCTCAGGTCATGATCTCGCAGTTGGTGAGTTTGAGCCCTGCATCGTGGCTCTGTGCTGACAGCTTGGAGCCTGGAGTCTGCTTCAGATTCTGTGTCTCCCTCTCTCTCTCTGTCTCTCCCCTGCTTGCACTCTGTCTCCTTTTCTCTCAAAAATAAAGAAACATTAAATATTTTCTTAAAAAGATTCTGACATATAGGTCTCATCCTCTAAGATTATTATTTAATTTGTAGACCCACTGATCTATATCAAACCTAAATTATGAAAACACTATATTGTAGTGAGTGTTACAAAGCCATGAACCCTATGAACATGTGCCACATGTCTTATATTAAAGTAATGAAAATTGTCAAGGAAATTTTAAGCTGCCAGTTCAATGCCAAGTTTCTCTCTTTCCTTCTTTTGTTTTGGATAACAGTTATCTGCACAGAAGTGGAGTCCTGGGTTCCGGGCAAAGGGTAAAAGTGTAGTGAGCCAGGAATGGACATCTGAGCCTCACTTAACCAGGAGACAAAACCACGAATTCAATGTGGAATGAATCCCAAATTATGCCTCCAGAGGGCTAGTCTCATACCTCTTAACAGCAGCTTTGTTTTGAAAAGCTTCTTTTGCAAGAACTGCCTGATAATTATTCAGCTCACTGATGCCTGGACGAGAAAAGGAATTATACTATTTTACAAGAGCAGTTTGAAAACTCAAATTAAATAATTTTATTTTCTCAACTTTTGAGGGAAGCTAACCTTGAAAAGGAGTTTCCTGAACAAAGAGAGGCTAACTCTAAGATAGCTTTACCTTTAGTTACATATTCAAAACATCCTCTCTGCTAAGCTCATTTTTCAGTCCTTGCTTGTGAATCACGGTGCCTTTCAGGGTGGATTTGAACATTCTGTATCGAGAGGCTGCTTTTCAGCTCTAGTAGAAATACTCTTCTCCAGGCCCCTGGGTGGCTCAGTTGGATGAGCATCCGACTTCAGCTCAGGTCATGATCTCACGGTTTGTGAGTTCGAGCCCCGCGTCGGGCTGTGTGCTGACAGCTCAGAGCCTAGAGCCTGCATCAGATTCTGTGTCTCTCCCCCACCTCTCTCTGCCCCTCTGCTGCTCATACTCTATCTCTCGCTCTCAAAAATAAATAAACCTTTAAAAAAAAAAAAAGAAAGACTCTTCTCACCTTCTGAATTTGAAGCTACTTTGCAAAATGTCTCTGGAGTTCTCAGAGGCTATAGAGCAAGTCACGAGCAATGGAAACAAAGGCCCTTTGCCTCAGATATGTACCCAAAAAGAATCATTTTGGCAGATTTGACTAATACATGAGCACCGTTCAGAAAGGGGGTGCATCATGGATGTGCTGGTCCAGCAGGGCAGCCGGACTGGTGGCATTAACAGAGGGTCTGGAGTGACCTGTCCCCAGGGAAACAAAAGGGCTGCACTTTTCCAGTCATTAATCACCTCCGGAACAGCTGTTTGCAACCCTCAAGCCTAGCCAGTAGGGACATGGGAGGGACGTAGGGACATGGAAGGGACGTGGCACGGTGGGCCTGGCGGCTGGCGGTTCATGCACATTCCTATAGCGAGGGAAGTGTTTGGGCTGCGCACAGGCATTCAGTTTTGATAAGCATGAAGTCCAGGAGGAAGTGCACTTGTAGGGCTCGCATGTATCGGGAGATTTCAGACATTGAGTTTTTAAGGTACTAAAAGCCTGCTGAGAGGTCTTCAGGTGTACTAATAAGATGTCTTGCAGATTACTTTAGGTGACAGAGATTCAGCCGAGGAAAATGACTGTCACCAAGGTTTGTTCCTCTTAAACTTCATGACATTAGATCCTTTGTAGGCTTGTAACCTGTGTAGTTACATCCTGCCCCTTCAGACTTGATTTTAATTTATGTTCGGCACCCTCGCTTAGCTTTGCAGGATTTTCCAATCATACCTGAAAAATGTGACGTTGATTTTTGAAGCTTAGGTCCAATTTAAATAACTTGCTTATGAAAGAATTTTTATGTGGAAGAGCCACTTGCAAGGGCACTTTTGTAAAGTATGGAGTAAGTTGAAGGCAAATCCAGAAATAAAGGCCAGTCCTGGCATTCCCACATGCTGTAGGTAACGTCTACTGTGTCTTAGAGAAGGTAAGAAGCAATATTGTGCAGACTTTTCAAGATCTATCCAAGAGTCCCAGGATAATTTCAGGCAAGTTTGAGACTGATAAGAATTACCTAGTTTCTCATGGGTGGTGGGCAGGCTTGTTTCCAATCAGAAAGCAGGCTGTAGGGGCGCCTGGGTGGCTTAGTCGGTTAAGCGTCCGACTTTCGCTTAGGTCATGATCTCGCGGTTCGTGGGTTCGAGCCCCGCGTCGGGCTCTGTGCTGACTGCCAGCTCAGAGCCTGGAGCCTGTTTCGGAGTCTGTGTCTCCCTCTCTCTCTGACCCTCCCCTGCTCACGCTGTCTCTCTCTCTCTCCTAGAAATAAATAATAAAAAAAAAAAAAAGAAAGAAAGAAAGCAGGCTGTATTGTTTATCTGTTTATTTGGTTCCTCATCCTTTTTATTTTCTTGAATCAAATTTTTTTCACACCACTCCTTTGGGTACCTCAATATTTACTGATGCACAAATTAATCTAATCGGGCATCTCCACACAGGAACAGCATCTGGAATAGGCCAATGTAGGGTTCGTGTGGCCAAATATTTTCCAGAAGCACCCTCGACACTTACAAACTCAGTCTTAAGGCCTGCAGTTATGAAATGATTAAGTCACTGGAATAAAAGCAGAGCATAAGGAATATAGTCAATGATATTATAATAGCAGTGTAGTAGGACAGATGGTAGGTATACTTGTAGTGAACGTGGCAAAATGTGTAAACTTGGCAAATCACTAAGTTGTGTACCTGAAACTAATGTAACATTGTGACTATACTCAAAATAACCAAAAAGCCGGTTTTAATTTTTCCTAATGACTTCAGTATTGAAATCCATAAGAACACAAAATTCTTGCCATTTCATTGTTGTCAACTTGCTTTTTAGGTATTTTCTTATACATATAATCACTGTTTTAATAAAATGGCAGTCACTTCATTCATTGGACCTTTTTTTTTTCTCTTTCCCACTCGATAATTGAACTTCGCCCTGCCACCACCTGACACGATGCCATCATTTTGCCACATTTCTGACCTCAGCTGCAAAGGATTAATTATACTACCAGGACTTTCTCCAAAGGCAAAGTCTGAATATGAATGTATTGATTTAATATTATGACAACCGCCAAAGAATGAACTACTTTAAGGACTAAGCCTATTATGTAAAGAAACTGTCTCCATTAGAGAATTTTTTAAAATTATTTTTTGTAACATTTATTCATTTTTAAGAGAGAGAGAATGCAAGCGAGGTTGGGGCAGCAAGAGAGGGAGACACAGAATCCAAAGCAGACTCCAGGCTATGAGCTGTTAGCACAGAGCCTGATGCGGGGCTCAAATCCATGAACCTTGAGATCATGTCCTGAGCCAAAGTCAGATGCTTAACTGATTGAGCCACTGAGGCACCCCTAACATTGGAAGAATTTTATTTTTGTATCCCATACTCCTGGGAAAAAATGATCGTACAAAGTTATTTTAGAGATATGCTCAGTGAAGGTGATAAGAGCAATGAAAATAAACAACCAATTTATGCACTTTACCAAAAAAAAAAAATCTGATATGTTATTTATTTTAGATTCACTTAGTGGATCTTAATGGGTGTTGTTTCAGGATTCTTACCACTACTTAGACAAATCTAAATAATTTTGATAGTTTATTCTACATCTCCCTTAAAAAAGGGAATTTTGGATTTTCTTGAGTTTTCTTACTTTTAATGAGATGTTTTCCACCAAGAAATGAAAAATGACTTTATAACTTTGAACTTGCAAGCTGAGTCACAGCAGGCCTAAATGTAAAATAGCTGAAAACATGTGTGTGCATTCCTACCCCAAGCAGCATTCTGTATTCCATAGATCACTGTCACTAAAGAATTCAGTGAAATACAGAGACCCTCAGGTAGAAATGGGCTGTTGAAAGCCACCCCAAGTCTGTGAGTCTGTGAGTGAGATGGAGAAAGCCACTCATACATGTGAGCCCTGCTGGAAAGCTTGTTAGTAAATACCTCCTACCCCAGGCTAGGAATGGGTTTTTTGGACCACGCAGGTTAAAAATAATAAAATAAGTAGAAAAAAAGAGGCAAGGGGAAGGGAGCTTGATTTAAGATTCTTCTGTCTCATTAAAATTAGTGAGCATGCTTACTGCTCTGTTCATTATAAGGAGGGGGTCAGCAGCTATGTTATTTGCTCCTATGGCATTCTGCTTTTGCACCACGAGTACTTGCAATATTGTATAATGGTGATATATTAATGGTGTTATAGTATCTATGAGTCATTTCCATTTCACTAACTCTGACAAGGTGTAACATTAAGATTGGAGGCTTTAAAGCTAAACAGCAAATGTGAGGTTGAAGAAATAAAGGTTGATTTCAAATGTCTCAACCCCCATCTTATTCTTGTGACTGCCATTTGCATTTTTCTAGCACCCGGTAATCAAGAATGGCTCAGTCATTTGGTGAATATTATTAAGGCTTACACGCCGCCACAAATTTGCACTAGCAGCTGAGTGATCTGTTCAGAGTTTGGGATTTTTCCTCTTCCATTTGCTGGCTGTTGCAAATGCCTTAGAACACGGTTGGCGAGGCTTGTGTTTTAACCCTGCAAAATTTTGTCATGGCATAGGAAAGAGAACAGATCTGGGCCCTAAATCATGTAAATGGCAAAGTGGCAAATGGGCTGGAAGCCATGACTCATAGTTCTTTCATCGGAAAGTCAGATAGAACACCACGGTGGTTTTATATCATTTTTATACATCATATTTTATGGTATTAGTCATAGTGCTTATTTGACTTCAAATACCATAAACCCTGTTAACTAGAGTCAATAAACAGTTTTGAGAATTTTTTTTTTTTTTTTTTTTTTTTTTTTTTTTTTTTTTTTTTTTTTTTTTTTTTTTTTTTTTTTTTTTTGTTTTTTTTATGCATCTGGGGTTCTGTGTGCATTTACCCACTGGTGCAATTGACAGTCATCATCTACCCATGTTGATTCAAAGTTCAGGGCCTGAACTTTGCTTCTGTGCTCTGGTGGNGACTTCAAATACCATAAACCCTGTTAACTAGAGTCAATAAACAGTTTTGATTTTTTTTTTTTTTTTTTTTTTTTTTTTTTTGCCTACTATACAACTGGTTACTACAGATGATGCGATGATGGGCAGATGACAGGCATCTGGGGTGCTGTGTGCATTTACCCACTGGTGCAATTGACAGTCATCATCTACCCATGTTGATTCAAAGTTCAGGGCCTGAACTTTGCTTCTGTGCTCTGGTGGTGGGAATAGGCTGGTACCACACCTTAGGCTTCTGACATGTGCCCTGCGGGGAGAAGCTCCTGCTTTCCTCCTTCTGGAGGATAATGGGAATTAAAAAACATTTACAGCATTTTCAGCTTGAATTGGAAAAATTTTGTGCATGTAACTTGTGTTATCTTCTTTACTCATACCCCTCTCTGGCTATTTGAGGCATCTTTGTCTCCAAATGTTTCCATGTGTGTAATAGATCTTTATCTGTAGTAGTGAATCATTTGTGTCCGTGAGCCCTTTTGGGGGTGAAGAAACTCAAATAAGGTGATGTGCATGTCACTGTCCTTTGAAGTACCCCAGTGGGTGAAATCCAAATGGTTCTCTATAATGCCAAGTGAAAGAGGAATTTTGGAGGATAGTGTTTTATGCATGAGCTCTGCCAACTTTATTTCCTCTCCTGTAGCTTTCATTTCTACCACTTTTTGAAGACTCCTATGAGCATCCCTTGTGGAAACGGATCGCCTGCCCTTCTTCCAGGCATTTGGTTCCTGCCACTACCTGCTGGGTTTAAGGGGGCCTGGTATTATCATTTAGACAGTTTCATGAGTTTGTCTATTAAATTTTACCTGGCTGTAGGGTAAAAAGTATGCCAGGGAGGGAAAAAATGGTCTAACTCTTGAGTGAGAAATGAGAGACTGGAAATCTAAATATTTGCTATTGAGCTATTTCTGCCTATCCCGTGTGTGTTCCGATATCGCCCTGGGGCTCAGGCAAACCATGAGTTTTGTAGAAAATGAGTGTGTAAACGTTGCTGTTAGAATGGAATTAGAAGCAGTCCGAACCAAGGAGTGGTTTGAAAAGTCTTGAGTTCTTCATGAATGGCTATGAGTGTGGTCAGTGCAAGCTAACAAGACTGTGCAAGACTTGGGGACTGCGCAGAACCCAGGTTCCAGTTTTCACCCTGCTGCTGGGGTGCAGGGGCAAGGCGCTCAGACCCTCTGGGCAAGTCCACATCTGTGAATTAATGAAGTTGAATTAGATGGTTCAGAAGTCTCCTTCCAGCTCTTAGGTTCTCTGATTCTACATCATTACCACAGGTCCTGAAAATAATTGCATAGCCAGATGAGACTTCGTTTTATGTTATTAGGTATAATTATTAGGGTTTTCCAAAGGCAAATGATATTTTTCTTTCTTTCTTTCTCTCTCGCTCTCTTTTTTCTTTTTTTGCCTATGTCTTTTATTTTCTCACCTTTACCACCTCTGCTTATTTCCTAATTGACATTGTCTGGGGACTAAGTATATTTCAGTATAGGTAATGTATGTACATGAGCTCAACATTTAAATATTCATGGAATTATTGTTTTATATGTTGAATATTCATTTATTTAAACAACATCTCTTTTTAAAAATTTTTTAATGTTTTTATTTATTTCTGATTGAGAGAGAGAGAGAGAGAGAGACAGCATGAGCAGGGGAGGGTCAGAGAGAGAGGGAGATACAGACTCTGAAATAGGCTCCGGGCTCCGAGCTGGCAGTCAGCACAGAGCCCAATGCAGGTCTCGAACCCACGAACCGCGAGATCATGACCTGAGCCTAAGTCGGACGCTCAACCAACTGAGCCACCCAGGCACCCCAACCAACATCTATTTTTTTGAGCATCCCCACTGTGCTGGACACCCTACTAGGTGTGGGATTACCACACTGAAAAGACACACTTGGCCAGTGCCCAAATGGTTGCAGTGAGAATAAAATATTATTCGTTGTTTTAATTTTGAGAAGGATTTGGAACCACCACTTTATAACTAAATTAAGTTACTCTTTACTTACTTGTGGACTTTTTTTTTCTCCCCTTCATAAATTATTGGGAATTTACACTACAAAGTCATACCTCTGTGTCCCTGTGGTATACTCCTGAGCATCTAGAATATGCTGTTGTATATACCAGTCTTTACAATGTGTCCTTATTTGCATTTGTGATTTCAAACAGGAAAGGTGCTCTCCCTCTGCTGGCTACTTTGAGAGCCAGGGGAATTGGGAGGAAGGAAAACACATCAGAAAATCATAGGACCCCATGAGAAACCCTAGCATATTCATTGTGTTGCAAAGTGCTGATACAAAATACAGTTTATCTAGTTCCCTACTCCAGCCTTTTCAAATGCGTTTATAATTGTAGAGTTTTGTACAACATCTTTGAATTCATTTTTGTTGTTACTGCTTTTATCGCGTTTAATGGAAACTGTTTGTTTCATTACAGACCAAGCTTTTTTAGTTTCCTAGATTTCTTTTCACTCGCTGGCAGACTTAGGACAGCTGTGTCAAAAACACACAAAAAAACTTATTGTCAGAGGCATAAGGAAAACACTTCTCCTGCTTCATTGCCTCTAGTGCTGAGAGTCATTCCTCTTGAACCCCTCTGGCCCCTGGACCCCCTCCCCCTCCCTGCTGCCCCAGGCCTTGGAGCTTTGGCAATAACCATGAGAGCTTCAGCTTCAGGAGAAAGTAAAGTGGTGCACTTTGGTTTTTGGTGTCACTTGGGAACTAAGAATCTGGTAAATTTTTAACCTCGTATTTTGAAGGCATTTGCCCTTTTTCCCCTTTCCTTTCTTTTCTTCTCTCCAGTATTGCTTCACGATATCCCTCTGACTTTATAGACTATGTTTAAAACCTAAAGGTACACCTTTGCGTTTTTCTGAATATATAGCTTTGGGTCTTAACCTGGCATTAACTGCTTCTCTTCAGCTTTATTGAGATATGATTGACATGTTTGAGGTATGATTGAGATATGATTGTGAATGTTTAAGGTGTACAGTGTAATAATTTGATATATGTGTATATTGTGCAGTGATTGTCACAAAAAAGGTTAATTAACATCTCCATCACCACATACAATTGGATCTTCTCTCATCAAGTTTTAAAAAAATTTCTTAATGTTTATTTATTTTGAGAGAGAGAGAGACAGAGCGTGAGCAGGGGAGGGGCAGAGAGAGAAAGAGGGAGGTACAGAATCTGAAGTAGGCTCCAGGCTCTGAGCTACCTGTCGGCACAGAGCCCGTGAGATCATGACCTGAGCAGAAGTTGGATGCTTAACCTACTGAGCCACCCAGGAGCCCCTCTCAGTGACCTTCAAGTATATAATACAATGTGGTTAACTATAATCACAATGCTGGACACTGGATCACTAGCACTTATTTATCTTATAACTCGAAGTTTGTATCCCTTGAACAATATGTCACCCCCTTCCAAACTGCCCCCCCACCCCCCACCCATGGCAACCAGTATCATACTATTTATGTGAATGTTGGTTTGCAGCCTTGGGAGTTTCCTGGGTATCATCTGAAACCAGCCCCCACACACATATGGCAAGGAGAAACCAAAGAAAGAGGCAGGCCACTGTGGTTTGGTAGGTGCCAGTTAAAAAAATCTTTTTAATGTTTATTTATTTTTGAGAGAGAGACACGGAGTGTGAGTGGGAGAGAGGCAGAGAGAGAGGGAGACACAGAATCTGAAGTAGGGTCCAGGCTCCGAGCTGTCAGCATAGAGCCTGACGTGGTGCTTGAACCCGCAAACCGTGAGATCGTAACTTGAGCCAATGTCTGATGCTTAACCTACCGAGCCATCCAGGCGCCCCACGAAGTGCCAGTTTTAATAAGCAAGGGAGCTTATATATAAGGCTTATTCTGGACACCTACAACATGTCTGTACCCATCTCTCAGAATCTTAACATTTGTACAGAAGCAATAACTAGGTTCAGTCGCATGTACTGTCCAGATGGTCTCAACAACACCTTACTCTCGAAGGCTATGTCCTTGGAACAGCTCCCACTGTAGGAATAGTGGGCAGAATGTACACTCTGAGAATAGAGATGGGGCAGAAGGGAGTGAGGAGCCACCGATTGCCTGGGTCCAGCTCAAAGGTCAACTGGTGGCCGTGTCCTTTTGATTACCTCCTCCAGCAACAAGTTTGGCGTTTTGAAACTTAATATTATAAGTGAGATCATCCGGTATTTGTCTTTCTCCGTCTGGCTTATTTCACTTAGCATAATGCCCTCAAGGGCCATCCATGTTGTTGCAAATGGAAGGATTTCCTTCTTTTTGTGGCTGAATAATAGCCCATTGGATACCACATTTTCTTTATCCATTCATTTATCTATGGACATTTAGCTTATTTTCCTGTCTTGGCTGTTGTGAATAGCTGGTATTAGCTTTTCTCTTAGAAATAAGAAAAAAAACAACAGAGTTATGAAGTTTAAGGTTTCTGTTGAAATGGAGTAAATTTGTTAGTCAAAACCACACACACACACACACATGCACACACACACGTGCACACACACACAAGCATCCATCCACAGAGGAAATAGTAAAAGAGTATAGTTAATTTCACTTCCCTTTTTGTCTCCTTGCTACCTCCTTTTTCATCTCTCCTCTCTTTCACTTCTCCTTGTGGTCCATCTAACCACATTTTTATCAAATGTTTTGTCTTCCAGATGTCAACAACCAAAACACACATGATTAAATGAATGCAATTATTTAAATGCTACCAAGCAGATAAATTAAAGTACTTATATAGTGCTCAGGCACTTATAATAGGAGAGGGGAGGAATACATTCCTGCTCAAGATGAGAGATCACTGCATTTTTCTGTAGCTTCTATATCTTTTGTTTTCTTAATATGGAGAAAAAATGCCTTGCTCCTCACCAATGCCAAAATATGTATAATCACCCAAGTACTCACCAATTCATTTCCTCTGTCACCTGTTTCGTCTTTTCCTTCTCCAGGAGGATTTCTGATTCTCTCTTTTTGCTCTGTTGTGTTCCATCCATTGTTTCTCCTCTTAATTGTACTTCTTGGAAGGCAAATTGCTTTAACATTCTCTGCTATAGTGTGCTTTAAACACATTTAAAGGCAAGTAAAGAGGGGCGCCTGGGTGGCTCAGTTGGTTGACATCCAACTTACGCTCAGGTCATGATTTCGCAGTGTGTGAGTTCGAGCCCCACATTAGGCTCTGTGCTGACAGCTCAGAGCCTGGAACCTGCTTCAGATTCTGTGTTTTCCTCTATGCCCCTACCCTGCTCATGCTATGTCTCTCTCTTTCTCAAAAATAAACATTAAAAATTTTTAAAAATAAAAATATAAAGGGAAGCAGAGAACCAAATTATTATACGAATTTTTCCTTCCTTGATGTTCATATCCATAACAAATTGAGAGCAAATGTTCTCCTGTAGCTCCTTGTGAAATTTTAAAACACCCTCGAGAAAATATTAGTAGATAATTTAAATACTTTTTTATGGATCAGCCTTAGTGAGACCTGACAAAAGAATGAGGGATCAAGAGTATTATTTCCAGATCTTCTAATTTGCATAGTTAAATTCAAGGGAACATTGACTTTTTTTTTTTTTTTTTTTACCAGCTTTCTTTTTTTTCATTATCAGACATTCTCCTTCACAGATGCACAAACACCCACAGGTAAATGAAACTCTTGCAACACTATTTTCCCCTTAGCTGGAAAATTTCTAACTTTGGGTCACATAAAAATCCACCTTCTTTTGTTGTAGTGATGTTTTCTAATCATATAAAGAAGACACTTGTAGGGGATACTTCTATGTGTTTTTTAAAAAATCTGTTTGGCTAGCATATGATTCCTCTCCCCTTGTTTGGGAGATTCCCCACTTTGCAAATCTTAGCAGGATTCAGATCTTGTGCCTCATCATAGAACCTGGGAAGCCCCACTATTCAGTTTCCCAGCAGCCTTTGCCACAGGACGTAGGCTCCACCCAGCCTATCAGGCACGCCTGTTCTGAACCAAGGGGTAGAGCAGGGAGCGTGGAGAATGCACTCAGGGTCAGCAGTGGTGATAGAAATGTCCGTTTC
This sequence comes from Hyaena hyaena, assembly GCF_003009895.1. Lineage (NCBI taxonomy): Eukaryota > Metazoa > Chordata > Mammalia > Carnivora > Hyaenidae > Hyaena > Hyaena hyaena. The sequence goes on along the minus strand of NW_024080701.1, from coordinate 345,543 downwards.
CCGAGGCAGTGGTGGCAACAGTTCCAGCGGTGACATCCTGTCTCTGGTGGTGTGATGTTGGTCCGTTAACTCAGTTAGCTGAGTGGTCTGGGGGGAGGTCACAGCCTTGAACCATGCATCGTGAATTTGGTTGTGGTTGGTAGCCTCCTTTTGTTCCTGAATGTTTTCCAGAGTCCTTCTCTAGCCTTCTCAGTGATTATGTGAGAATAGTAGTTAACATTGTTTCAGTTAATTTCATTTCTGCTTAAAGCACCCAGTCTCGGTTCTGTTATTTCTGTTATTTGCAAGTAAGAACGCTGATTGGTATGAAATCTGACACCAGGAATGGCTGCAGGAAATGGAACCACAGAGGAATGAGGGGCTGGGGGCTGGGATTGGTTGTCTGGCTTAGTTGGAGCTGAAGGTAGTGAGAAATAGTCACATAAGGGATGGGACTCTTGCATACCATAACATTCAGTGGCACATCAGCAAATAAGCCATCCGTGAACTTCTAGAAAAATGTGCTCATTGAAGAAAAGAGACTTTTGGGAACCAAGGGGGATTTCTCTAAGCATGGATTATAAACTAGGGACTTTGCTGTCACTGCACTAAAAAATATCTCCTATCTTTTGTCATTCAGGGTTGAAAAGGTCAAAAGCCAAATGTGGCGTGCCCAAGTTAGAGTGTCCGTTGAATTCACAGCCAGGTCCTTCATGTTGAAGTTTGGGCATTGAGAGAGAAAGGGTGGGACCCTGAGAACTAGAACAGGGGAATGGTAGGATTTGGTAAACTTAGGGCACTGGACCCCCAGGGTCGTGAAGCCACCCTCGCCAGCTGAGGCAGCATCTCTGCCCTCTCTGATGAGACTATTCCTGTCTTGATTGAATTTTCTGTCACCGGCAGGAGTTGCATGACAAAGTCAGTTTTCCTTATGCCCCTTATGCCCCATGAACTTGGATCCCAGCGTACCTCAAAATGCCAGTGAAAAGCCAGAGCTAGGAAGAGGCTTATGGTCCTGAACAGTTGCAAGATTTTGCCAATTAACATTGAAAAAAAATCTGGGAAACATATCTGAGAATGGATTTTGAGAAAGAAAAACACAGTTTTGGATGGGTTGAGTTTATTGCTCTGGGAGCACTCGGCTGGAGGTCATGGATTGAGTGCACTAGCATGAATAGCTGGCACTGATTCCACTTGTCTCCTTGACTGGTTGACCAAACCTTGGACCGGAGCCCCACTGAAATGCTAGAAATTCCTTTACAGACTGTAGGAGCAAGGAATCCAAGCACTCCAGGAGATAAGATTGTTGGAGGGGATGCATCATGGGTATTGTACCCCATATTTTAACTATGCCCCTTGAGAGGATATTAATGAAACTCTCTTCAACAAGGACTTGAGAGATACAGTGATGAGGGACCCACTAACATCCTTGGGGAAGATGAGCGGCTATCTCTGTAGGTCGGGGGTGCTGATGGAAGATGCTCAGGTTGGAGTGGGACTCTCTGATGGTACTAGGGATATTAGGATCTTGGGGTGACAGAGCTTCAGTAGCAGTATGTTACCACCACAGGGCAAGGTAGGCAGCTTGGCTACCATAATAGGCAGAAGGATGGGCATTGTAATTGGAATGACCAGCAGGGATCTTTGGAAATGGCTATTGATAATGAGATTCCTGTGATTGAAATAGATAGGCACTTAGCTACGCAACTTGATTTTTACAACCCCAAAGTCTGGGTCTTCAGGCAAACAGGCTTGAGTTTAGCTATTACAACAGGAAATCATAGCCCCTTACCTAATTCCCAGAAAGAGATTAGTTCATAAGCCCAACATCCTTTATTTTTTATTTAATTAAAAAAATTTTTAAGTTTATTTATTTTGAAAGAGAGATAGAGAGAGAGAGAAAGAGAGAGGAAGCATGCAGGGAGTGGGCAGAGAGAGAAGGAGAGAGAGAGAACCCCAAGCAGGCTCTATGCTGACCGCACAGGGCTTGAACCCAAAACCATGAGATCATGATCTGAGCTGAAATCAAGAGTTGGGCACTTCTGACTTCTGCTCAGGTCATGACCTCATGGCTTGTGCATTTGAGCCCTATGTTGGGCTCTTTGCTGATAGCTCAGAGCCTGGAGCCTGGTTCCAATTTTGTGTCTCTTGTTTCTCTCTGCCTTTACCCTGCTCACCATCTCTTTCTCTCTCTCTCAAAAATAAATAAACATTATAAAAATTCATAAAAAAAGAGTCAGATACTTAACCAACTTAACCACCCAGGTGCCCCAAGCCCAACATCCTTTAAATGTAAGCCGGGTCAAGAACTTGCCAGCCAGAGGCCTGCAAAACAGACCTGAGCATGTTTATTAGAGTAACTGGGGAAGAAGAAATATTAAGACCTTACAGAGATTCGTAGATGCTTGGTCTGCTCAGGATACAATCTCTTTACTGGAGCAACTCAACATTGACTCAATATTTGCTATAAACTTTTTAATCCAACACATGCTTTTTTCCTCTAGGCAAATACATAGAGAAAACTGTTGTTTTTATCTGGTAGGAGCAGCAGAATAACTTCACGGCTTTGCCTTAGGCAGTGGCCTAATGTCACCATTTTGTCTGCAAGTTTGCTGACCATCACCCAGGACACCGTGCTAATCCAGTATATTGTGACATGCTAATAGGACCTGGCTAGTAGGAGATAGCATGTACTACTGATGTCCTGGTATAAGATACCTGTGTGCTAACAGGAAGGAAACAAGCAATCTAGATGGTCTCCCAGCATCCATTCTTACACGTACAGTGAAGCTCCATTCTCGGACCTTCATTCTGACACAGCAATGCTCACCACACTGTAGATGTTTTATTTTGTTGTGAGAAATAGTCCTGAAGGGTCAGATGCTAATGTGGTGATGAAAATGAATAAAGATAAAAGTAGTTTAAGAGAGTCATGGTTCTTGGGCAAAAATTCGAATTTCATGATAACTTAAAGTAGAAGGCTAAGGGGGTACCTGGGTAGCTGTTAGTTGAGTGTCCGACTTCAGATCAGGTCATGATCTTGTAGTTCGTGAGTTTGAGCCCTGCATCAGGCTCACAGGTATCAGTGCAGAACCTGCTTTGGGTCCTTTCTCCTCCTCTCTCTGCACCTTCCCCGTGGACACTCTCTATCTCAAAAATAAGCAGACATTAAAAAAAAGTAGAAGGTTGCATTTGGACATGGGGTTGGTGTATGAAATCTATAATACACTCTATGCAGGTGTTTCCAAGTGAAATTCCTTCAGAGCCCAGGAAGGGTATATAAAATGTATGAAATCAATGAGGGTAAGACAGTAGGGAGAAGGCTTGTTCTGGGTGATTAGAGAAATATACATATTATTAAAGGCATTAAAGAAGAATTTTAAAACACTAAACTGTCAAAAGAAGCATATTGGTGTGTGACACTACTATATGATACTAAAGGCAAGAAAAACTGATCTAAGAAATTATTTGAGCAAGGATTCTAAATAGTGCAAATCTTACTCATCAGGTGGGAGATGAAATTTTACCAGAGAATAAAAAACAATGCACATGCATGTGCAGCACAGACCTCTCCAAGAAAAATGATTTCATTCATTCACCAAGTATTTGTTAAGCTCCTACTAGGTCAAAATGCTATTCTAGGCTCTGGGGATAGAGTAGTGAAATGATCAGTCAAAATCTCTGCCCCATGGAGTTTGCCTTCTAGTGGGAGGAGTTAGGCGACAAACAATTAGGGAGTGTGTGAAAAGAGGCAAGTGCTGTGTATGGAGAGAAATAAAGCAAGGGAGCAATATACAGGGCACAAGAACAGGCACACGCTGTTGTACTTTTACATAGGGCAGTCGGGGAAGGGCTTAGTGAGATGACGTTTGAACCAGTGCTTGAAAGAGATGAGGGAATGAGTCATAAAGAGATCTGAGTAAAAGCATTTCAGGAGGATGAAAGCAAGGGCAAAGAGCCTAAGACAGCAGCATGCTCATCATATTCAAGGGACTGCAAGGCAGTGATCTTGGTGGGAGGGTGTAAATGTCAAGTGAAGCAGGCAATAAGGACTGAGAGGTGGTTAAGGGAACCAAACCCCAAAGGAGTTTGATTTTCACTTTGAAGGAGCTGGGGATCATTGGAGGATTCTAAGCAGAAAAGCAGCCAGTGATTTAACTTATATTTTTAATAAGATCACCCCGGGTGGGGAAAACTCAGGAGGGCAGCAAAGGGAGGCAGAAAGAGCAGTTTGGAGGCCATGAAGCATTCTGGTGAGAAATGAGAACGGGTTAGGGTGGTAGCACGGAGGGAGTGGGAATGGATTAGGTTCTGTATATATTTTGAAGTAGAACAAAAAAGATTTCCAGATATAGTATATAGGTATATAGATATGGCATGAGAGAGAAAGAAAGGACCTAGGCATGGCTCCAAGTTTCTCACCCGAGCAACTAGAAAGCTGGAGTTGCTATTAATTATAATGAAGACTTTGGGAGGAGCAAAGTTAAGGGTAAGGTCAGGGATTTGGTTTTGGACGTGTTAAATCTCAGATGTGTCTCAGATGTGTATTGCATATCTAAGTGGACACGTTAAATAGGAAGTGGGGTATCGGCTTAAAGTTAGTGGAGCAGTCCAAGTGAGAGCTATAGATTTGGGGGTCAGCACTGTACAGATGTATGAGATCACCACCACTATAGTGTGAATAAGTGGAAAATAGAACCCATCCAAGAACTGAGCTTTGGGGCATCTCCATCTGCAAGGTTGGGAAAACGAGGAAAAATTGGCCAATGAGACCGAGGAGGAGCAGCTAGTGAAGATGGAAGAAAATCAGAGAGAGTCATCAGCTATGTCATATGCTGCTTGGGGTCTTGAGAGATGGGGACCAGGAACTGACTGCTGTTTCAGACCTGGGGAGGACACTGGCTCCCTGGACAAGAGCAGTTTCAATGTGACTTAGTGACTCGGTCCTTTTTGGCATGGGCTTAACAGAAGATAGGGCGAGAGGGATCTGATGATGGTAAGACCATTTTAAGAAGTTTTATTGGAAAGAACATGGGAGAAATGGAGTGGTGGCTGGAGAGGGCATATGCGGCAACAAACTTGAGAGTTTCAGCTGATACGAAGGTGATACATGAGGCATCTGACATTTTAATATCTAGCACTTAAATATGAAATGTACGTTAAAATAATTTAGATTGAAAACCTGCTTTGGTTTCAGTTTTGAAACAATATTAAAATCTTCAATGAATCTTCCATTTCATGTATTTATTAGAGTTATTAAAAGCATTTAGATTTTCATCTCCCCTGGCATCCCTGTTACCTATTAGTTTTATTATGGTGTGTTCTAACACAGTAATTATGCTATGGAATGATAGATCCATGGTAATTTATAAATGCACAATTAATTTTAACAAGTTATGAAAAAGTTGACCAGTTTAGTTAACTAGTAAATTCAGCTAACCAGTACATTTTAGTAATAATAAAAACCTCGATTGATTAAATTTAATCAATTTTTTTGGCATTTTACAAGAATAGTCTATGTGGGGAAGGTTTTGGACATTAAAAAATAGTGACTATAGTTTGGGAATTTATATCCAACCAGTGGAAACACTTATCTGAATCCATTTCTCTCTGTGTTTTTGTTTTTATCCATTTTGTATTTTACAGCCTCTCATCCTTAAATTAATTGCTTTTAAGTGATATGTGATTTAGGGGAAATTGTGTTTGTACCTGCATACCTGAAGATAAAACATTAATTTGAAATTGGATTAAAAGAAAATAAAGACTGTTCATTATTTTGTCTGATGCCCAGAGATGGTATTTTCTGTATTATAAGTCACAAAGTACAAAGATTTAAAGTTTTTACTGCTTTTTTTTTCTATTTCTTCAGCCAAGATATTTTAGCATATTTAATGAGGCGATGTTTCCAACACCACTGCTCTGAACATCGATTGTACTTGTCAGTCTTGATACCATCCACATTCCATTTAAAGTGAGTGACTCAGCACCCCACCTGGTGCAGAGGCCAGAGCTCCTACTAGCCCATCAATAGAAATCTAAAGAGAGAGTGCTAATGTGACATGATTGTGATTTATGCCCCATAAAAGGCAGGAACCCTCTTTTGGCTTATTTGAAGTACTTATTTGCTAAAAAAGAACCTTTTGAGAGGGTTCTTTCCCTGTAAATACTTAGGAAAAGAAATGGTTTTCTGCATCCTTGTGAAGCCCTCTATAGAAGTGCATGAGTAGATTTCCATAATTAAACCTAACCACAAGGACTGTGATTAGTATTTGTTCTATTTCCATGTCACACCAAATAAAACCTCTATGTTGGACTTCTAGTGGCTATCGCAGCAATAGGCCCCAAGCATAGGCTTTGGATTTCACTTGGAGTTTTTGTGAATCTGAAGCATTTTTCCTTGGTCACTGGGCATGCAGTTGGTGCGGGTGTGGGTGGGGGAGGTTAATCCTTGTTAGCATCATCTTTGCGCACAAGTTTGGTGAGTTGTTGCCTGTAGAGGGCGAGATGGAGAGTACCAGAAGTATCTCCTCCCTTTGGCCAATTTCTCTGCCTCTCCTTGTTGGGATCTGAAATGTTCAGAAACTCTTCAGGAGTTAAAGTATCATTACCTGGTCTGCCGAAATCATAAGTGAAGGTTTATCAGTTGATTAAACCATCCTCGTCCAATGCTGTGTGGAGAGAGCAGGGCCCAGAAGGAACAGGATTCATGGGAGAGAAGAGGGACTGGCCCATCTTCTAGGACTGCTGGCTATTGAGGGGATAGAGGAAGACCACTGAGTTTGGCTTATAGGAGTCTGTTGCCACTGCAGAAGGTGGAAAAACACGCAAGGAAGGTTTCATGTAGCCAACAAACCTTTGCCTTGCATCTGTCTTGGACCATAGGCATGGGGACACAGAGATGAGGAGGACCTGGTTCCAGCCTTGAGAAATTTACATCTGTCAGGGAAGGCAGACACAGGGTACTGTGCTGATGTAACCTGGCAGTCCACATTTGGGGTTGCAGAGGGCAGCTGAGACTCACTGGAGAGGGCCTCTTGTTCACACTCTGCCTTGAGTTTATGAAATGGAAGTAATTCTGACTGTTAGGCTGCTCTACTGTATCACGTTTTCATAGGTACAATAGAGTGAAGGGGCAAGTCGTGCACACACGTTGCTGCCAGAGTGCTCCCCCCCTTGGAAAATGGAACCTCATCAGCTCTTCCAAGCACCTGTGAAGACAGGAGTAGGAGAAGCCTTAGCTTTATAACCTGGCTTCATTTGTTTATTAGTTCTGGGCCTTGGAGCAAGACATTTAATTTCTCTGAGCCTTATTTTCCTTATCTGTTTAATGTAGAGAATGATTTCCCAGTTCTTCCCATTTGGGAACTGGGAAAATGAAATGGGATAATGTATGTCAGCATTCCTGGTATACGGTGGAGAGTCCAGGACTATAAACCCTGTCCACTCCACGGCCCAAGCCCAGCGCAGCTGACTAATGACCAAGGCCGGTCTGGACACCTGCCTCACACAGGGGCCGACAGCCAGGCGACCAAGGGGAACGTGTTATCCCTGCCGTCGAGCCTCTGGCTCTGTGGAAGGGAAAATTAAATGCATCGTTTAAGAGAGAATATGCATCAAGCTATTTAGATCTTTCTGAATTCGGATCCAGTTTGTCAAATGGCTTTTTTGTTTGATTTTTAGAGAATTTAACCCCCACAGTTTGGGTCATGGCAAAACTTGGAAGTTATTGTTCATAGTATATTATCCTTATTTTCAGTGGTAGCATGGCTTCACGTTCAGATTGGCAAATGTAAAAGGACAGTTCACTGAGCAGCAATATTAAGAGAGAGCTTCATGTTTATGTAATAACGCGGGGCTTTGTGTGCTCTACAGAATGTACAGCGGTAATTAGATGTTTCAGATACTTGTCTAGACAGGGTAAAGCTTCAGGAGCACTTGCTCAACCCTGGGAAAAACTATACGTCCCTGTTTGTGACCAGAAAAAGCTCTCCTTCATTAACAAGTTAAATGTGGAGTTAACTTGCTGGCGCTAGGTTCACACCCAAGAGGAAAATCAGATCTGATGAGATTTGACAGGACCAATCATTTCTAGAACTCGACCAGGCCTAACTTTGTGACCTGATTCGAGGGTCTAAAAATGGTGTCTCCCACGTAACTTTTTACCATCCTCCTACAGGCCCAGATTCCCGTTCTTAGTGTCACTCCTTTGATTAAGTCATTCTGATTTAAAGAGGCTCCTATAGAATTCGAACTTGTCCCTTGGGAGGGCTACACATTGACCTGGATTGCTCAGTCTTAGGGAGAATAATGAGAAAACACATCTTAGGATAAGTAGGTTTTGATGTGAGAGCCATAGGACATTTGGAAAGATTCAGAATTGAGGACACTTTTTGAGGAGGGTGTGCCCAGGTGGAGAGGGCCGAGGGGGCAGCATGAGGTCTTAGGGTACCTTAGGGAAGGGAGCAGGAAAAAGAGGGGGTTGGCCCAAGGGAGGGGGTTATCCTGTGTGTGCCTTTGTGTGTGTCACACGTGAAACAAAGGATAAACCCACTTCACCTGTCTCCCTGTTCTTCACGACTCATCATGAGACCTCACATTGATTATTTTAAGCAAAGATAAAAGTATCTGGAAACCAGCCTCTTTCTGGGTACTTTCTGGTCACTATAGTACTTTCTGGTACTGAAGACTTAATAGTGTCTGCCCTGAAGTGTAAACCTCCCTGCCGGGATGACTGGGAATCATATTCCATTTTTCTTCCTTGGGTGCCGTCTCCCAGCATCTAATAGCCGCTGTAGCCCCCACACTGATTCCCGGAGTACGCGTGACAGTTTACTTACTACAGATTGTTAGTTATTAGATGATTTGCAACGCTCCATTCCTGATATCCCAGAGACACCCTCAAAGGTAGGGGCCCATTGAACTTGGAATTTGCAAGTGGGAAGTGCCGACTTCAGTCTCTAACTTCCTAGAGTTGTCATTTAGCCACTGCTGCAACTGGCTCCTCTAATTGAAGCCTAGAGCTACTATTGATGTTGTGGCTTCCCTGAAACTCTGCTCAGTCTGCACCAGGCACGGTGCTAGCACCTTCACACACGTGCTCATTGAGCTCTCATGCTCATTGCAAACCGTTAGTAGTATTCCTCACCACTAGTTAGGAGTCAGCTAGTTCTTAGAGTTTCTATTTTACAGTTTAGAAATGTGAGGCTTTGAGAGGCCGGATAATTTGTCCAGTATGGAACAGCCTAGGAGTGAGAGACCTGGGATTTTAACGTAGAAACATCAGCCTCCCTCTACGCTGTTGTTAAGGGTAGTTCTTCTCCATCTGGGGGTTTCTATTTTTTCAGAAAGATAGCCTGCAGCCTAAGGGACACACAACTTGTCAGTTGGAACACAAATGGCTATGGGAAAACAACATGGGGAAAGGACGCTGAGGCACATCCAAGCTGTGAAGGAATGTCACCTATTCGCACGCTGCCCTAGCCCCTCGGTGGAGGCCGACATGGTAGTGTCCGTCCTGCTTGACTCCCTCAGACCCTAGGCCTGGCCTTGGACTCTGCCCATCAAGAATGAAGGCAGGCCTGCCTTGTTTCTGTACCGAATGTGCCTTAGTACTGAACACCATACCGTCACATCTTTTATACCAGGTGTTTGTCATTTTTTTTCCTGTTTATTTTGGTGCTCAAACCTCAGCTATGACCTTGGATTTCTCTCCTCAGCTCCAAGTCATAGACTCCCTCCAGCTGTGCTACCTCTGGCTTCCCTGGCCAGAAGTCCTCCCAGGACTCCCAGGGATATTTCTGCTTTGACGGTGCCTCTTGGCCTCCTGCTCCCGTCCAGCAGTGCTGATAGGAACCAGCTGTGAAGCCACGAGCCTCAAGGAAGCATCACTTTGCTTCCTACGGCCTTGACAGCGCTGGCCCTAGTTCCCCAGTCCCCGTACCAGGCTAGCACGGCCCTGCGAGGCTTTGGCCAACTTGCAGAGGCTGAGGTGGAGCTATTGACCCTGTGCTCCCGGGCCCACCCTGTACAGCTCAACCCGTCATATCCAGAACCCTGCCGGGACTTGGGAGCTCTTGCAAATTGTGGCTGTCTCAGTCTGCAACAGCAAAGTCAGAGGCAAAAGCTTAAATGCTACCGCATAACTTGTGAAGGCAGCACTAGAGAAGAAGTGGGGAAAAGGAGTGAGACAAAGAAGGAGGGAGATTAGAATGTGAAAGATGCGGTATTGATCAGGCCACTGTTTGCTAGCAAGTATAGTTGCTTGTCTGATCTTACGCTCTCTGATCTTATCTTCAGAGAGAATCAGTGATGGGTACTACATTTCATGGTCATCCTTCCACAGGGAGAGGGGACAGGGTTTTATTCACTGGATTGTCTCTCCTCTTGGCCAAAGGAGAGTACATCTAGTTTGCATAAGCTCAGGTGTGGCCAGCTGACCATATCACACCTTGCTAGCAACTCACACCTCAGCAGCAATAGAGAAGTCGTGGATGCAGGCCAGAGGGACATGATGTGCTCATCAGTGACATGAGGAGCCGTGGCATTGATATCAGTAGTAATATCCGGATCCACAGCTGTTGGGGGAGCACAAGGTGTGTTAGGTCCGTTCAGCATCAGGAAAGTGCACAGATCCGGATGATGGTTGAACTGAATCTGGTCACACCGGAGCATTTTGATGTCAGTGCAGCTTGGTTCCTGGGCTTATCTGTGCTGCAAGGAAACTTCTTGTCCATTCAAGGAAACACTCGGTTTCCCTTTCCAGTTCCTAGCGTTGCACATGTCTCTAAGGTGTATCTCTTATGTGTATGGAGTCCAGCTGAGTGTTCTCTCTGATTGGAGGGAGGGTCCAGATAATGCTACAATAGTGAGGTACTTCTCACAGCAGGAGGAAGAAGAGCTGTCCTTGGAGTAGCTGATGAATGTGCCACTGATCATGTACTGAGGGCCCATGTCTCTGGAAAGAGGGATGCATGGCTAGAGTCTGGAGATCTTATTCAATCCATTGATAAAGCTGTGTTAAGGCCAGTAGGCCATGTCATATCTACATCCTGTTTCAGCTCTCATAGATGGCCTCCTTTGTGCCCTTCTGGACTGGATGATCATTTATCTTCCTTAACACCCGTTGCATATACTCCCCTGACCTGGCCTTAAGTGAGCTCCTGTAGGGACCACAGTTAGCCCAGAAAATGCATGTTGAAGACACCATAGACGGAGTTCTAAGGTTACCCTTTCTTCATTTGGGAAATTGATGTCAAGAGAAGTACTTACATTTCTAGAGAGGTAGCCCTGTGGGCATACAGAGGGTCTTTAGGTTTTCATTATACTGAATTAATCTACTTTGACTCATCTTTCAGGTGACTTCCTACAAAAGGGTGAGTGAGGCTTGATCTGGACTCTGGCCCAGGTTAAAGCATTTAACTAGCTAATGGCCTCCTTGACTTCTGGCTCCTCATGGTCTCCCCTGACCCAGTCTGTTTCTACATAGTAAAAATAGACTTTCAAACCGAAAATAGGGAAGACCATGCAAATGCAAATGATTTTCTTTTTTTTAAAGTTTATTTTGAAAGAGAGAGAGAGAGAGAAAATATATGTGTGTGAATGGGGGAGGGGCAGGGAGAGAGGAGAGAAAATCCCCATGCAGCCTCCACTCTATCAGTGCAGAGCCCAAGGAGGTGCTCAATCTCATGGTGGTGAGATCATGACCTGAGCCAAAATCAAGAGTCTGATGCTTAGTGGACTGAGCTACCCAGATGCCCCCTGAAAATGATTTTCATAATCGTTATTATCCAATAAACCAGCAATCTTGCATAGCAGGGAGAGTTAGTTGCTCTAAAAACGACATACTGGATATATTTCCCCGGAGATTGAGGGGTGGGTAGGTGGTCCAGCTCACCAGAAAAGCACTCTGTCTACAGGCTTGGTCTCTTCATTTTCAGCAATCTCCCAGCCAAGCTTAGTTTTGTTGGGAGTCTGCAGAACAGGGGAGCCAGGTTCCTTCCATCTAGCTACAGAACTGGAACCTGGGCCTTGTTTCTGAACAGGAAGTAGGAGATGTGTGACAAAAGGACCATTCCAGCTACTTGCTCAGAACAAGGGGAATCTGATCCAACCAGACTTACTGTCTCTAGCGCTAGAAAATGGCAATTTCTGGCAAACCTCGAATGAAAAATTCCCACAAAATAGAAAATCTAGAGCCCCCTTTTCAAATCATCCTTTTAGAAATCAGAGTAGTGGAATTGGTGTAGCTTTCCTTTGAGCACATTGGCGCCCTTCTGACTATGTCACCATCTAAAGCGGAATTCCTGGCCCCTTTGCAAATTGCAGGCACTGAGGATCCCACTTCCAGCTTCTTGCTCTTTCCATCCATGCTCACCCTTCCTTTACACACTGAGATCATGCTGGCATCCTACCCTCACATTCTTGAAGATAGACAATAGGAAGTCTGCCTTCCTGATGCCAGGGAGGCATGCTCTGGCAGCTGGGCTGTTGAAGAACCATTACAGAATATTCAGGGGGGGCACAACAGCCTTTCACAAGGCTAACTTATTGGGCAAAATCTTCCAGGCCCTGCCTGGCCCAGCTGTTGGGTAAGATCAGTGGCATGTCCTGTGCAAGGGCCTGAGCAAGGGCCATGTCCTGTTCTGCATGGTCACTTTGATATTCCAGGCCCCACATAAAAGCAGGCATCCAATACTACCACAGCATTCACAAACTCATCTCAGAGCCACTTGCCTTGACCTATTTCACACTTTGTGTTATTCTATCCACAGATCCTCCCGGTTTCTGACCTGGGGGCTGACTCACTTTCCTGTTTACAGCCTTGCCTCAACCCTCATTCCTAATGTCTTACATAGTTTCTTTGGCAATGATCTTTGCTGTCCTTTTGACTAGAGTTCAAATTCTCCTCTGGCCAGACAACCTGTGATATTATGGGTAGAAGTATGCCAGATCTTGCCTGGCCCCCAGCACCCTTCATCCCTGGTGAGGTCTCCTAAGAGCACTGTGTCTTCCAGACTGGACTTTAATGATTGGGGCACCCTCAGTGTAAGAGGGGAAGATGGAAGAATGGAATAGGGAGAGAAGGAGCTAGGAAGACAAGGACGAATAAGCCTCGTCCTTCAGTGAACATCTAGCACTCTTGATGCAGACATTAAATGGAACACCAATCATTTTGCCCCCATGATTTTTAGATTTGCTTCATCTCAAAGAGCCACAGCAAGTGATAGGAACTTTTTGAGTCTGTGTGAGCCGATTGGAAGCATACGGCTAGTGCTTGATAGGGCTGTTCTGTATTCTCACTAGAACTCCAACTTACCATTCTATCCACAAGTGAATATTTTCCAACAAGTAATTCTACTTTTTTTCTCACTTAAGTATTCAATGAATACTCAGAATGAATGAGATTGGTGAAGTTTGGAAACACCATGATTGCTAATCAATGAAGTTGGCCACACAACTTCATTAAGTGTCAGGTCCCTTTCTGATGCTATAAATGTGGTAGATTTATTTTGGGAGTTCCTGCTCTGTTCACACCTTCTTCCCTTACCCACAGCCTTGCCAAAAACGTGGACTCGGGTGACCATGTTCATACTATGTGCCCCTCACCACAGGTGACTGGACTAGTGATGAACACCTGAAACTGATATAATCAGTCCTTCATTAAGTCAATGACCAGTCAGGTCATCTTGCTTGAAAATTTGAGCCCCTGGACATAAAGATCATTGTCAGTCATTGGTGGGTGCTAGACTCTTAAGGTTATATTGAATAGAACCAGAGTCAATTCATGCTACATAGGCTAGCTGAGGTTGTGAGACACCAGAAAGCATTAATAACCAGAGAAAGCTTGTCTGCAGAGAGGAGGATGAATCAGACAAGCAGGGAGTTAAGGAACTTCCTGAGACAGGGACTCAGTAAGAGAAAGATGAAGCACATGATCTAGGTTCCTGTGGCTTTCCAGCTCCAGGCACCAAAAGGTCTGTCTTTCTTTCATTTCTACTCGTTGGTATCCATGAGTTGACTTCTCAGATCCAAGACCAAATCATCTCCACTGCCTGAGAGAGTTTTCCAGACAAGAGAAAGCTAAAGCATTAGATCATTGCTTGACTTTTTTTTTTTCTTTTCATTTCATTTCATTTCTTTTCTTTTCTTTTCTAAGATAAAGATTGTTGTTCCTTATGGCTAAAAACCTTGGCTAAAATAAACTACTACTTAGGTGTTGCCAGCCAGTGCCTGCAAGGGAGAGTTGTAAACTTTTATCTTGACAATTAAGGAAAGGGTGGAATGTTTTCTACCTGCTTATTTTGAAGTAGAGCTTGATGTCATTGGAAGCTATTTTTATATCCATATTCTTGTTGTTAATCATTTAGGACAATCTGACTTTTCACTGTTTTCTCACTTGTGATAACTGTATTGGCTTTATAGGGTGTGTCCTTAGGAACTCAGCATTTGTGGGGGGAAAAAACCCACAAAAAGCCCAACATCACACATAAGCTTACATCAAAGGACAAGGTTGCCTCTGCTCATTTATAATAGTGGACTTTATGATTATCTGCACCAGAGACAAAATCTTGATTGCCTTGTCAACAAATTCAGTGCCCAAATAATTGGGGATTTTTATGGCTGGGGAAACTCCAGATATATAGCATAGGGGGAGAGGCAGGGATGAGGGTGAGGTAATTCAGTCTGTGATCCATCTCTAGCAATTATAAGTTGCGCTGCTCATCAGATTTAGCTCCTACACAAAATTGGTATTTATCTGGGTGGAGAAGTGTAAATAGTGGGCACCCTGGGAGTGGAGTTGAGGTTATTCTTTTTTTTTTTTTTTCCTGAAATGAACTGAAAGAAAAGGCACTATTAAGTTTGCATAAGACACTAAGTTAGTCTGGGTAATACAATTCAAAGTTAGGTAAAATCCTCTACAGGAAAAGTTATCGTACCTGAGGGAATGGATAGAAAAATGAATGTCAGTTGGGAAAAGGATACTTAGAGAATGGTAGAGGGAGAACTCACTTACAGTGAGAGGCCTTGGAGCCTAGTAGTTAGGGACATGGGCTGTGGACCTGGACTACATAGATTCACGTTCCAGGTCTACCACTAGTAAGTAGCTGTATGACCAGGCACAGATTACTTAATTTCTTGGTGCTTCACTTTCTGCATGTATAAAACTGGAATAACAATAGTACCCACCTCATAGGTTTGTTGTGAAGATTAAAGGAATTGATGCACGTCATATGCATAGAGCAATGTCTGGCCCAGAGTAGGTGCTTAATAAATGCTAGTGATTACTATTCTGTAAGACATCACCAGATGTGTCAACAAGACCAGCAAGATGGATGAGAATTAGCACCAAAAGTATTCTATATTCTTGTTCTGTTGAGAAAATCCAATGTATTTCCTCTTTGACTGTGGAATGTGTGTGTTTTGGCTAAAACAAGAAAGAAGGTGCACAAAAGGGCTACTAAAACGAAGATGGGAACAGAGAGGCTTTCATATAGGGAGGGTAAATAGATTGGGTTCTGGTCTGGAAAAATGAAGACTGAGATGTAGTAGGATGAATTTTGTGAAAGCCAGGAATAGCATGAATAATAACTTGTTTATGAAATACTGGAAAATTAGAACTGGCATGAAAGGCTAATACTTTGAGGTGAATACTTGAACAGATGGTTACTTGACTGTGCTTGCTGGGAGTCGCTCAGTTATGGAGCTCGTTGGCTCGGGAGTTTCAAAGCAATCTGAGTGATGGGGGTGGGTTATGGTCTTTTAACTTTCAAGGGTCATTAGGGATGTTTGTGATAGAGTCCAGTTCAGCATTTGTAAATCACTTATATTAATGTAGTATGTAGCTGTTTCAAAAACGCTCAGCAACCTTAATGCACTTGATTCCCGCAACACTGAGCTCCCGAGCTGAACTGTGGGTAAGTCTCTGCAGGGAATCAAAAGGTGAGAAAGATGGCCCCTGTTGAAGGTTCTGATCTGTGCTGCCACCCAGAAAACACTGTAATTAAATTAACTTAATTTGAAGGTTTCATGCAGTTGGTTCACTTTTACTTATAGAGTCTTGAGACCAGGGAATTTTTGGTTACTTTTTGAGTCCAGGATTGGTATTGTGAAGAAATTGAGGAAATAAAAGTTCTCTTTTTGTTATTGCTTTGCTTTCATGAATTCTATCAAGGTGGATACTCTAATGTCAATAGAAAACTTGTTCTTATATTTATTATTAGAGTAGTTACTCAGAAAAATCAGTTTTAGAGCTATAGGTTAATTTAGAGGTCATCCTCTTCAATTCCTCCTTTCACCACTGAAGAAGGTGGGGCCCCTTGGGTGACTTTTGCAAGGTGGCAAAGCTTGGACCAACGCCCAAGTTCTAGTCTTCAGTGTTTTCTTTCCCATCAGGCTGCTTCCCCCAGAGGGTCAGGATGATTGTAGTTGAGCTTATTTCTGTGTACACACAGACTCAGATGTGTTATGCTTTATCTTGGAGCACCCAGCAGCAGATTTACTATGAAGCCAGGGAAATTTAAGCTTCAGGGCCCCTCACTTCTTGTGTTGGGGGAGGAAGCTAAGTTGCAATCAGGAAACATTTCTGTATAAACATTTCTGGTTAATGACCTAAAGAGGTAATGTAAGAGATGGACTTGACTTTCCAAGGCTCCAGCCATTTGTTGTGACCTTCCTCACATTCTAAGAAAAAGAAATTCACTTTTTTTAAAAAAAATTTTTAATGTTTTATTTATTTCTAGGAGAGAAAGAGAGAGAGAGAGAGAGAGAGAGCGTGAGCAGGGGAGGGTCAGAGAGAGAGGGAGATACAGACTCTGAAACAGGCTCCGAGCTGGCAGTCAGCACAGAGCCTGACGCGGGGCTCGAACCCACGAACTGCGAGATCATGACCTAACCGAAAGTCGGACACTTAACCGACTAAGCCACCCAGGCGCCCCAAAGAAATTCACTTTTGTACCTATTTTCTGCTTGCAGTTTTGTATTCCTTTTCTTAAAGAAGTATCCCTTCCCTGTTGCAAGATTATAAATTTCAGGCTCCATGAAACCTGGTTTGCTTCTGATGCCCAAAGATATAATCAGTTGGAGATGTCATTGTAATATTACAGATTTTGATTTTTGAATGAATTTTTATTAAAAAATTTGAATAGATTTAAAGTATTTTTATTTTTATATTTTATTTTAATTTTAGTTTTTGTTGTAAGAAGAAAATAAAAAGTTGTGTTAAAATTTTCTAAACAAAAACAGTAGCTCCTTGTCCCAGCCTTCCCCACCCCTTAGTTTTGTTCTCCAGTCAAGCACTTTTACTTTTTTTTAGATATTTTCCCCTACTGTTTACCTCTATTTTGTTTCTTAATAACTTGCTATCTTAATTGATCACTTTTATATCAATTTATAATAATATAAAATTTTATATCCATAATACAATAGTATTGTATTATTATATCAGTTTTATGTTGACTTCCTGTAATGGTAGCTAAGGATTTAACTTTAACTCTTAAAATTCCTTCTCTCTCCTCTTATTTTCCCCAAATAGTCAAATCACAATTTTTAGTTACTCCCATCATCACTATCTATGTCGTGACGGCCATGTAAATGTTACTTATAGCAAAAACAAGTAGAATCCCATGGTATCCTTTCTTTTTTTTTTTTTTTTTTAAAAAAAAAGACACATTTATTCAGCATCATGATCAGACTATTACATTTAGCAATCAACAGCATGGGTGCAAAAAAAAAAAAATCTACATTAAAACCCTTTGTTGGAATGCTTTACACTTTCCACAGAACAGAAACTAAAATAACCTGTTATACAATTAGTCACAAATACAGTCCTCGAGTTTTTTGCCCATACACATGAGTATTGTCTAAAACATGTCTTCTTTGTAGCAGCTAGGCCCTGCCACCACTGTGCTTGGCTGAGTTCACAAATCTGTTGTAACCTGTAGCTTCCCTGTCACTTCTCTGGCTCTCCTCTCCTGCTAAGCTTTGTTTCCTGGCAGTAATTAAAACCTTCTGCCACTGCCATAGCTACTGCTGCTGCTGGAACCGCCATAGCCACCTTGGTTTCGTGGTTTGGCAAAGTATTGGCCTCCACCACCATAGGGGCCAGAGCTTCTGCCTCCAAAATTTCCTCCTTTCATGGGTCCAAAATTTGAAGACTGATTGTTGTAATTGCCAAAATCATTATAGCTTCCACCACCTCCAAAGTTGCTTCCATCATTACCAAATCCGTTATAGCCATCCCCACTGCCACCATATCCACCACCACCTCGACTGCCACCAAAGCCACCACGCCCACTGAAGTTTCCTCCACGACCAAAGTTGTCATTCCCACCAAAACCACCTCCACGACCACCACCGAAGTTTCCAGAACCACTTCGACCTCTTTGGCTGGAGGAAGCACTAGCCATCTCTTGTTTAGACAGAGCCTTCCTTACTTCACAGTTGTGGCCGTTCACAGTATGGTATTTTTGAATAACAATCTTGTCTACAGAGTCATGGTCATCAAATGTTACAAAAGCAAAGCCTCTCTTTTTGCCACTGCCTCGGTCAGTCATGATTTCAATCACTTCAATTTTCCCATACTGTTCAAAATAATCTCTTAGATGATGTTCTTCAGTGTCTTCTTTAATGCCACCAACAAAAATCTTTTTCACAGTTAGGTGGGCACCAGGTCTTTGAGAATCTTCTCTCGAGACAGTCCTCTTTGGTTCTACAACTCTTCCATCCACCTTGTGTGGCCTTGCATTCATGGCCGCATCCACCTCCTCCACAGTGGCATAGGTGACAAACCCAAAGCCTCTGGAGCGCTTGGTGTTTGGATCTCTCATTACCACACAGTCCGTAAGCGTTCCCCATTGCTCAAAATGGCTCCTCAGACTCTCATCGGTTGTTTCAAAGCTCAAACCTCCGACAAAAAGCTTCCACAGCTGTTCAGGCTCTTTGGGAGACTCTGACTTAGACATGACGGTGGTGGGAGGGGAGACTTTATCGAAGCTTACTCGGCGGCGTCCACGGGCAGAAAGCCCATGGTATCCTTTCTTATTCAACTTTTTATTTGTCCTAAAGTTAGTTATCTTATTTTCTTTTGCTTAATTTTCTATTTTATCTATCTGAGACTAACTCTCCTTTCTTTTCATATAGCTTTTTGTTTTCCCCAGAGTCCATAATTGTTTTGTTTATCCTTTCACTTAATTTTCTGTGTATCTTGCCAAATACATCCTCAGAACTACCAAGCATCTGTTTTATCAATATTATTTGTGGAAGTGGTCAAATAGATCA
This sequence comes from Hyaena hyaena, assembly GCF_003009895.1. NCBI lineage: Eukaryota > Metazoa > Chordata > Mammalia > Carnivora > Hyaenidae > Hyaena > Hyaena hyaena. Next base: position 326,289 of record NW_024080701.1, on the reverse strand, counting down.
GATAATCTATCGATATTCTACCTCCTCTTCCTTCCCATCCCCCGAGCCCCCACTCCTGACCCCAGACCTCCACCTCCTCTCATATGGAGTGTGGTTTTTTCTTTCTTTTTTTTTTTTGCCCCTACTGTCTGGAAATTTTATATGATAAGCCTTTGGTGAGGATGTTTTGTGAAGGTGAAACTCCATAGGCCCTTTCTAAACCTTAGGGCATTGTCTACTCATTATAAGCAATTTTATGTAGGGCGCCTGGGTGGCTAAGTCGGTTGTGTCCAACTTCAGCTCAGGTCACGATCTCATCGTTTGTGAGTTGGGGCCCTGCGTCAGTCTCTGTGCTAACAGCTCAGAGCCTGGAGTCTGCTTCAGATTTTGTCCCCCTCTCCCTCTGCCTAGTGCTCTGTCTCTGTCTCTCAAAAATGAATAAACATTTAAAAAATTAAAAATAAGCAATTCTATGTAACAATTTTATATAAGCAGACTTTGAAAGTATATTTTAAATATCTACTACCATACAAGGACTGCCTTTATTTTCTAGTTGACTAAATTTTCATAGTAGGGTAAAGGGAATTCTCCTAATAATGGATAAAGTACCACATCTGGATGCCTGAAGTGTCTGGTAATCAAAAGTAGGATTTGCTAATATATAATCAACTCCTATTTTCTGACAGGTATATCAATCTTAGGGTGAGTTATCTAAATTTTGAATCCCAGGTAATTATTAAGAATATATTCTCAGATAATTTCTTGTTACTCTCAAACTTACATAGTACTTGCCTTTGTGAAAACTTGTTTTTAATATATGGAAGTTAAATATAATTTTAAGACACAAAACATTTTAAAAGCTTGTTTTACATACTATTTTTGTTAGCTGCCTTAAAAGCATAACATAATAATAGGAAATTAACTATACTAGTTCCATTAATACCTTCCCTCCTTGATACTTTATACATGTCAAATGTTTGGTTAATTCTTCTGGGTCCTACTAGGCAGAGCAATAGCACTGCTTTATTTGCTGAAGTAGAAATAAGGGCCATTGCAATTCTCAGTTAGGTTTTCTTACAGGGATTTCCTATTCTTAGATAATGCATTTCCCTCTACAGGAGGATTAGTGGTTTCCTAAATAATCCACTATAAAAATCAGGAATGGTGCTGACTTTTTAGAGGAGATATTGTATTCAGGGTTCTTCAGTATATTTTTATCTCCTTCCTTTTGATATTGGTGCAATTTGAGGGGGATGCTTATCAGCTGAATTCTTGTGGAGCATAGCTCTATACTTTGATTTGATTTTTTGATAATTTGCTAAGAACATCACTGAAAAAAAAACAATGTTTCTGAATCCTTAAGATCTTGGTTGAAATGCTCAGCCCTGATAGCCTGTACAAGCAGAGACTCAATGTCTATGATCAAATCCTCCTCCCAGAATGCACTGTTACTGGAATGTCCCTGGCCTCTGTTGAGACCTGTAGTTTCGAAACAACTACACATCTCAGGATGCACCACCCCTTCACCCCTTCCTTTTCTGTCTTCAGTCATATTGTCCACTCAAAGTTGTAGACAGACATAGGAGTGGTAAATCCCCAAGGGCAGGTGTAGTCTGACCTGTATGCCCGAGATTCTCCCCCTCCACCCCAGATTTTTAAGAAATTGGATGGTGATGGGGTTTCTACACACTGAGGAGTAGTGGAAAACAGAGAAACACCTAATGGAAATTATGGCAGGATTCCTAGCTGTTTATCAATGGGCTAGTTGCTTACTTCCCTGCTTGATGTCCTAAGACTTATAAAATTGAAAGTGATTTTCTAATATCCCCATTTCAAGTTACTTCCACATGTAGAGAGAGTGTTAGTGGTTCATTTGGTTTGGTAATTTATTTCCATCAGTTTTGAGGGATTTTCCTAGGATTTTAGTAGGCACGGTGGATTCTAAAGCTGTTCTCTGGGGGTGCTGTACATTTCTCCTGAAATTTTAGATACTTTAAAATGAATGACTTTGTTATTTGAGTGTTTTATATAGGGATTTCTTGGCATTTACATTTATACTGTATTACTGGAAGCAATAAAAAATAAATGTGTTTACTCAATCAGCTGACTATGAAAACATTTGGTTTGTTTCATCAGTTAGATTCAACATCACTTCTCTCTGACGAACAGTTAAGGTGTCTTCTGGATGAATGCACGCTCAGACAAAAGTCCATGATTAGACTTTCTTCAGAAGGAGAAAAGGAAGACATTGAGGATTCAACACCTGAGTCCCCCCATCTTTCCAGATCTGTCCTCTCTGAGCTACTAAATGGGTCAGAAACAAAAGTCATAAGCACAGAGGTAAAAGATGCAGATATGCCTGAGAATGCAGACTGTGAATCATGTACAGGTTACTATCTCACCAAAGCCTTGACTGGGCATTACATGTCCCAGGCGCTTGTCATCGAAGCAGAGAATTTGAAATGCCTCCAGTTTCCCAAGGACAAGGGTATTAGTGACACAAAGGATTATTTTATGTCGAAGACTGTTGGCATCGGGCGACTGAAAAGGCCCTCTTTCTTGGATGATCCACTGTATGGCATCAATGTGAGCCTTTCATCTGAAGACCAATGTCTGGAACTCAGCCCTCCAGAGAAACCAAACATGGGTAAGGCTTTGTGGATGTGTATTTTGGTGAATAATACTAAGCATCTCAATATAAAGGTGTTATAGTTTAAGGTAGAACAGGATAGGAAGTATGTTTGCAAGTCACAGATGGTGTCAATAGCATGCAACATAGTAAATTTATCAATGTTTGTATGAGATCAAACATTGAGAGAGTAAGGTTGAAATTAGTACTCTTATGAGATATATTATTCCTAATGATAATTAATATATATTCTTGGTGGTTGTACAGAAAACAGTGATAATTTCAGAATAAAAGAGAATTTAGTTTGAACAGATACAAATAATTTGGATAGGTTTGCTTAGTCTTTTAATTTCCAAATTTCAGTGATGAGAATTTATTCCAAGGGATGAATTTGTAAAATGTGAAATACATTTTACTAGTGGTTTTATTAGTTTCTACACAAAGCTCCCATCCCAGCTACTTGTATGTACTCAGGTATTTTGTCTCGATCTAGTGTTGTATTTTACAGTGGTACAATGGTACAGGTTATAAATACTATGGACAGTTTTTGACATAAACAAATATTCAATTGTTTATCTAAGTTAGAAGTCTAACATAGTCTGTGTTGTATGCGGTAAGTCTACTTAAATAGCCTCAAGTTTTCCTCTAATGTAGATAACTATTGATTATGTATTATCTATTAAATGTATATCTTTCCATCATTATCTATATATTACCTGTTAAATCTGTAATCTCTTAATTCTGAAATAATCCTCAGTCCCATATTTCTAACTGCCTGCTAGCCAGCTCCATGCGGTTATGGCCTCAAACTGATTTTCTCATCTTTCCTTTCAACTCAGATTTCCTCTTTTCTTTCTGTTTCCTCACTCACCCGGGTTCAAAGTTTGAGTCATCATTGAATCTCCTCTCTTTTGCTCCCCACCTTCAACCTTCAGTATTGTTTATTCTACTTCTGCAGTGTTTCCCATGCCCATCCCTTCTTTGCTCTTCCTGCTGCCTCCACTGGACCAGGGTAAAAACCCTCCAATCCGATCTGATCCATCTCCCTGCCTCTGGTCTCTCACCTCCTCTGGCCGTTGATGACCCGCACTAAACAAATCCCTCCAAAGTACTGCTTTGACCTCCACAGTCTGACCTCAGGCTCTTTGTAATTAGTCTCTACCTAGTCCTTTAAATGTTATTCAGATTATAACTAATCTGGTCTCAGGATTTCCAGTGCTTTCCTCTGCCCCTGTATAGCCCCTACTCTTTTCTTGTGAAGAATGTTCAGGTACCCCTTCAATGGCAGTTGAATTCCTACCCCATCCTCTCTGAAGGTAACCTTCCCTGTTTCTCTCTTTTCAAGGTTTGATTTCTCCTCTGAATGTCCAAAACATTGGTCCTCTATCCTTTCATAGACACATTGTCCTATTTTTTTAAATAAATTTACTTTTTCCTTTTTTTTAAAGTGGGCTCAACCTCCAACATGGGACTTGAACTCCTGACCCTGAGGACAAGAGTCACATGCTCTACTGACTGAGCCAGCCAGGCACCCCCACTTTGTCTTTTTTTTCAATTTATTTTTTTATTGTCAAGTTGGTTTCCATATAACACCCAATGTTCATCCCAACAAGTGCCCTCCTCCATGCCCTCCTCCCAAATCACCCATTTTCCCCCTCCCCCACTCCCCATCAACCATCACTCTGTTCTCAGTATTTAAGAGTCTTACGGTTTGCCTCCCTCCCTCTCCTTAACTATTCCCCCCTCCCCCTCCCCAATGGTCCTCTGTTAAGTTTTTTTCTGATCCACATATGAATGAAAACATATGGTATCTGTCTTTCTCTACCTGACTTATTTCACTCAGCATAACACCCTCGAGTTCCATCCACATTGCTACAAACAGCCAGATTTCATTCTTTCTCATTGCCATGTAGTATTCCATTGTTTAGATAAACCACATCTTCTTGATCTATTTACCCCATTGTTTATGATTCAAATACTTTGCTAATCATCTAAAATACTAAATGGCAATTTTGTGCTTTCTACAAAAGTGAGCCCCAAAACTGAATGCCAAACCTTTTCTTGGCAAAAAGCTCTTTACAGACATAACTTTAATGAGGGATAGCAGTATTTTCAGCTGCAATATATTCAGGTCTTTCTTAGGAAATAGATACACGTGAATGTGATTCAGAGCAGATTTCTAGAAACAGGCAGGAATGAAATGAGAAAACACTATTTATCATTTTCTCTTTCAATAGCAAATACTATTTATGTGTAGTATTTTTCTTGATGAACCAAGGTCTGTTACAAGTATTAAAATTCTTCTAGAAGGCAGAGTCATATAAAACTTCGAAAAGAGAACCAAACTGAATGCCGCTGAGGGCCAGTTTACATCATGGTATTGAAAAATAAGGATTTGCGTCACAGCTGTATTAAAAGTCTCATTTTTCAGGGCATCTGGGTGACTCAGTCAGTTAAGCATCTGACTTCAGCTCAGGTCATGATCTCACGATTCGTGGGTTTGAGCCCTGAGTCGGGCTCTGTGCTGACAGCTGGCTCAGAGCCTGGTGTCTGCTTCAGATTCTGTATCTCTCTCTCTCTCTGACCACCCCCTGCTCATGCTGTCTGTCTGTCTGTCTGTCTCTCTCAGAAATAAATAAAACATTAAAAAAAAAAAAGCCCCATTTTTCTTGTGCTTTCAGCTTAGTGGTAACTACTGAAAAAATTTGGATACAAGGTCCAGTAAGTTCAGTGTTGCTCTCACTAACTGTTGGGGCTTTAGGAGATTGGTAAGTAGGGTTTTCTCTTCCCCACCCAGATTGGAACCAATTTAGACATAGATGGATTCTGATGAATTCAGAGCAAGGAGGTTGGCTTCCTTGCTGATGAAATGTAGGGGGTCATCATGACCTGTGTAGGCAGCCAAATGGTCTTCTGAATGCTACGTCCTCCAAGTGAACTCACACACCTAGTCACTGGCAGAGGTGAAAAGACTCAAGTCTCACCTGTGGAAACATGTCCATGTGGAACCAACAGCACGGAGGAGCCAAGAGGCACCCTTGGCGGGAAGGGGTGGTGTGCGGACTCCCGTGGAGGAAGGGGCTGAGCTGAGCCATTTCTTCCCCCAAACTCACTGGTGAGAGAACTGGCTCTTTTCTCTTGTGGAGAGTGGAGGAGGCTGGGGCGAGGCTAGATGTTTCCCCATTGTAAGTTTTTCCACATCCAAGTGTGAGGAGAGCAGGGAGTTAGCGTTCTTTGCTACCACTTAACCTCAGAGACACCACGGAGTATGCTAGCACTTCAGAGAAAGGTCCCTTCAGGTCTGTGGTTAGTCTAGTATTTAATCAAGTGATGCTTTTTTTTAATGTTTATTTTTTTAAATTTTAATAGTTTTTTAATTTATTTTTGAGACAGAGACAGAGCATGAGCGGGGGAGGGGCAGAAGAGAGAGGGAGACACAGAATCTGAAACAGGCTTCAGGCTCTGAGCTGCCAGCCCAGAACCTGAAGTGGGGCTCGGACCCACAATCTGCGAGATGATGACCTGAGCCAAAGTCGGATACTTAACCGACTGAGCCACCCAGGTGCCCCTTTAAATGTTTATTTTTGCGAGTGAGTGGGGAGGGGCAGAGAGAGAAGGAGAGAGAGAATCCCAAGGAGGCTCCGCTCTGAGCCCTACACAGGGCTTGAACCAACGAACTGTGAGATCATGACCTCAGCCTCAACCAAGAGTCAGACGCTCAACCAACTGAGCCACCCAGGTGCTCCTTATCAAGTTCTTATGCTGGATTACTTTCCAGATAATCCAAACCAAAAGGCATCTATGCATGTACAGTATCCTCTTTTCCTCACTAAGTGTTTAAGCTCCGTATCAACAGAATTTCATATGGTAAAGAAGAAAATCCAAAAAACAAAACCAAAAATAGTGGAATAGGGCAAAAAGGGACACAAAGCCCATCATGTAGCAAGGGTAGAGGGTTAGAACTATACTAACTCTTTTTTTTTTTTTAATGTTTTATTTATTTCTAGGAGAGAGATAGAGAGAGACAGCATGAGCAGCGGAGGGTCAGAGAGAGAGAGGGAGTCACAGACTGAAACAGGCTCCAGGCTCGGAGCTGGCAGTCAGCACAGAGCCCGACGCGGGGCTCGAACCCACGAACCGCGAGATCATGACCTAAGCGAAAGTCGGACGCTCAACCGACTAAGCCACCCAGGCGCCCCAGAACTATACTAACTCTTAAAGGAAAACAAAGTCGAGTTTCACACAGGACCCGTGTGATGAATAGTGCTTTTAAAAATTTCTATAACGAATGAGTCAGATAAGGTTGTTTTAAAAATAGCAACCCTAGATGAAAACTAGGGCTACTGTCTTGTTTTGCTCAGGCAGTGTTTTACCACTGAATGTTTCTTGTCCTTGGAAACCTTTAGTCTCTGGCACATTGGATGATTAGTCACTGTAAATTGAAACTGAGAACAAGAAACCAGAGAGCAAATTAATGAGTGAAAGCTTGTAGTAGTGTGGTTAAGTAGTAGGACCCCAGATTTGAAGCTAGAGGACGGCTGGTGTGCCCTTCCACCTGCATGATCTGACCCAGTGGTTGGGAGTGCAGTCTGTGCGTGAGGCCAATCTGGGTTTCAATCCTTGCTCTGTTAGTACTGATCTTAGGCGAGTTCCTTAATCTCTCTTTTCCACACCTCGGTTTCCTTATGTGTAAGATAAGATGGCTTAAATACAATAAGGATCGAATGAGAAAGTCCACATAAAATAATTAGGTCAGTGACTGGACTTAGTTGGCTTATACCGGTCCTTCCATACCTGTGGTTTCAGTTACCTGTGGTCAGCAGCATTCCAGAAGCAGGTGATTCTTCTGACAATAGGTCAGAATGCTAACGGTGGGCCAACACTATGCCACCATGCCTGTATCGTTCATCTTCCTCTCCTCATGTAAGCATTTTATCACCTCACATCATCACCAGAAGGGTGAGTACTGTATAAGACATTCTGGGAGAGACCACATTCACAAAACTTTCATTATATTATGCTATCATTGTTCTATTTTATTAGTTACTTTAATCTTTTACTGTGCCTAAGTTATAAATCAAGCCTTATCAGAGGCATGTATGTAAAGGAAAAGTCCTAGTATATATAGGGTTTGGTGCTATTTGTGATCTCAGGCATCCACTGAGGATCTTGGAATATATTCCTTATTCCTTACGATGAGAGGGATGACCGCATTTGACATTCAGTCAGGAGCTTTCCCATAAAAGCCTGGGCTTCAGACTTTGCTGACAAATCAGCAGGTCCTCATACCAGCAAGGAGAGACGCGTAGATGTCCCCTTTAGAAGGAGCATGTACATCCAGGGGTACATGACCCTCCCAGCTGCCCCTCTCTAGTTCATGTGCCTGGCCATTTGGAGCCACTTGATTTCCCTCCCATGTTCTATGCCCTTGCTGCTCAGAGTGTGGGCCAATTACGGGGGGATCGTTAGAAAACCTGCTGAATCATAATTTGCTAATAAGACCCCGCAGCGATACTTACTGTGAAGTTTGAGAAGCACTGTTACAAACCACAGAGCATGACTCTGTGAGTGAGCGTCAGGATCACCCGCCGCGGTTTTTTGCTGGTCTGTTTTATACCCATGTCCAGGGCGCTAACCTGACTTCCTAAAATTAGAGTCCCTGATGTGGGGCGTTCAGTCAGTCAGATTAATGCAAGCTACATTGCCTTGCGTATTTGAGAAATCAGGGTTTCAGTTTAGCTGTAACAAAGCTCATTATGTTAATTCTATTGGGGTCTTGAGAACAAGTTCTACCAACAGCGGCAATGTACCATCTGAATACACTTCAAATTGAAATTACCCACCAAAACGTTTGATTGTAACTTTTTACTTATGTATCTTTAAATTTTATTTTAATTCCAGTATAGTTAACATACAGTGTTAAATTAGTTTCAGGTGTAGAATATAGTGCTTTACTATTGATTGTAACTTGACTGTAACTTGAGGTGGCTGTAGGTGAATTGGCTTTTGTGAAAGATGTTGGGGTGACTTGAAGGGGGTGTGTGTTAGTATATGTCCTTACTCAGACCACTTGAACAGTGCCAAAGGGACTAGATCGTTTTGGGAAAGTTTTCCCTGTTGTAATACAGGCTTCCTGGTTTGTAGTGGAGCCCTGAGATTCTAAAATAGTAACGGTATTAGCTAACCTTTTTTTTCCATGAAAAATATTTTGGCTTGCTCTTAGGGAAATACTAAACTCTGCTTTGATGAAGTTCTGTTTCTCTCAAACTGCATGCCTTTAGGCTTCCTAGTTATTATTTGTTAAATTACCTTTTCAAGGCTACTTACTGCTTTTCAGATGCTTTTAGTAACTTAACCCCCCAAATTTATTTGATCATAATATCAGAGCTGCTCTATTGGAAATATCCAGTGTTAATTACCTTTTGATGTAAAACTTGAGCATGTAGTAAGTTTTTATTTGATATTTACCTTTTAAAGTTCTTTCACCGAATTTTATTTGGGCCAGTTCTTGACTTGAGGTGGACTTTTCATATAAATCTGTGCCACGGATTATTTTCTTTATTTGCTTATAAAATACCACTTTATCATTTTGTGTCAACAATGGCATGTTGGAGAGTTTTGCTATTTAATTATAATTAATGAGAACTTGTGATTCCATTGCTTTAGTCAAAAAAATCGTTAACTGTAGACGAGATCTATGGACCAGAAATACAGGCATCACTGGGAGCTATGAGAAATGCGGAGTCCCAGGCCCTGCTCCAGACCTACTGTATTAGAATCTGCATTTTAACACGATGCTCCAGCAGGGATTTATATGCTTGCTAATGTGTGAGAAGCTCTGGTCTACTGGTCACTCTACTCCAGGGTTATAAGAAAAAAAAATAATGGTGAAAATAATGTCAAGTATTTGATAATCTGCTCAATCCCTACTTTTTCTTCTTAAATTTTATTTTACTTAAGATCCTACCTTCTCCAGATGGACTTACCTCTCTAAACCTCCCTCCTGTACTGCTTTTGGGTAACCTTCCCCTTAGACATTGAGAGCGAGCATACCCTAGCCTGAGTTCTCTCCTCTTGCAAGGCTGCTATTTTATTTGGAGACACAAATAGCCGGTGTGGGATCATCTATGGTTTGTATACTTTTGATTTTTAAATCTCTCTACTTGGCATCTGCCTCAGATCTGTCTGAGGCATTCGGAGCTCTACTGAGTCCCTCCCTTAGGCGGTGCTTCTTTGGCACCATATTAGAATCACTTGGTGAGATTTAAAACAGACTAAGGTGCCTGGGTTCCATCCCAGCTGAATGAAATCTATTTCTAGGGGTTGGCTTTGGACATGAGCATTTTTTTTTCTTTTGGTGGTTGACATCTTTATTGCTTTGGCAGTGAGAGGCAGGTGCCCAGAAGCTCTTGGTGGGGAGGGTCTGCTTTCTCTTTACCATCACGGGCTTGTGGCTGCGGGGTTTGGCGCTCTGTCAGTGCCAGCCATGAGCACATCTGGGTGGTACTTGTTCTCACGGATCATATGTCTGATGCTGCTGGGGGTGGCCCTGGCATTCTTGTTGATCATGGTCGGCACTTAGGATGTAGCAGGTTTTCAGTGGCCAGATTCCCACTTCATGACCACCACTACACTTTTGCTCTTGGCTGCTGGTTCATGCCCACAGTCTTGTAGTGCATCAGCCTCTTGTAGCAGAGGGTGTTGTGAACCTTCATTTTTCTGGGCTCTGTGCTGTACACCTGCTTCTTCCTGTTGATCAGGAAGCTGGAGCAGTTCCACACGGCCTCCCATTGCAGGTGGGCATGCATGGTGGCAGCTCCTTTCACTCTGGAAGCCAGAGATGGCAAGACTGGACATCAGTATTTTTAAAAGTTCGTGTTAGAGGATGGGTGATTCGATTGTGTAGCCATTGCTTTAAAAGCACTGTGCCACGGCTCCACTGTATTCATTGTATTCATTCACTAAGGACATTTACTAGGATATGAGGAATAGGACATAATCACTGCTCTGAGTTATTTCATAGTCTGTTGATGAAGGCAGCCACTTAAGCAGATAATCACAGCAGAGGAGAGAAGAGCTTCGGGACAGGTGCACGGCAGCACCACAGACGGAATGATGAATGCGGGGGAGATGGGGAAGTGGCATTTAAGTTGAGTCCCCAAGGACGGTGGACTTTTACTGGGTGGGCAAGAAGGGAAACACTCCAGATAAAAGAAATAGTACTTGCAAAGGCCTGGGTCATGGTCTTATCATCTTCATCTCATGGTTGGGGTATTGAGGTCTGCTTCTGGTCCATCCCACCTTGCTCCCTGCTTAAAATTTCTTCTCTGTGTGTTCACAGTATCACTGCATTTCTCACTTCACTCTCTGAAACTCCAAATCATTTGTCATTAATTAAGAGATTAAAAAAAAATAACGGCATTACTGACATATAATTTATATACCTGTATTAGTTTCCTATGGTTGCCACAACAAGTGATCACAACAGAAATTTATTATATCAAAGCTCTGGAGGCCTGAAGTCTGAAATGAAAGAGGCAGCAAGGCCATACTTGGCTCAAGGGAAAAATGCTTCCTTGCTTCTTACAGTGTCTTAGGCCATTGACAGGCTATTGCTTCTTTGGTTCCCTTGCTTTGTGGCCACATTTTGCCAATCTCTGCCTCTGTTCTCGCATTGCCTTTTTCTCTCTGTGTGTCTCCAATGTGCCTCTGCTTTTCTCCTTTATTAAAGTCTGTTTATTTTTTGAGAGAGAGAGTGCACACGTATGTGCATGATGAGTGGGGGAGGGGCAGAGAGAAAGAGAGAGGGAGGGAGGGAGAGAGAGAGAGAGAGAGAGAGAATTGAGCTGTCAGCCTGGAGCTAGTTCGGGGCTTGAACCTATGAACTGTGAGATCATGACCTGAGCTGAAATCAAGAATCAGACCCTTAACCAACTGAACCACGCAGGTATCCCCATACCTATGCTTTTCTCTTAGAAGGGTGTTATTGAAGACAGGATCCACCTGGATAATTGAGGATGCTCTCATCTGAAAATCCTTAACTTATATTTGCAAACAAAGTTATATTTTCCCAGTAAGGAAACTTTCACAGTTTCCAGGGATTAGAATATGGACTTAACATTTTTTTTTTTTTTTTTTGGCTACCATTCACAGTACTATACAATTCAGTGGTTTTTTTATATTGACATAATTGTGAATCTATCATTACCACTGTTAGTTTTCCATTTTCCTCACCCTCAGAACAAACACTGTACCCATTCGTAGTCACTCTCCATTCCTCCCTAATAGCCCTAGGGAGCCACTAATCTGCTTTCTGTCTTTCCATGAATTTTGCCTAGTTTGGACATTTCATATAAATGGAATCATAACAATATGTGGCTGTTTGTGTCTGGCTTATTTACACTTGCATAATGGTTTCAAGATTCATCCATGTTGTAGCAGGTAGCCGAACTCCATTCTTTTTTATGTTGAATGACATTTTTTTGTGTGTATATACCAAATTTTCTTTAAAAAATTTTTTCACATTTATTTTTGAGAGACAGAGCACAAGGTGGGGAGGGGCAGAGAGAGAAGGAGACAGAATCCAAAGCAGGCTCCAAGCTGTCAGCACAGAACCTGACACGGGACTCGAACCCACAAACTGAGATCATGACCTGAGCTGAAGTCGTACACTTAATCGACTGAGCCACTGAGGCACCCCCGATATACCACGTTTTCTTTATCATTCATCATTTGATGGACATTTGGGTTGTTTCTACCTTTTTAGCTATTATATGTAATGCTGCTATGAATACTGGCATACGGGTTTTTTGAGTGGATGTATGTTTTCATTTCTCTGTGGTATATACCTAGGAGTAGAATACCTGTCTATGGTAACTTTTTGAGGAACTGCTGGACTATTTTCCAAAGTGGCTATACCATTTTACCTTCTACCAGTGGTGTGTAAGCGTTTCCGTTTTTCTGGGTTCAGTTTTATTGTCTTCTTTTAGTTGGTGCTGCTATCACTTCTGCCTTTTTTGATAACCTTCTCACTAAGGTTAGGAGAACATTTCCATTTCATTTCTGCTAGTGTCCCATTTCTTTCTTTCTCTGACACTGAAGAAATGGAAGATGATTAGTTCTTATTCACCCCAAATATAACATTTACTTTTGTTTTTTACCCTGCTTCCCAGAAATAGTGTGAGGCAAACAATAACAATAAATGTTGGTGCCTGTCTCCCAACCCATAACCATTTTAGCTCTCCAAACCTAGAATGTTCCCTGTCAGCTGTAAGTTAAATGAAGACAGGCACCTTCTCTTTTGGCTTTTCTTGTAAACTTTGTATGCAGCTTGTGATGAGTGTCCAGTAAATATTAAATGAGTGTGACTTTTATCTCATGTGTAAAATGACTTAATGTCCTACAAGTTGAATAGTTTTTTAAAATTATGCACACATTTCTGATTGCCTAACAACTTTGGTTATTGTTTTCAATGTGCAGATGAAGAGAAGACTGAAGATGTGACAGAAGGGAAAGAATCTTGAGCAAAGATTTGCTGGGTGTGCTTTGATGGAAGTTGGTAAATTAAATTACATTGTTTTCTGAGTTCTTACAGTCAGTGACCACACCTTAAGAGACCATTCCTCAATTAATGATTTGTAATATTTGGATTCTCTCTTCCTGGATTGTATTTCTTTGATATTTTTGATTCATGGGGTACACTTAGTGATTTTCTTCACTGAAATTCCTGGTGAAATTGTGTTTTATTGCTAATCTTGTAACATCAGGGATATGTTATAGAAACTGACATTTTATGTATGTGTGTGTTATGTGAAAACTAGTTGAAGTGCTGTGATGACTTCATATTTGATTTTATATGTTACAGCTTCATTGTGATTCAGACGGATTGAGTCACTATGAACTCTGATGTGTGCCCTGATTTTCCAGCTTCCCTCCTATCTGGTGCCCATTAAGTATACTTACCATAGACAGAAACGAATTTTCTCAACAAAGCAATGTTAGCATAGACTTTGCTTCCTTATTAGCAGTGGTATTTTGCTTAAGCAAGAGTTTGACTGAATGAGTTGATATTTATTCTCATTTGTCATCTTTCAGAATTTGCCTTTTAGAATGCAGCAAATATATCATTCTGACTAGAGAGAGTTGATAGGTCAGGATTTTGAGCAAAGGTTCTGTGCTTCACTTGAACTGCCTTAATCACCTTCTCCTCTGTCCTACATGGAAGTTACGTTAATTTCCCTGGAATCACCTCTAGAAACCAGGGACAATAGTAAAGAGTAAGCAGTAATAATGAGTGTTTAGGAGGAAGCAAACACAAATCCACTGCAATTACTAACCTTCTACTTTCTCCCAATGAGAATATATGGTAAACCTTCTAAATTTAAATGGCTTGGAGACCAGAGGGGATAGATAATAAATAATTATTAAAGTATTAAATAATTGTTTTTGCTCCTCCACATAGGACTTAGAGATGTCACAGAAAGAGACTACCACTTTCTAGTTATTAACTTAATACACATCTATTATGAAAGGCTCATATGAAGAGGCCTTCTAAATCTTCTTTTTGGTCATACTTAGGCTACACTGACAGGTGATATTCTTAATCAAAATGCCATAAGCACCATGTAGAGAGGGCAAAGGGAAGATACTCATACTTTTTTCTACAGAGTGCGTTAAAAAAAAAGTAGAATGCAGCAAATAAAGATCAGCTACTTAAGAAACATTCTGCGTTATTATTTTGAGAGAGAAGTTTTGTCTAGTTACAAGTCAGTAACTTGGGTTCATGAGAAAAATTTATATCAACACTTTATACGATGAATTGACACTAGAAGTCTGATTTATTTCTGATGAAAAATACGATTGAGCTATTGTGCTGCCTTTAATGAAGTTTGGATAAATATGTGTGTAGCAGGATTCATTTTTGCTCACACATTTCATCTGATAGTTGATGATGTTAATGATTGCTTACATCATACTTCCTTGACTTTGGAAAATAAATTCTGTAGCTATTGCTTTCAGAGGAATAGATAGGCAATTTCCTTTTTTGAGCCTCCTTTTTCAGTTTACATTAAAATAACAATGGTTCATACTGATGTCAGTGTGTGACTGTAACTTATCTGGACACTAAGAGTTTTGTTGGGGTGGGGGTACCAGCAAAAGTTAAAGTCGTGCTGTTAGACTCTTCTAAAAATGACACGGGCATTGTAAAGTTTGGGTTAGGGGAGAGGTGTTATGGGTGGGAATTTGCAGTGGTGACAGAGAGGAGCCATTTTTGCCCATCAGCCTTTATGAGGAGCTCAGTTTTCTAAACCTGTGTGCTTCTGGTATTTGAGTGTGTGCGGGGGTGGGGTGTTGGGTGCGGAGTGAGAGCTCCATTCTGCAAATGATATTTGGGGGTGTAGTGAGCCTTCTGTTATAGGAGTTTAAGAGAAGGGAAGGAAGACAGAATGATCTTAAGTAAAGGATTTTTTAAAAGAGGTGACACGGTTCATTCCTTAGCATGTCAACTGAAGATATTTATAACAAGGACCGGTAAGCTGAATTTAGAATGTAATTCAGACAAGATCAGGTACGTTCAGGGGTACAATATAATTCAACATGAAGGCTCCAAAATTTAAAAAAAAAAAATTAATGTTTATTTACTTTGAGCTATCAGCACAGAGCCTGATACAGGGCTCGGACTCATGAACTGTAAGATCATGATCTGAGCCGAAGTCAGGTGCTTAACCGACTGAGCCACCCAGGCACCCCCAGAATTCTTTTTTAAAAATGTTACCCTGATAGGGAAAGTGTTCTTATTAAAAGTCAGCGTTTTTATTTGAAGATTCCCTCTAGACCTGAGTCTTTCCCCCAGAACAAGATTGAGAAGAAAAAGTATGAAAGAGCAAGAGCTAACTCATATTAGAAATGAATTTAGGATCTTAAAATTAGAAGTTTTTCTGCTTATGACTTCTCAAGAGAACTACTGGCACTACTTTTATTGTCAATCCCCATAGGCGGTAAAGTTTATTGCCCTTCAATCCAATTCTCTCTAAAACACATGACTGTAAACTCTCTTAGCAGGAAAAAGCCATCACTTTGATGGCATAATTTAAATTTTTAACAAGGCTTTTATTTCAGTAGAACCTACTGATGTGAAGGTCACTCTCAGAGTAAACATGAGGAATGCCTGGGAAAAAAGCTCCCATTCCCGGGTACTTTTTGTGTCCTATCAGATTATTTTCAGTGCTTGTAGGTTTGTTCCTTAAAAGTGAATTAGGGGTCCCTGGGTGGCTCAGTTAAGCGTTAGATTCTTGATCTCTGCTCAGTCTTGATCTCAGGGTCAGGAGTTCAAGCCCTGCGTTGGGCTCCGTGTTGGACCTGGAGCCTACTTAAAAAAAAAAAAAAAGTGAATTAGAATTCTCTCCTAAGACTCACCATGTTTGTGCTCCTCTGAGAAGGGATGATGTCCTGTTTCAAAGAATTATCTTTCAAATCAGTTTTCCAAACTCTAACCCTTTCTGGTATCTTCTAGTTCTTTATTTGTCACCTAGGCACCATGAAGTGATTTGGTAACTTATATATGATTATGCTACGGAAGAAGTGTTTTTCGAATGAGAGGGAAAATCAACAAGAAGAATCTGTCTCAGTCAGCCCGTCATTTCTAGTGTTTCATGGACCCCAAAACCAGATCTTTAATCTACTCCTAAGATTTCTGATCCTATTTGTTCTTATTAAAACTGGAAATTAGTCCGTATTCTGCTTTCATTGTTAGCTCACCCATACTCAAGCTCTGCTTATTGTAATGCTTTGGGCTTCTCTTCATAAATTAATATGGTACCGGGGATGTATTTTTTTGAATTCTTCCAAATCCTTTTAGCCTTGTTTTTGACCGGAGGTAAATTCATTCTCTGAAGGCTGATGTCTACAGCATTTGGACCAGCTTGGTAAGGACGGTTCCTCACTCATTCGCACTTACTTCTAATGCTTCTCCACAACATGCAATCGTGCAACCCACCCAGTGCTGTCATTCACGGGTCAGAAGACGTAGCTGTAAGAATTGGGTGTGCTTCGCTTACATTTTTTCCCTTTATTTTCATTGTTCTGTTGAGGAACAGAACTGTACTTTGAAAAGGATTCAACATTTAATTACCTTTCTAAAACTTAAACCTGTATCCCATTGGGGTCCACATTTTGAGTCCTTTCTTTCCTATATTTTTAATAAGGCAGGTTCATGTTTTGTTCTTATTCCACAAATCTAGCAGATGTGTTTTCCAAGCCAATCAGTCATCTTCCATTGGATGGAACCTGTGAATGTTACTAATCTTTAATGTCTTCTCGTGTATGGTGTATTGGTTTAGGAATGGGATTTACACACATCTTGTAACAAAGCCAGTAGAGAACAAACAAACATGGATACCGTAAGTATAAATATAAATTTCCATATGATTTATTGTTGTTCCTTGTACATAAGAAACAGTAATATACAAACTTACACTGCTTTAGAATGTAAAATGGATAAAAATGTGTACAAAAAAAGCACATTCCTAGAAAAAGGTATTGGTAAATAGTAAAAACTTGGGGTGGGGGGGAACAAGCGAAAAACAAATCAAAAACAAAACAAAAACCCCAACAGTTCTTCAATTCAGTGTGCAAACGTTTTATAAAAATAGAAATACTAACTCTACAGGCAGTATTTCCTGATAAATTATTTAAATAGCATATCTACACAATCTGAGATCTATTCCAAAGGCAATGAGAAAATAATTTATAAAAATAAAGCAATGGTATATAAGATAGAAAAAAACATAACTTTCAGAAAATGTATTTAACATTTCAATGCTATTTCCTTATTGGGAATACTTTTCTGCAAAGAGTTTTTATACTATGTACAACATTGACTTTTTTTTTTTTTAAGGTACTACAGTAGCTTTAAGTTTGTAAGACACTTAAACTCTTTCTGCTTGATCCAAAAATTCTTTACTCAGTCACACAACAAATGAGGTAATATTTGTATATAAGTTTCACCTTTGTTTTTTTTTTTTCCCTCTTTTGGAAAAATGAAAAAGTGTAGATGCTTTTCTTCTCCCTGGAAATAGGCACAAGGGGTGGGGTCCAACAGTATGAAAGGCCTCATGGCTTTCTTGGAAAGTTACAAACACTAGCAAATGGGCAACTGATTCCACTTGAAAAGACAAAGAAAAAAATCCCCAATCATTCACTCTGAGCACAAAGCAAAGAGCAGCTTGCTCTGATTTTCCTCGTGCCGTTCTTGGGGGATGTGCTGATAAATCTCCACTACCTGCCATCAAACGCTTTCCACGTGAAACCTTGATTCCAGGTAGGACAGAGTTAATAAATAATCTGTATTTACAATCTTACAGTCATGAAGACTCCTAACAAAGATGATCCAGATAGTCATTACGCTTCTTCCTGTTCCATGAATAGTCTGTCAGACAGATCCTTCAGAGTAAGTAAAAAATAAATAGTTTATATTGTAAAGTGTTTGTAAAAAAAAAAAAACAAAAACAACAAAACAAAAAACAACACACAACAAAGAACTATAGTCTAAAAGAGTTGGAGAACTCCATGATATTCAGGAAGAGAAGAGAAAAGGAATGTTTTAGTTGAGAATTTTGTGCCTTTCTAACCATAAAAACAAGCCTGGCTGCCTGTCCCTTGGGAGGCAGCCTGGTACTGAGATGGTAGGTTTTCTTATTTTCCTGCTACATCTGCACAAGCTACATCTCTAATAAAACCGAGACGTTCATGGTCACCAGGCAGTGGCAGCCAGCACGGCCTTACACTGGTTTAATTCTGACTCGTATTTTGGTCACGGCAGGTGGTGGGTAAGGGCTGGGGATCCAGGAGGGAGTCCAGAAGCCAGTCTTTCCCTCCCTTCCCTGCTTCTATCTAAGTGCCTATGTACGCGGGTTAATCAGCCAACACTGGTCAGCATCATGAAATCCAGCAAGAGTCTTTCAATCCCCTGAAAATGATTTAGTACCGAACATGTAACAGCTCCTCCATCTTGGCTTCATACAATCATCTCTTGGGGACATGCCCTCCCCTTAGGGCTTTGGCCCCTAATCCCCCTCTTTCCAAGGGAGGAGGTCAAGGGTGGTTGTTTGCTAATCGTAGTGAGTCCTCCCTTCTCTCACAAGCCTAAAAACGCTATGGAGTCCACTGCTCAGAGATGGCTTCACGACAGCATTCCACCCTGACACACACAGGGTAGAGCAGCCACCTGGCTGCTGACGCAGTGGACGCTTTTGCTTTTTGAAAAGCAAACCAATGTACTTGTTTATGTCCTGGGAAGATTCTCTTCGCATTCAAGAGGCTGCATGCTGAGTCCGATTTGGAAAATGGCATTTTCTCGAGGCAAGTCCCATATCCTAGGAGTCCACAATGACACGCAAGCAGAGAAAAGGCGGGGAGGAGTGATCCTAGGGGTTTTCTTAAGCCTGTGGTTCCAGAAGGTGCAACACCAGCATTGGTTAGGATCAGTCTTTTGATCAACAGTTGGATGATTAGGAATCTGTTAAATAAACACAAACAGATAAGCCAATTCACTCATGAAGCCACTAGGGTTAACAGTTAACAAATGACCCTTAGTACACCTCTACTTTTATAGTGACAAAAGCTTAATGTACGATTGTCAACGTATTAAATGTTGACGTGCTTGATGTAGCATGATCTTCCAGAGTCTACACTAGGCATTCTACGGCCTTCAAAGTTGAGGGAGTGTTGCTTTAAAAATTCAGACTCCAAGATGACATCGTAACTTAAATCTTGAGTATAATGCATCACCTCTTATTACTGATCGATCCTGGTAGGCATCAGGCCTTGGCACAGTACACAGTAAACACTTATTCTGAGGTAGGCCCAGTGTTGGACTCAAGGATCAAGTAACCAGAGAGAAAGACAACGAAGGTTACTTGTGATAACTGAGCACACCAATATGAAGGCATATACCCTCTCCATCCTTAAGCCCAGGGGAAGGCCCTCTTGTGCTGTAATGTTGGGAATACAACTAAATAAGCGTGTAAGACACGGTAACGGTAAATTTGAAAGTAGTATTCACGGGGTCCAAACTGTATACAACTCGTCTATGGTTTATCTTTCTACTGGAAATGAGAGCAGAGACTCCTAAACAAATTGATGATGTTAACAAGAAGTCCCGCTTTCACAAGGCACAGTCCACAGGCCTTGTATTGATCATGGTCTTCAGCAGCAACATAGAAATAACCCAGTCTCTACAATAGTCTAGCAAACAGATGCTCCCACAATTGGCATGCTTGATACTAGTCTTAATTAGAGATGTCAACTGAGTGTTCCCTGGATGTTGCTCCTACCTCTGCATTCGTATTTCAGGTCGGAGAAGAACACCATTTCTTGAGAGAAGACAAACAGCCCCAGTCTACCTCCAGCATAGGTTTTGTCGTAGATGGGTCCTGAGTCAGCCATGATTTTCTTCCCTTCGTACATCACCACCCTATAGGGACGAGAAACTCTCATTAGTGACACTTCTGATTTCTGGCCTCCTCCTCCTTCCCCATCTGTGTGTGACTACGTGAAATATAATCAGCACGATCTTACCTAATGAAACCCGTCTTTGGCCGGTGGCTGAGACGCCATCTGTAGGCAGTGAAATCTTTCCAGCCTATGTGACGAGGGTCATGCCACAGAGTGCGCACCTGAAGGAAAAGGAAAAAGTTGAAACACGGCTCCATCAAGATTTCTATTTCACTCTAAAGGAAAGAGTACTTGAAGGGTACCAGACGGGCCTAAATTAGAGGGCTGTAATGTTGGATTTTTTCCAAGGCCTTTCATTTGATGTGTGCCCTTGAATGTACATATGAAGCAGAAAGAGGAAGGAAAGTTTTGTTTCCAGAGGCTGAATGGTCTTTGGATTTGAAGCTAACTCTAGGTTACAGGGAGCTCTCCTCTCAGATGCTATGAGGTTTTTACAAAGCAGAAGTTAATGCTGTTGGTGCTAGAGGCTGGGAACTAAGACCGCCCCCCACCCCTAGGGGAAGTCTGGACCAAAGCACAGCATCCATGGTGCTAGTCAAGCACCTTCCTCGGGGCCTTGTTCTCACCTGGCCGGGGGTGTTTCCTGTGTGCCACAGGGCGTTCCGCAGGTGCTCGCCCGGCCCTGTCGTGGAGTTCACCACTTTCACAGAAAGGCCCGAGTATCCCTGAGCCCTGGTCGGGTTGGTGTCCCAGTAGGATTGGGTGACTTGCTTCCACATCACCACGTAGAAGCGGCTGCTGGACTGGTAGCCAAACACAAAGCCAGCGTAGTCGTCGTCCCGCTCGGTGTTGATGAAGAAGGTACCACTGAAGTCCACCGCGTTGAACTCATCGTAACCTGGAAAACGAGGCCAGACCCGGGTTAACGGCCGCAGCCCTTCAGAAGCTCCTGTGTCACGTTCCCAGACCTCCTGAGTACCTCCGGGAGAATGTCAGTGCCAGGTCTGACATGGGCTTCTCTCCCGTGTGTGCACTAGTCTCTGGTGTGGACCACTCCCTACTCACCCACAGCAAGTCCTGGATCGCAGTTGACGGTCTGGACGAGTTCTTTACCCTGATGGCGCACCACCCAGTTAGGGTCATTCTGGGATGTCCCTTTGGGATCCAGAGGAATCATCTGGAAGCGGCGGAAATCGGTCTCGCTGATATCGATGTTTTCGGGACAGATGTCATCGATGTCTGGCACGTTGTCATGGTCAAAATCATCTTTGCAAGCATCCCCTCGACCATCACCTAGGGTCAAAAAGGCAAGAGTTCAGTGGAATTCTGAAATATCGCTGGTGTCAGAAATTCACTATCTTGTCTAAGTTGGCAGATAGTCTTCTCATCCTCTCAATTATCCATTTAGTTTTGCTTTTGTTGTCTCCATCCAGAGAGCCACAGTGTTAGTCCCTTAAAGTGACTCCACTGACTCACCGTCAGAATCCTTCTGGTCCGGGTTGGGCACGAGTCTGCAGTTGTCCCTATCATCAGGAATGCCGTCATTGTCATCATCATGGTCACAGGCATCTCCCTTGCCATCCTTGTCATGGTCAGCCTGGTTGGCATTGGGCACATAGGGACAGTTGTCGAGGTTGTTCTGGTGGCCATCTTCGTCAATATCCTGATTGTTGTCACAGGTGTCTCCTATGCGGTCTGAGTCAGAGTCGAGCTAAAAGACAGAAGCAGATGGCAAATTGAAGTAGAAATCATTACTGTTAAAGATGACTTCTAGAAGATTCTCCCCAGTTTGATATGGCATGGCCAGTGGGGTTTCAGGTCTGTAGGCTACTGCCAGAAGAGTAAACTCTTCCAGGAGATTAAGTGATATTAAAGAAGTAAAATTTATGGTAAGACCCAAACTCCACCAACAGTGGCCCCTCGATGCTGTTTGCTCAGCAAAGCTACCCCAGAGCAGTCTCACTTTCATGTGCTGGCCCCAAAGCTCTTCATGCTATTGCTTTTTGTTTTACAGGACCTTGTAAAAATAAGCATGAAGAAGAAAAAGGTGGATTTATCATTTCTGTAATCTTATAATATTTTCTTTTTTAAAAAGCTGGATTCTGGGGGTGCCTGGGTGGCTCAGTCGGTTAAGGGTCCAACTTCAGCTCAGGTCATGATCTCATAGTTCATGGGTTCAAGCCCCACACTGGGCTCTGTGCTGCCAGCTCAGAGCCTGGAGTCTGCTTCAGATTCTGTCTCTCTCTCTCTCTGTCCCTCCCCCACTTGCTCTCTGTCTCTGTCTCTCAAAATAAAAAATAAAGACATTCAAAAAAATAAAAAGCTGGATTCTGGAGTGCATGGGTGGCTCAGTTCACTGAGTGCATGGTTCATGGGACAGAGTTTCTCACTGGATTCTACTGACAGCACAAAGCCTGCTTGGGATTCTCTCTTTCCCACTCTGTCCCTCCCCTGCTTGTGCTCTCTCTCAAAATAAATAAACTTAAAAAAAAAAGCTAATTTTCAAGTTTCTACAACAAAGCATTTTAGGAAATAAATGCCTTAACTGCCATCACTAGAAATTGATGGCCAATTACACATAAAAAATACTTGGGCATGAAACCTGTCCTGGCTCATGTCTACTTGTAGCACTCTCTCACACAGGTAGAAAATGATCTGTCATTCTTCAAAATTATTTGGCATTACAAACAGGAATTTCTAGAGGTTTTGCAAGTATTTTTAGTATGGGGTTTTCTTACAGGCAGATTATATCCTTAGCCATGAAAATGGTCATTAATTTAAGAATATCATCTTCCATCTCAGTCTTAGAAACGGTTAATGTTACGTGGGTAGTCAGGTTTCTGCTTTATGTAATTTATGCTGCCACTGGTAGATCACATGGAGTAAGTCATGTAGACCTTCTAGAAGACCAGAGGGAAGTTACAAGAGGGTCACACTGAAGGTCTCTGGGACTCTGCAAGCAGCTCTCATCAGGCAACCTGTGCACATGAAAGTACTGCAAGTGGGCTCTGAGATCTCTAAGAGCCATGGGCAGGAAAGAGTTAGAACTCTCTTTCAGTGCTCTTTTCTTAGGAGCCTAGCAGGAGCCATTCCAGAATGCTCCTGGGAGATTCTACAAGGGGTCCACCTACCTGATCTGGATTGTGTTCCAGGGGGCAGTTGTCACATTGATCTCCGACCCCGTCCATATCCGTGTCCCTCTGATCCACATTGTAGACATACTGGCAGTTGTCTCGTTCATTGAGAATACCTGCAGGGAACGGGTGATCAGTAAGAGCCAGAATCGCTAGCCTCTGATGTTTCAACGAACCACACCCCAACAGCTGGGACTGGAGAGAAGTAAGGTGGCCACTGAGAGCCATCACCCCCACCTACAGGCCTGCAGCTTACCATCGCCGTCAATGTCTGCCGCACAGGCATCTCCTTCCCCGTTGTTGTCCGTGTCAGCCTGATCTGGGTTGTGGTTGTAGGGGCAGTTGTCACAGCGGTCTCCCACGTCATCTCGGTCATAGTCGTACTGGGCTGGGTTATAGTGGAATGGACAGTTGTCCTGCAAAGAAAGGGCACCTTTTATACCATCCGTGCAGCCGTCTCCAGCCTCAAACCATACACGTTATGTAACACTGCAAAGATCTGGAACGTTTTCTACTTAAAGATCACTGTGGAAGTTAAGAGCCTTGGGATCATGAATGAAAAATGGGTTCTTGTTGGTTACATGTTAGTGAAATAGACACTGTCCCAGTTCTTAGTAGGCCTGAAATCAATTGTCCTGCAAGTCAGGTACGACTGTGCAGTATACCTGGGGAACGGAGTGTCACTGTTTATTACATTGTCATTTCTTGCTCAAATGGGTGTGGGATAGGGTCAGGATGAAAAACCAAAACCCTCATTTAAATACTTTCTTGGTAACTCTAGGCATTGCAACTACCAGTGAACGACTATTACTCTCTAAGTACATGTTTCGTTGATTTTTCCTAGTACATGTCCTGTAGTCTCATTGAATCCTAAGTAGAAGAGGTGAAGGAGGACTGGGAAGCATCCTTACCCTGTCATCTGGGATTTTATCATTGTCATCGTCGTCATCACAGGCGTCACCAATTCCGTCCTTGTCATAGTCTTCCTGTCCAGAGTTGGGAAGGTTGGGGCAATTATCCTGGAAAGAGAGAATGCACATGTCAGCTGCAGCCATGTGCCCATTGTTCAGCTTGTGCACGGGGCAGCGCACCCACACACGGCAGACCGAGATTGAATCGAATGCTGCGCTCCCTGACGGTATATTTTTTAACAGGAAGACAAGAAATTAAGCATTCTCCTGGGGGCATATATCATTGTATAAATGCTCTGTGCTTTATGCATGTGGGGAATGCAAGTCCCACTCCACTGGGTCTGGGAGAAAATCACCAGCTCTGGAGCACACCGGCCACAAGGCCCTGCCCTATGCACGTACTTGGCACCAAGTGACTTAATGTTAAGAATTTGTGCTGTTCTGTCTTTGTGTAATTTCATCTTTCAGTTTCGTTTTAGAACTTCAGGCATTTAAAACCGCATGGCCTCTTCTGTGGATCAGGGGGAATGTGGCTTCTTTTGGGAGGTGTGCGATGGAAGCCAGCTGTACCTTTTTGCAGTGGTAGGTGGCATTGGCCACGCACACCAGGTCCTCGTTGGGCCAGCCGTCCAGGTCCGTGTCCTCGCCGCAGATGATGCCGTTGCCCGCATAGCCAGGCTTGCACTCACAGCGGTACATGGGGTCGCTGTAATGGCCCAGGTAGCTACACTTGGCATTCTTGTTGCAGTCGTGTGTCCCATCGGTGCAGGGGTTGCGGGGCTTGCACACCTGGGGGCGGCGGGGAGACAACATCCTGATGTGCATGTGGAACCTTCAAGAGGCCCCAGATCCCTCTCCTCTCCAAGTAGAGGCTCTCTGAGGAGGAGGAGTGTGGGGTACCCCTGTCCCTCTCCCCCCCTCACCATGGATGTACTAGACCCTCAGCTCACAACTTGTTCCACAGCAGCATTTTCAAAGGTGACAATTTCCCCCCTGCTGGCTTTACAGTAGATTATCCTGTCCTGTTGCTAAAACCTAGATTGGACCCTGATTCTTTGTAAAGGCTGTGAAATGCCATGCCTGCCCTTCCTAGCCCTTTCAGCCAAGGACACCCCCCACCCCGCTCTGGTTGTGTGGTCTCATCTACCTGTTTGTTGGCGGTGGCATATTCCACGCCCTGGCCGAAGGGCTGTGGGCCTGTGAAGCGCGGGGGGCAGGGCAGGCAGTTGTAGCCAGGGTCTGTGTTCTCACACCTGTGCTCCCCGTTGTGGTTGAAGCAGGCGTCAGGTACTTCTTTGCACTACGGGAAAAAAAGACAGTTTGCCTAGTGTTCAGGGAACACTGCCCTAGGTGACAGCTATGACAGTTGAGCTGTTTTCCTAGATCTAGGAACTCAGCCACCGCCACCTCACCTCATCAACATCTTCGCACTGGATGCCATTTCCACTGTAGCCGGGGGGGCAAGCACCACACTTCCAGCTGCCGTCACGGTAACTGGTACACTTGACACCAGCAAAGCAGGGATTGGACAGGCATCCGTCTGAGATGAGGGAGACAGGAGGCGGTTGGTGTAGGCGCATGATTGCCACGTGCCTCAAGCAACAATATGGTGTAAAACACTGCGGGGAACATGTAACTGTCCACTTGCTGAGGGGACTCCCACATGTCAGGTGGACAATGCAGTCCCAACACTCAGGGCCATCCCAGCAAGAATGCTCCCTGAATGCGGACCAGGGGTTTCAGTTACACGGAACACCCAGGGTGGCTTTCTCCGGGGCCACGCGACTCACCAATGGGACAGTCCTGCTTGTTGCAGATCTGGTTCTCCGTCGCATCACCAACACAGTCCTTGCCTCCAAACTGGGGGGTGGGGTTGTTGCAGAGCCGGCTGCGTGTCTGCACCCCTCCGCCACAGGTGACAGAACAGATGTCCCACAGCGACCAGGGACCCCAGCCTCCATTGACTGCGAGACAGTGAACCACATGCCAACGTGAGGGTCAATTCATTTCCCCACACCTGTCCTCTCCTACAAGACCCTCCTCAGGTTGTCCATGAAAACCTCCCTCGCATGAAGACAGTGTTTGGGAAGAGGGCTGGTTTGAAATGGTTTTTCTGGTTTTTTCTTAAAAGAAGCTGCTGGGCCTGCAGGACTTTGCTTCTACTTGTTCCCTAGGAAGTAACCTTTCTCCCCTCTAGGGCCCGGCAAACGGGAGGCGGCAGGGGCCGGGCCTGCAGGGGTGCGGCACGCTCTCACTCACTGGGGCAGGCGTCTCTCCTGCAGGCTTTGGTCTCCCGAGCTTCGCCTTCACACGGTTTCCCATTCATCTGGGGGCTAGGAGAATTGCAGAGCCGGATCCTTGTGATCACACCATCACCGCATGTCACGGAGCAAGACGACCACGGTGACCAGTGGCTCCAGCCGCCATCCTGTTTAACTAAAATACAAAGTTGATGGTTACGGGGTGCTTACCATGGGTCAAGCTCTGTGCTAACTGCTTTAAATGCATTCCCTACATGAAATCCTTACAATAACCCTGTCAAGAGCTATTATCCCCAATATGCAGTTGAGGAAAGAGCCGCAGCGGGGGTAAGCTGTGTTCAGGGGAGCACAGGTAAACAGCTGGGGTTCAGAGTCAGACAGTCTAGAAACTGTACCCTTAACCTCTATGCTATGGGGTTGCCCTGGATGTGGACAAGGGTAAGTCGGCGCCCCACACTCCTCAGTGGCCCAGATGCTCACATCTCTTGTCACACTCCTGAATATGGCAGGTCCGCGTCTGGACGGAGGAGCCCTCGCAGCGGTTGTTGAGGCTATCGCAGGAGCGACCACGCTGCTGGATTCCGTTGCCACAGGTCACAGAGCAGGAGGTCCACTCAGACCATGGGGACCAGCCGTCATCCGCAGAGTCGCTGGCTGCAGAGGAAACGGGGTCATTTAGGGTGTGATCATCAAGACAAGCTGTTCTCTAGATAGTACTCCTCAGGACCTTCTTCCTTTGCCCCAGAGTCAAAGGCAAGGTGTTTCTTAGTCCAACAGCCAAAAGGTTTACCCCGTGTCATTACATGTATGGCACCGGGGTCAATGAATGCTGGCCAGGGTCAGCGTAGCCCAGCCTTCTCCCCACAGCGTAAGTTCGCCTATTCCCGTGGCCTCCTTTCTCAGCATTTCAAGGGACTGTCACGGTGCCAGGGTCGCGAACACGATCCCTGGAGGAGACTGCCTGTCCTGAGCTGTGGCCACTGTGTAGTGCATAGGCATAGGGGTGTGTGTGTGTAGGGTGAGTGCTACTTTCCTGCTTTATTTCCTAGCTGTGATGAGTCATTTTTATGACTTGTTCATACTACATTCAAGAATGCCTCAGCAAAGTGACCAACTTACACTGGCAACAAAAACCAGGGCAGAGGGTGCCTGCCATAGAACAATATGGCACCTGGGAGAAGCAAGCTCCCAGGGCCCTGAAACTGCAGTCATTCTTAGGCCTCCTCCTACCCCTGCAGATACAACGGATACAACTTTCAGACCCAATTAGATCCAATGCTTGTACTATACCCCGTCCATTTCTCTGATGAGCAGATTTTTCTTAACTTTAGGCCATAATGTTACACTCTAAAAGCAGCCAACTTAGAGCTAGGGCTCTACCAATTCATCTCTCCTTTCTTCAGAGCATCAAGTCAAAATTAATAAGCTCTACCAAGATCATTATCGCCAATACAGCAGCCAACCCGTCAGTTAACCAGATGCTGCAGCAAGAAACCCAATTAAAACACACAATGCAAATGGGGGTGGGGTTCTAGTGTTCTCTCCAGCAGTCCAGGGTTGCTGGACACTGGACCTGCTCACTAAGGAACGGTTATGCGGTTTTAAGAACTTACGCCAACACCGTGGGCAGCACTCTCCGTCGGGAACTGTGGCATTGGAGCACGGCATGATGGGGCAGGACACTTTTTTGCAGATGGTAACGGAGTTCTGCAAGGCAAAGGAGTGAAATGGGTTACTACGTGTATGGCAGACCCAAGTTTACATACTCTGACACTGCAAGATGAAACACGGTCCAGGCTGTTTCTTGCTACCGGGAGGACTTAATAGATCTGTCTGTCCTATTTGCAGCCACCATATTGTGGAGACCATTCTAGCGCTAGTTAGTTGTCACTCCGTGCCTTGGAGAGGTCTTTCTTAATTGCTACGTGGTGGTGGTGGTGACAACATGAAGAGTTTATCTGAAGGGAACCACTGATCATCAAGAGTCAAGTCTTCTCATCTGTGTCTAAAAATGAACTCAAAACTCAGCCAGGGCTTTTACATTTTAAAATGTTCTCTTTACAGAGAAGAGATCCATGAGCATTTCTCCCCCTTCACATACAGATCTGGTTTTATGTTGGAGGAGAATGGGCATCAGGTTGGCTCCTGAACCTAGCAATCCAGGATTTGTATTTCAGCTTGGCTTTGCTCTGTGAGTCAGGCAAACCCTCCAAGTTACCTGCCAGTGGCACTGGGGACAACTAGTGACACATACTGCAAGCAGTGCTATTTAAGCTAAGTAGACAGTTATATCCTAATGGTGTCAGGCTAAGAGACTTGAACCATCAGTACTGTATTAATCAAATCTCGGCATCATTGCTGAATACAAGTCAGGGGTTGGGCAAATAAAAGGAATGTTCCGACCAGGTTTCATTTACACGGCATTCAACACTTAGGCTTTGAACTAAACCAGGTCGATTACTCAGATGTCTTAGCAGATTTGTTCTTTTAGATACTTAGTCTGGGGTATAATTAAGACTTTGAAAAACTTTCTGAGAGTTTGAAGATTTTATAGATGTTTCAACTGCATCTCGAAAACAACCCACTTTGGTATCAGGCCACGGAGCAGTAAAAGAGTTTGTGTGGCCATCTGGTTATTTCCCTAGAGACTGGCTCCAAACACAGGCCATCAGTTTGTATGTCGGTCTGTAAGGATTGCCCACCTGACAGCGACACTCAGTGCAGCTATCAACAGTCCATTTCTCGTTATTCCTGTACTGGACTCCGTTGTGGTAGCAGAGGGGAGGCCTCCTCAGCTCATTGGCCAGCTCCTTGTTCTCTTCAGTCTAGAAGGGAGAGAAAGGGCATTAGTGTCCAACTTCATTTTCAGTCATTAGGGGTCATCTGGGATACACCTTTGGGTGCTCACGCTAAAGGGCTAGGGGGAGGGGCACTGACCACTTTGCGGATGCTGTCCTGAAGCGTTGTCACGATGGTGCGCAGGCCCCTCAGCTCCAGGACCATGCTGGACAGCTCATCGCAGGAGATGCCACAGATGGCTTGCAGATCCTTTGTCTTGTGGCCAATGTA
Organism: Hyaena hyaena; assembly: GCF_003009895.1. NCBI lineage: Eukaryota > Metazoa > Chordata > Mammalia > Carnivora > Hyaenidae > Hyaena > Hyaena hyaena. Next base: position 296,852 of record NW_024080701.1, on the reverse strand, counting down.
GTTAGTGCGGATGGCAGGGCTGGAGCCGTTCACCACGTTGTTGTCGAGGGTGAGAAGGACATTGGTGGCTGCCAAGAAAGAGAGAAATACAATGAGGAAAGTAATGGAAGATCTTCACACAGATTGGAGTTCCTAGTTGTAAACACATGACCCCTGGGGTGAAGGACACAGGTGGAGGTGAGGCACATGTAAAAGTGACCTCAAAGGATCAGCTACACATCTCTTAACCAGGTCACCTGTGGTGATTTATGCACAACCACCATTACTTAAGAAGTTTCTCAGCTTGTTTTGGGTGGAATTCCCCAAATTTCCTCATACACCCCTCCCACCCTCCCTAGATAGAAGGGTACTCACAGCTGGAACAGCCTTTGTTCCTGAGGATGGCTTCTGGTGTGGTTCCGAAGACAAATCTCACATTCTGCAGCACCCCCTGGGGGCAGAGGACACACATTACTTGTAGAGTGGTGGAGGGGTGGGGGGAATGGGTGGGGGAGAGGGTTTATGCCAGGAAAACACACCAGAGAGGTTCTAAGAGTTTGAAAGAGCGCTCTTTCAAGATCACTATGTCAAAATAACACGACAACATAAACTGCCAAACAAATTCGGCACCGTCTTTGGGTCTCCTGCCAAGTCTTCAGTATTTTACAAGGAAGTCAGTTTTCAGCCCACTTGGGTACACAGGAAATGGAATCGGACACCAGAGACAGAAGTTATGACGACACTCTCCAGTGTCAGAGAGTTCGATCTGGGAGTTTCAAAGCCCGGGTTGCAAAGATCTAGACGTTTAAGTAAGGAAGAAGCTGCGGCAGCCAATAAGCACTATTTTAACCTTTTGAGAGCAGCTCCTGAGACTGGCTACATTCCCACGAGGAATCAAATGGCAAAGTGGTATTTACTGGGCGCAGAGTATCCATTACAAGCTACATTACGGTTGGTAGGATGCCTGTGAAATAAGCTCTATCGAGGAGAAGAGCATACGAAGTACCTAAGGCTTGAACAGGCAGTTCTAGGAAAACCACTCCTGGTTTCCATTAGTGGTTTACAGAGTGTGGTCCCCAGAACACCAGCATCAGCTTCACCTTGAACTTGTTACAAACGCAAATGATCAGGCCCCATCGCGGACACCTCGAATCGGAATCTGTGGGAGGAGGGTGCCGCAGCATGTGTCTTAAGAAGTGCTCCAGGTGTTTCTGATGCTCCCTGAAGTTTGAGAACCTTAGTCCCCAGGCAGTAGCTCCTGAACTGGAAACGCTGCCTCTCCTGCCTCTCCTGCGATAGCCCTCCTGACAGGTCAGCTGCCTAGCAGCTGAACCCAAGGACCAGGAACTGGAGAAGAGGCCTCACCTGGAAATTGTCATTGACGCCTCCTTTTGCGATGCGGAGCCTGGCAACGTTGGCCAGGTCCCTGGTGAAGATGCTCTGGATGGGGACATCCAGCTCGGCGTTCTCCATCTTCTCACAGTCGATGTACAGCTGGGCCCTGTCCTCCTGCACAAACAGGGTGATGCTCTTCCACTGGCCGGTCGCCAGGAGCGCTTCTTCCACCGACACCACGTGCTGCATGCCCTGCACGGTCAGGCTCAGGTCCAGGGTGCCCGCCTTGCCGTTGGAGACCACACTGAAGACCTGGCCAGAGTGGTCTTTCCGTTCTATGGCCAGCAGCGTGCCTCGGGTCTTCTTCATCTGCCTCAGGGAGGCCAAGAGAAGGAAGCCCTTCTCTGCCCGTACGGCATCCACCAGGTCTTGGAACTTGTCATCAGGCACAGGGGGGATCAGGTTGGCATCCTCGATGCGGAAAGCTGGGCTCGAAGAGTCCGGACCCTTCACCAGTCGGCGGCCAGAGCCCTTCCGGGCAGCGCCCGTGAGTTCAAAGATGTCGAACACGCTGTTGTCTCCCCCAGATTCTGTTCAACAGAGGACACACAGTGAGCCTTCCGGGCTGAGGCCAGGGATGGGGACAAGGGACAGGGTGAACATTCTGCGCAACCACTGAAAGCACTAAACAAACACCACGGTCAGAGGAAAACTGCGTTCTGATGTTCAATCAGGGCTCTGGGGGGAAAGAGCGAGCAGGGGAGAGCATGAGAGGAGGTGCACTGGGGTGACCAGCACCACCTCGTGCTCTCCTCTTCCAGACTCACCTGGAATACGGTTGGAGCCACATGCATGCAACAGAAACAGGACACTGAGTCCCCAGGCCAGCCCCATGGTGGAGCTGTTTGTGCCCAGCAGGGAGCCTGTAACAGGAAACACAGATCTTCAGAGACAGACAAGCGGGAGGGTGGGCAATGACTGGGGGCTGGGCTGGGGGCCAGGGCCCTGGGGGATCCCCCTTTGGCCCCACGTTTGCTGGAATGAGGGACAACACTATTTACTTTGGACAGGACATCAGGAAAAAAGAGAGTCAAGGGGAGGAGGCTATGGTTTTAAAGTCGGGGGGGCGGTGGCGTTGGGGCAAAGACCAACAACCTGGGGACTTTTCCTTGGAAAGTCGAGGGTGAACATTACCAGGAGGAGATGCAGTTTGGGGGTGCAGGGAGGCACGGGGAACTAGAGGTCTAGACGCCCGACAGAAAGGTGTGGGGGCACTCGAAGAATAAAAGAAAATCTTGGGAGGTGGGGAGAGTCCTGACGAGTAGGTTTGTGAACTCCAAGCGGGAAAGAATAGCCCTGCAGCCCTTCCACAAGAAAAGTCTCCCATCAGCTGGGAGGGAGGGACGGGGGTGGGGGGAAGGCGAAGAGTATGAAATCCGGGGTCCCCAACGGGCTGAAGCCTCGGAGCTCGAGGTATCTGGCCAGGGCAGCACACGGTCCTGAGCGGCCACCTAAGGACTCCTTACCTGTGTGCACACGGGTGCAGCGACCCGGGGTGGCGGCTAGGGCGCAGCGACAGACGGCGAGTCCCGGAGAGGCGCGGGGCGAGCGAGCGGGGCGCCCGGGGAGCCGGAGGCAGCGCAGGGAGGCTCGCAGGAGGCGGTAACCTGCGACCGGCTCGGGAGCAGTGGCTGGCCAGGCTGCGGAGAGACGCGCTTTTAAAGGGGCGCTCACATTCCTGGGGATTCCTCTGGCCAATGGGAGGCGGCGGGACAGGAAGCGGAGGGGCGGGGGCTAGCCAGTCTGTGCCACCCCCCCCGCCCCCCCCTCGCTGCCTGGCGCATAACTTTCCAGCTAGAGAGTGGAGGGGGGAGCCGGGGGTCGGGGCCGAGAAGCGGTGGAACTTCTCAGAAAAATAGGTGCCCGCCCACGCAGCCTTGGCGCACGCCCGCTCGGCACTTTGGCTCTGGGAGTCCAGTGTGAGCACCCCGAACGGCGACGGGTTTTTGGCCACCCCCAGACCCTTAGGGGGCGGGGGGGGGGAACGCTTTCATGCCGACGCGTCTCCTTGAATACCTGGGAGACGGCTGACAGTTGTGGACCGAGCCCCTTTGTAAAGCCACATGAGTCCGACGGGGTAAATGGGACCGAGAGAGAACCAGTCGTTAAAGAAGTTCCCTCTGGGGTATTTGGTGGCCCTCTTCCATCCACCCGGGGTGGGGGGCGGGGTGTGCGACCACGCGCCCGGCCTCGTCCGCCCTTCGCGCGCCCCACTCCGGGAGCCGGGTGCGGGGTGCGGCGGCCATCGGCCGAGTGAACGGGGCTCGCGTTCCCGCTGCCCGTCGGGGCGCTCTTTCTGCGGCTGCCTGGCGCCGAACGTCGCTTCTCGCCCGGGCTACGGCGCTCCCACGGCCGGCCGCTTGGGGGCGGCATGCGTATTCTGATAACGGAGACCCGCGAGGACAGCTTCTTTCTAGTCCGGAATGTTAAGGAAACTTACTCCTGTCCTCTTCCCTCAAGCCAAAACTGAAATTGTGTCTTGAAAAACAGTTTTTATGCCCACTCGTGCTTCTTAACGTGACTCCTGGTTGGAGGATTTGCGGCACCATCTGGCTCTGGGGTCTTAAACTGTTTACAGAACAGACCCAGAGAGTAATAAATTACCCTCTGCCTATCATTTTATTTCCCCTTTTCCATCCTCAACGTTCTTTTCATTTTTCAGCTTCTGAAACCGAGGTGTGGGTTACATTTCTGTGGGTGCACCAATTGCCATGAGCGCGGTTGCTTAATGCTTCTGTCATTGGAAGTCTGGTCTCCAAACCACTGTCTCAAGCCAGCATGACTCCAGCTGCCTGGAATTCCATTCATCTCTTAGGGCTGGGATGTCAGCGGCCACACTTCCCCTGCTGTGGTCCTGCGCTATCAGGCTGGCGCTGAGACACACAAGCAGGTAGCAGTCTCACCAAATAAGGAGCGGAGCCACAGGCTGGGGAAAGCCCTTTGGTTCACCTTCCTTCTGAGTCCCCACACCTGGCAGGGCTCCTAACTGCTGGAAACACCCATGAGTTTGCCTTTGTCACAGGACACTGTCACTTTTCTTGTGTGAGAGTGTCGTGTGACAACGTGCTGGTGTGTGCGGATTGCGGCATCAGTGTTTTCTAGTTACTCAGTATACATCAAGTACTTCTGGAAGATGACAAGTATGTTCCGAAGACGCATGTTTGTTGGCTGCTCAAATAATAACCCAAGCCTGACAGTCAGATAGATTTCACATGCTGAGAGACAGAAATGAAAGTTTCTATCGGATGATTGGTCAAATCAGATTCCTATTGTGGAAGTCATAGGTAGTGAGTGAGTCATCTAAATGGATCTGAAGATTCCAGAGTCGGCAGCCATATATGTCCCTTTCCTTCCCTAGCTAGCATCCTGTTGGCTACTTGAAAGGCATTTTTTTAATACTTGCTATTAATTCTTAATAATATCAGCTACTTAGGAACAGTTTTCAGAGGGATGGACAGCTGATGGACCCCGGCTCCTTTCCACCCCCTTGCTATTTTTATACAGATCAGCTGGGGCTTCAGGTCTACCAGAAACCCACAGAAGCTGGGTACATCTTTTCTTTTATTAAATGATCGTCTCCCTTGGGCTTAGCCCACAAGGATAGAGTAGAAGTTCCCTGGAATGCCCCCTCGAGCCAGCTGCTTCCGTGACTAAGGGACTGTAGGAATCCCTCTGGATTTTTCTTGGTAGTCGGCCTCTTTCAACAAAACAAGGAGAAGAATTTTACCCTCTGACATGCTTTACAGATAGGAAGGTGACCTGTATGGTGGCAGGGGAGAGCTGTCTTGTCACAGAAAGCTGACAGAGGTGTAGGGGTTATTTATTTCAAACACAAAGGCCTTCCCCAGGTCAAGGAGGTCCTTCTGGTGGAAAAGACCCATCACGGTGAAGGGGGTGTTTGGGCAGCTGTTAGAAACTCCCCTCCCCACCCCACCCCCCGCCTGCTCCTGCTGCTCAGTGTGTGCTGAAAATATTCCCTAGAAACCTAAATACCTCTGGGAAACTTCAAGAGAAGCAGGAATGGAAAAAAAAAACTGTAAGAAAGCCTACACCTTTAATTGGGGGATAGTGTCCCTCTTGTGTGTGTATATCCACATTTACAAAGGCTGGGATTTCAGGCCAATACTCTGACATGGACCTGGATGATGGGTCTTCCAGGGAGATGGGCCAGTTCTCTCGTTGCCAAGTTGCCATCTTGACAATTTTGTATTTAAAATTAAATTGTAAGGCACATGGCATTTTGCTGTAGGATTTCCTTTTTCCAAGTTCCCCTAATTGGATGTGGGATTGACCGAAAAACATTGCCAGTAAATAGGAGGAAAGGACTGTCAGTAATAGCTAGTTTAAAAATGACATGCGATTAAAGAAAGCAAGGTAATTGAGGAAAAAATTTTGTTTATCTAGCAAAGAACAGCAAGGTGGGCTGTGATTTTGTGGAGGGACTTAATACTGGAAATATTTAGCCGTGGAAAATTTCTTTGAAGGGAGCAGCACTCAAAAATCATGGAATTCTAGAATAGACCGAAGTCATGTCATCTCTAAAATGAAGACATCACAAATTCGTTGCCTCTGAATATTTTCCCTAGCTTGTAGCTCAGAGTTGCTTCAGTTCAGCTGCCTTGATGGTCAGGGCCAGAGGGAAGTTTTCAACAGATTTTTCTTATCCTTCAGTCAAACACCCATCCCCCTCCTTCATGAGATGTTCTCCAGGGGCTTTATGTTGCTCTGTTTCTTCTTTCTCAGAAACTTTGGAACATGCATTATCTCTGCCATGTAACCCATCCACTTATGTTCTTCACTGTTTAGTTTTTCAGAATAAATTTTATTTTCTTATGTATCAGGACTGTATTGTAAGTACCCTAATATCATCACTACTCTGTTGTAAGGCGTGGGAAGGGCTGTAATAGTTGAATTTCCAAGTCCCCTTGTGTTCATATGAATTTATGGCCCAAAAGGACTGGACCACCTCTCTAACCACCTGTGCCATGTCATGTAGATAGGCCTTAGCTATTGGGGTGCATGAGGGAACTCCCATACATCGCACCCCTCCCCACAGGACTGAAGCAGTACTCTCTGGGAATTGATCTCGTTAAGAAGAAGTAGAACTATTGGCTTAAGTGCCTTCTCCACCACCATCGCCCCCTTCCTAGACAGTGATTGATTTGGGAATTTGCATGTGACCCAGTTCTGGCCAATGAGAAGTTTGCTGAAGGCTTCCGGGAAAAGTTCTTTCTTATTTTTGAGAAAGAGCTCTGTGAAATCAGGCTTTCTCCGGTTCCCTTCGGCCGTGAACAAGTATGCGATAAGTGCTGTTGGCCACTAGGGGCGCCAAACTTAGCAAGGGACCACTGCTGGAGAAGAAAGCAGAGACAAAAAGAACCTGTACGTTAAGACTACATTTTCTTTCCTTTTTTAAAATTTTTTAATGTTTTATTTTTATTTTTGAGAGAGAGATAGGGACAGCATGAGCAGGGAAGGGTCAGAGAGAGAAGGAGACACAGAATCTGAAGAAAGGCTTCAGGCTCTGAGCTGCCAGCATAGAACCCGAGACGGGGTTTGAACCCATGAACTGTGAGATCATGACCTGAGCTGAAGTTGGACGCTTAACCGACTGAGCCACCCAGGCACCCCCTAGACTACATTTTCGAGCTGCTACATCTACCAGTCCTGAAGGCTATCATACCTTCAGATTTCTCTGGATATGTGCTGCTTATTTAAGCCAATTTGTTCCTGTTACTCAGAGCCACAAACATCCCAATGCAGCCCTCATTTCCATCTGTCTGAATTGCCTTTTCACTCGTACTTTGCTTGAACTTCTTCTGACTTCTTTATGATAAGAGAAATAAGAATAGGTCGTAGGGTAAACTATTTTAAAGACTCTGGGCAGACTTTATTCAAGTGCTTTCTGGAGAAGTTGTGCCACTCTCTCTTTTCCCGTGCCTTTGCCAGCAGCCCACACTAATTGCAGATACCATGCACTGCTGAGATACAGTCCAGGGGGTTCGCAAAGGAAAGGTTTTCCGGGAGTAGCTCACCCCGACGGAAGGAGTCGGCTGATGGACCTGCTAGGAAATCGAGGACATGGGCCAAGAAGATGGATAAAGGAGGTGGTGAGATCTCAGCCTGGGCCCAGAAATGGAAGTGGGGAGAGTTAGCAAGAAAGGGACATGAGGGAATCCCTCTTGCCAGAAATAATGACAGACCCCCGGTGCCATCTTTAACAAAAGACCTGTTGGTCCTCTGAGTGGAGGTGCAGGGCTAACTTGGGTGGATGGTGAAAAAGCCTTGTGTTTTGCAGCCGCCTCTCCAACTCCCCTCTCACACTTCTCTCTCTACCCAACTTTTATTTTCCGCTTTCTTGAAGTAAAAATGACAAATGATCAGATATTGAAACTACACATGCAATGTGCCAATTTGATAGGGTTGCCTCCATCGAGTTCATGAACATATCCATCACCCCCCACATTTACCTTTCTTGTGTGTGTGTGAGAACATTTACGTTCTATTATCTTAGCAAATGCCAATTATATAATATTGTATCATCAACTGTAGTCACCATGTCACGCATCAGATCCTCAGACCTTGTACTCTATTCAACTCTCATGCTTTATCATCTCAGTGTCCTTCCGGAGCATTCATAAGTATGGGTTAGTTTGGGTTTCAGTGGGGGAACTTTTTCTTTTCTGTGTTTGTCACCTCACAAGAAAGGTGCCCTTCCAAAGGCAGCCTTACAGATAAGGGAAAGGGAAATCACCGATCAATGTTAGTGTAATCAATCTGAAGAACACCTCCTGCTTTTCAGTCTCTTCTTTCATTCCCAGCACTTGAAATTCCTCCTCCAAAAATAAAATCCGGGAACTTTTTAAGTCAGAAAGAAGAGCCATCTAGTCCAACCACTCAGTTAATAGATGAAGAAGTTGGTTAAGGGAGGTGAAGTGACTTGAGAAAGATCACAGAGCCTGTCAGTGGTGGAAGTCCAGAAAACAGCTCGGGGACCCTGACCTCCAGCTCAGTCTTTCCCTTGATAGCACTCTGCTGTTCGAGATTCATTTCATGTGGTTTCAAAGATGTTTCAGTATTAAAATCAGCAGAAGAGCTTTCCAATTTTCCTTTTAAGACCAAGGTATGAGAGGTGGGAGCCCAGGAGGTGAAGGAAGGAAGGAAGGGCAGAGCAGAAGACACTGAACACACCTTGTCGGCCAAAGATGCCTCTGTTTTGCTCTCTGCTCTCCTCAGAGCCCCTGACTCTGGTGTTTTCCTGACTCTCTCCCTTGACTTTTCTGTAGTACTTACTGCTGCTTCTGGGAGAGGTGCTCCATTTTGGCTTGATGCTGGGATTGCTGAGTGCTTTCGAAATGCACTATCACTTCTGATTTACCCAGCCTTTGAATCACTTTGATTCATATGGAACTAGAGGAATTCTGGCCTGCAGGCTCACCGGGAACTATGACAGAATCCTTCAGCCCATCCTCAGCCAAATCTTTTGTAGAGTGACATGGTTAGTTGTTCTGCCCACAACGCAAGGGCCTAGGGAGTACCTGGGTCATGTCTGGGAGCTTCACAGGCAGTTTGAGGGCTGGAAAAAGTACAGGCAAGTTACCTTGCAGAGGAATAGAATGTGCTTTGATCCTGTACCTTTTTTACTTATTGAGAGTGTAAAGGTGTTGATCTATTTATTTTCACAATGTACGTGGAGTAATGGCAGTGTGTTTGGAAATAACGCTTTCCTGAAAGTGAGGATTATAACAACACTTTAGAATGTTCCTGGGATAGGTTGTACAATGTTTTCTGGATGTCTTCACCAACAGCAGGGATGGTAGTTGATCTGGAAGCAGGTGGCTACCAGCGGTCCCTGTCACTAAGGAAGTCTGTGACACTGCAAAGCTACGAAACTATGGAGTTTCCAGGATTTCCGTGAGGGAGTTTGTTCCTGATGCAGATTAAACACATTCCTCCTGAAGAATTTAACTTTTCTGAAGTTCAACATGCTACTTCAAACCACCCATTTATAAATTATAATTTTTCAAATTTTCTGCACAGTCCACATGTACAGTTCAGATTAAGTGATCTTTCCAAGTTCTCTGTTATTATTTTTTTTTCCTGGAAGAAAATTACAAGAGTCAGTTAAAAGAGTAAGACAAGCAAACATAAAGAAAACTCCAACTATTGTATGAAGAAATTTGAAGATTGCATATGACATGGAGATTGTTGTCCAATTTCAGTCTGGATGAAAAACTCACATGCCACTGGGGAATGTGGACAGTGACCAAATGGCAGGGCCACCGGGCATTTGTTTTAAGTGATATCCGTCTCCTGGGAGGTTTCCCCCCCTTTTCCCCCTTTTTAATGGCGAGATCATGACAAGTGGCATTTTGCAGAGCCGAGCCAAGAGAACTGTCACTCTTTCTAATTTAAGAGGATGAGTGTGTAGTCTGAAGAAAGCTTGTAAATGTTATGACCCACAGATAAACACTGCTGCTTCCTAGGGAAAAGGTGTACACAGAGGAAACGTCTTCTTTTTTTCTCTTCTCTTCCTCCCTTTCTTCTTTATTTCCTTCCCCTTCCCTACTCTTTCATTTTCTCTTCTGCTTTCCCCTGCTTCCTCCCCCTCTCTCCTCATCTTAATGAGTTAGATGCTCATTACTCAATGACCTCGAGTCCACTTGCTTGACTTCGAAGACCTGACTCCCATCAGAATTCTACCCATTGCCCCCATCCCTCTTCATCACAAGACCTGAAGGCAGAGGGCACCTTCTGGCTTCCCCCTCCTGTTTCCCTTGTCAGTCTGTCTGTCCTTCCCTAAGGCATGGTGCTTGGTACCTTGAGCCTCATGGTCTTGTCAAATCTGGTAGGTAGAGGTTGGATTCCATGGCAGGAGGTGTGGGTTTGAGAGTGGAGGTGGATTTATCAACAAGTTGATGGGACTTTAGTTTCAGGGTTCCTCCTGTGCCTAGGCTCCTTCCAAGGCCCTGGAGAGGCTCTAGCGATGACCCATGGTCATATGTTCGGTAACATGTAGAAAAGTAAGGTTTTAGGGGTGCCTGAGTGGCTCAGTTGGTTAAGCATCTGACTCTTGGTTTCAGCTCAGCCATGATCTCACAGTTGCTGGGATCAAGCCCCTCATCTGTCAGTGCAGAGCCTGCCTGAGTTTCTTTCTCTCTCTCTCTGCCCCTCCCCTACTCTCTCTCTCAAAATAAATAAACATTTGAAAAAAAAAAAAAAAAGGAAGATTTTAACCACAACTCTGTTGACTTTTTCACTGTAACTTGCCTCTGTCATACTTCTCATGTTGGAGAGTTACAGTGACCACAGGCAGGTTTTGGATCTGCCTAAAAGGACGTAGTAGAGAGATCTATTTGTTTGGTGAAGTAATTGCTAGCCCTCCTTGCCCTGGAAGGGCTTCTGTGAACATTCCTATTGCCTACCTGGTGTCCTAGCGTGAAGGTGCAGGGTTAGAGGTGATGTCCACGGATACACGTGTGTAATGGGGCAGAAACAAAGGTTTACATGTATGGAGCCACAAAGTAGGCTGTGGAAAAGCATTGCAGAAGTGTATAATACAAATATTCTGTTAATTTTTCTGGATTTTGTGATGTTTGTGGTATTTGTTATGTTGAGTATTTTTTAGTTTGCTGTGACTTTTCTCATTGCAAACATCTGTTTTTACCTGGGTTTGAACTCATAGGTTTGTACTATTTTCCCTGCATAAGATGTCCCAAACTATATACATTTTAGGACCACCTAACTTGATTCTTCCCCTGGAGGAGATGCATCTGAGGGAGATTGAAGAGGGAGGGAGTCTGGGGAGCACTCCCGAGGACAACAGAGCCAGAGGCATGTGAAAGATCATCAGGACAATGGGCATAAGATTTCTGTCTTTTGGTGCCTGTGCTTCTGTGTGTGTGTATGTGGTAGGCATTGCTAAGTGCATGCTGTTAGGAATGCCGTAGACGCTGACACCTCTATGGACATTGGAGAAAAATGAAGCCAGAAGAGGGAAAGAAAAGTATGACTTGGCTTTGCTAGTTATTCTAATAATCTACATGAATTGCTTATCGCTGATACCTCATGACTGGATAGCAGAATAATAGTTATGTAACCCGACTAACTTTGCAGATGAACTTGTCTAAGTGTTCATTATAACGTCACAGGCTTTCTACATGTGATAGTCTTGCAGTTTGAAGAGTGAGCTCCATCAACACGAGCTCTCATTGATCCAGGATCAGTATCTCAAATCATGGTGCCTTCAATGTGCATGTGTGTACATGTGTCAACATCCTGTCCTAAAGCTCTCCCCACTATTAAAAATAAATAGGCTCTGTACTCTTAGTGATTAGAGTCGGGAGTTACCTTCAGGCTAATTATCTCTCTTTTCGTAATTTGGAAGATGTGGCAGGTTACATGCACCCTGTGAGATACATTGTTGTTAGTGGTGGTGGTGGTGTTTTGCTGTTTGCCCGATTTTTTCTATTTATAGATGTAAATCACATTTAATGTAGTGTGTATTATTTAAGTGTGCACAGTGAGTGTTTGTTATGTTTTCCCTTACACACATGCTCTGAAATTGTCATAACCTAAATATTATGTATCACTTTTTGAGTGCCTGCTATGTGCCGAAGACCCACCATATGCCTACCAGGCCTGTGAAGGAGAAAAGCCCACAAATACACAATGCTGATAGTGAGGGATGCACTGTGAGGGGAAGCATGAATGTGTGCGGGTGCTGAGTCGGGGTCTAGATCGGCTTGGTTGGGTGGGGGGTTGGGGGTGCAGAGTTCACAGAGATGTATACGCTGGGTCTCGAAGGACTCTGTTCAGAAAGGCTTGGATATTTCTGAACAGAAGAAAGACTAACTAATATAGTAACATTCACACCTAGCCTTTTTGCTTCCACTAAGCCCTTTTAGGACATGGGCGAGAGAACCTGACCAGTCTTAAGAGTCCCAGAGAAGAACATATGTGTTTTTGATTCTCCCCAGTGTATTTTGGAAGGATTGTGCTTTCAACTCCTTCTTGCCTTCTCTTGCCTTCTGTGTTAAGATAATACCACAGAGCCAGGTGAGCAATTAACCAAAGCCAGTAATTAACTTTCTCCTTGGACGGGTATAATGAATTGAGGTTTCTTGGCTGATGAAACTTACTGTGGATTGTTCTATCTGATAACTCCTTGGTTGGCACTGTTGCTTGCAACATCGAAACCACTTTTCCTGAGCTTTAATTAGTCAAAAATCACAAGCTCAAATCAGGGTACCTTCCATTTGTTTGTATATCAATATCCTGCTCTTAAAAGCTCCGGGCTCCTTCCTGTATATTTCTCTCAGCACGGTGTCGTGAACTTGATAGGTACACAGTCACCTTTCGTGAATGAAGGTGTGGATGAATAAATGAATGAATATCCAGAATAAGCTTTATTATCAACGTAAGTAAGTCTTAAGGTTTTCTTTCTTTTCTTGACCTGCTTAATTATGCTACTGCCTCTGCACCCACCCCCAAAAGAAAAATCAATAACCCACTCACAGAAACACTTTAAATTCCAAAGAGAGAGGATACAGGTAGCTCTTGGTCTATTTTTAACCTCACAGGGGTTTTAAGACTAATTCTCTGTGAAAATGCATCTAATTCAGAAAACATGCTTTGCAGAGGTCCAAAAACAACACATATTTTCTTTGAACAGTTTAGGTTTAAAACGCACACAAAAAACTCAACGAAAGAAAAAAAAAAAACCTCCAACCACAGTTATGGCTAGAAGGCAAACACAGAGGAATGAATTACCCCGGATGACATCCACAGAAAAAGCAACAGAGCCTCTCCTGCCTAGCCCGGCCTGGTTGGGGAGGACGTGTGGGCCAGGTTCAGGCACAAGGGTCTTTTTCCCACCTGGTTCCCCCACCCAGGGAACACTGCCATGTACTAGGATGCTGATCTAAAGTCTAGCTGAGTTGTTGTGTCAAACAGAGATGGACAGAGCAAGACATGCCCAGATGACCCTCTAATGAGTCACTGCCAAGGCCGGGGGATCCCTGCCAAGGTGAAAGGTTGCACAGGTAGCACACCTTGGCTCTGGCATGTCTCTAGGAAAGACCCAGCTGTGTTTTCTTTTCTTGCTACTTCTCTCCACCACCACAGAGTATGAGTCAAGTGTGAAACAGAAAATTGTTCTCTCCTAAGTTAACAGCCCCAACAACTAGGAATACCCATTGTATTCATCTTCCAATGTGACATGGATAGGTTTAGAGATTAAATAAATCTAAAGAAAAATAATTCATAGGTTGAAAATTATGAAATGAGTTATAAGAGTTACTTTAAAATTTTTTAATGTTTATTTATTTTTGAGCAAGAGAGACAGAGCTGAGCGGGGGAAGGTCAGACACACACACACACACACACACACACACACACACACACACACACAGAATCTGAAACAGGCTCCAGGTTCTGAACTGTCAGCACAGAGACTGATGTGGGGCTCAAACTCGGGAATGGCGAGATCATGACCTAAGCCGAAGTCAGACGCTTAACCAACTGAGCCACCCAGCTGTCCCAGGAGTTACTTTAAAACATCCTTTTGGCGATAGGGAGGAACACAAGGGTGATCTTGAGCAATCTTTTTTTTCTCTAGAACTCTGTTTCTTCATCTGTATTAGATAATTGCTACAGTACATTCCCGTTCGGATATACTATAATTCTCAAATTCTTTTCTTCTCTGCTTTAGGTCCAAGATGCCTAAATGTTGGCTGACCAGCTGGTCAACCTGTGATTGATTACGTGAGAAAGGAGACGACTCCACTGTATGCGCTTTCTGGACATCCAAAGCTTGGTAACGACTTGACTGTAAAGCAATTAATTCTGTCCACTTTAAGCATAGAAGGGAATTATTTCAAGAATTATCCGCGAGGTAAGGCACCGAATCTCTGGGAAGCAGACAACCACTTAAAAGAATACAGCCTAATCCCGCTCCAGGTGGCTCCAGTAAGGACGCTGCTGAGTTTAGGAACAGCTGGAGCATTTGTTTGTCGTTGCCTCCTGATTGTTGCTGTAGAACCAGCCCTTGAGTGTGGTTTCTCCACCGAGGTAATTGGCTGTCCCTAGAGTTGAAGCTGGCATATGTGTGATGTCATACCGTGTATGCTGAAATATGGGGAGCAGTACAGATACTGCAAAGAAGGAGCTCAGTTATGTAAGTCCCCACCTCCCGGTGCAAAAGCCAGAAACTTATTTCACCAGGCTCCCTTGCTAGTAGCTTCTGTCAGTGGGTGCCTTGTACCTGATTGCAAAACCAGTGATGTAAAGAAGTGGTGAAACTACTGATTAGCACAGTAAAAATCAGAAATGGGTCCTCACTGTGAAAATTAGTGACTTACGAATTAACAAGATGGACATTAGTTATACCATTTCGATGAAATCAGCAATTAGGATATTATTATGGACTGAATCATGGTTCCTCAAAGTGCCTAGGTTGAATCTCTAACCTTTAGTACGTCAGAATGTGGCTGTCTTTGGACATAGGGCCCTTAAAGAAATGATTAAGTTAAACTGAGGCCATTAGAGTGGGCCCTGATCCAATACGACTGGTGTTCAATAGATTTTGGACGCACACTGGGACACCAGGGGTGTGCATGAACAGAGGATAGAACGTGGGAGGACACAGCAATCAGGGTGGCTTTCTGAGGACTCAGGAGACACCAAATCTGCTGACATCCTGATTTTGGACTCCTAGTCTCCAGAACTATGATAATATAAGTTTTTCCTATTCAAGTCTTCTAATCTATAGTACCTTTCTTAGGGAAACCCTAGACAATTAATACAGTTATATAGATTGGCTAAATTACTAGAGCCATTCTATGACCTGTAATAAAGAGAGCATAAGAATCCAGCAAAGCCTATAGTCTTTCCCTCAGGAATAGTGTCTGAGACTTGATTCCTAAATTGTCTTATATCCAGTTACTTTTTTTTTTTTAATTTTTTAATGTTTATTTTACTTTTGAGAGAGAAGGAGAGAGAGCGAGTGAGAAAGAGTGAGCATGAGTGGGGGAGGGGCAGAGAGAGAGAGAGACACAGAATCTGAAGCAGGCTCTAGGCTCTGAGCGGTCAGCACAGAGCCAGATGCGGGGCTCGAACTCACAAGTGCTGAGATCAATGACCTGAGCTGAAGCTGGATGCTTAACTGACTGAGCCACCCTCCAGCCACTTAGTTGAAGGATTTCTAGTTGCCTGATATGGACTCTGGGAATCCTTCCTCTGGAATGTTGTCAGGTGTGCCTTGAAGAAACGCCACTCAATGTGCTTGCTTCGGCAGCACATATACTAGAAACGCCACTCAAGGTGCTAGTGAGAGCATCTAAAAAGACAGAAAATTAGGACTTCTCCTGCATGACCAAACATGCTGTAAGAGCTGTTAGTAAATATTTATCTAGTAAATGCCTGTATGTGAATTGGAATTTGGTCCAAGACTTGGTATCATTACAGTTGGTAGTATGAGAATGAATAAGGGTCAGTTTACTACACGTGTTTACAGGTGCTGAGAATCCCTTACAAGGACATCTTTATATTAACAAACAAATGGGAAAATGGGCTTCATATTAGGTATGAGGACTTGGTTTCCCGTGATCCAAATGGTCGCCTTCCCTTCATGTGCTAATTTTAAATGAGGTTGTCTTTTCAACTAAACACTTATTTATGTTTTTCTTTCCCTTAGAGATTCCCAAAATATGTGCCATAAAACATTTCTCAAAAAATAGGATTCTGTGATTATATAAATTTGGGAAACAGCTAAGTGCATATTTAATATTGTATTAGAGATTTAGAATGCATATTAACATCAAGTTAAAGATATAGAGGGGCGTCTGGGTGGCTCAGTGGGTTAAGTGTTCGACTTTGGCTCAGGTCATGATCTCATGGTTTCTGGGTTCAAGCCCCGTGTCAGGCTCTGTGCTGACAGCTAGCTCAGAGCCTGGAGCCTACTTCAGATTCTGTGTCTCCCTCTCTCTCTGACCCTCCCCTGCTCACGCTGTCTCTCTCTCTCTCAGAAATAAATTTAAAAAAAAGATATAGACAAGTCTATATAAAGAAAATTGTTCAGGCATATTTAATTTAGCATTAGCTACATGACCACAGATCTTTTTTTCCCTTTCAGGACACTTGTTAATATCCCAGGAAACTGTTGTTCCATGGACTATGCTATCTAAAGTGCGGTTCTAGAAGGATATTTATACCTGTGATTAGATTTGCTCCCTTTTTCTTCACATAATAGAGTTCTTTGGCTATTCACAAGGCAGGACATGGTTTTCATCTACGGTGAACCAAATAACTGATAGAATTAATTGTATGCCATCTCCTCAGATTTGGTGGCTTATTCTGAGTGGTCAAGAACTTGTTTGGGAGTACCAAAATGTACGATGTTTTGGAGCCTGGACAGACAACCTTGCCGAACATACTGGAAAGGATTTTCTGGGCCCGTTTGGTCATGACTCAAATGGTCATCCCATGCTCTGTTTAATTCCACCTTTTGACTCCGAGTGCTTATTCTTTGAATATCCATTATTTCTGAAAACTTAAAAAAATGACACAAAAAGGTATAAAATTAAAATGGTACAAACCAGGCATTTTCAGACACAGGTCAAAAACACCAGTGAAGGAAAACAGTGAAGGTAAAAACAATAGAAGACACCCTATGACAGTTAGGAGCATGCATTCAGAATTGTCACCCAAAATGGGGCACTTGCTCAGTGTTCATAAAATTCTGGGCTGGCAAAGAAGAGTTGGGTTACAAGTTAGACAAGTACTCAGAGGAGGACAAAGAATAGCCATTTTTAAACAGTGCTAATTTCGCTAAGTGCTAAGGCTAATGGAAACCAGAGGAGGGGTGGGTCCATTGAAGGATGGTTTGGTGCTAGATTTCTCCTCTGCTGTGTGTGCCCTGCTTTAATGGACCAAATCATTAACTAAACCCCAAACAACCAAAATCCTCATGATTGAGGGTCTCCTGTCCTAGGACAATATGAAAAACAGCAAGTGAAAGAACATTCCCCTCCAGAATCATGTTTAAAAAATGTGTATATGCATATGTGTGTATTATATGTATTATTATATGTATTATGATTACAAAGTGTTTTTCACTTTTTTTTTTTTGGTTTGGGTGGGGCACATACCGACTTATTTCTCTCCCAGTCTTTCTCATGTAAATAAGGGCTATCATCGTAGTACTCAAGCCAGAATCCTGGTACTCATTCTGCTGCAAAGCATATTCCAAATGCCCTCTTCTCTAGTTCCACCATCATGACCTTGTCCAACCTACCGACACTTTATTTACAACATTGAAATCCCTCCTAACTGGTCTTCCTGCTGTCTGACTTTGGTAAAAACATTTCCCCTCTTTAGACTCAGTGTACTTCTGGTCAAATAAAAGTAGTAAGTAATTCCTACTTCTCAGGGTAGATGAGAGCTTTAAATGAGAAGATGGGGCCAGTACTTTGCATAATGGATGGCCTATGGTAAGTTCTCAACAAATGTTACTACCACAGTTGGTACCCTCCATGCCAAGGAGAATTTCTGCTTGGGATTTTAACGTCAATGGATAAATCTCTTAAGGAGTGCATGCTATAAAAACATGCAGGTTTTCTGTGTTGCTCATCAGTGGTTTAATACCATAATTGTGTATTTGCTGGCTCTTGATTCACAGACATGTTTTGGGGGATTCCTAAGAGAATTTCTATGTGATTTCATGTCTTAGGTATGCCAACCCTGTGGGCATGATGGAGGCCATGGAAATGGAAGATCCTGTTCTGTTTGGGATGCTGAGGATTGAATGACTCCACTTTCTTTAGGGCAAACAGTTGCTTTATATAATAAGTGCAATTAATCCCAAATGAGGAAAGATTAAATAATATC
This sequence comes from Hyaena hyaena, assembly GCF_003009895.1. Classification (NCBI taxonomy): domain Eukaryota; kingdom Metazoa; phylum Chordata; class Mammalia; order Carnivora; family Hyaenidae; genus Hyaena; species Hyaena hyaena. The sequence continues at coordinate 278,591 of NW_024080701.1, read as the reverse complement.
TTTGACTTTAGAGATGATTAGAAATGACTTACCACACTGAATTATTTAGTAATTACTGGACATTTATGAATATGTGATCATCTATTGATCAGTGTCATAAAGCAATGACGTCTCTTGAGCATAGGTTTCTGAAATGAGTAAGATTTGGAAGTAAACTATAGCCTCATAGGGATTACTTGCATTTTAAATTAAATTATGAGCTATTTTATTCATGATTATGAACCTAAATCTGGAAATCAGCCACCAGCAAATTACAGTAAAATTTAATTAATTTAGACTCTCTAAGGAGAAAGGAAGAAGTAAGTAAAAGCCCCAACAATGCATAAATTTAAAAAATTCAATCTTTGAATTGGAAGGTGAGCATTATTGGATTAGAGAGTCTATATAAAAATCATCTAGTTTGTTAGTGTATATAACATGGATTACTTCCATCACCACCAAAGCCCCAAGACAGGTTAAAAACTATCATCAACAGTGAAGAATCTATTCATGGTCATTTGTGGGTGGGTGTATATGTGTGCTTTAGACTGACATAGTAGTTTGTTAGTGCTGTCCACCCATATTTCCACGTTGTTTTCCTTATGGCAAATGGTAGGATAGAATTTCTATCCTTTTTCTATGTTCTTTTCAAGCAGCCATGGTTAGATGACTTGATTTGGCCAATGAAATGTAATTGGAAATGACATGTGTCCCTTCCAGACAGAACGCTGTGGGAGCCAGTACACAAGTTTCCACCTTTCCTTCCCTGAGCCTGAGCAACAATAGCTGACAACATTCGATTGTATTTGATTGTCCTGGAGTCTGGCTCACATGGAACTGGGCTTCTCCTGATGCATGGTCATGATTTCTCTAAGTGAGAGAAAACCTTCATTGTTTTAAGCTTTTAAGATTTCATGGTTGTTTAGGAAAGCAACATAACTTAGCCCATCCTAACCAATATAAATGATAACAGCAACTCCAATGGCATTCGTCATTATCTTTGAGAGCTGGGAAAGATTCTTATGATTAAAAATCATAAGTAGTATTATAAGTTATAATTATAAATGTATCACAAAGAAAGATGCTGATTTATTTCAGTGTAACAAAATAAGAGCTAGAATAAGAATATACTATTTGGAGATACAGAATGAGATTATCAGTGTAAGTACAAAAGGTGATATGATTGTCTATCTAAAAACCCAAGACAACAAACTGAAAAATTATTAAAAATTCAACATGAAGAATATATTAAAAAATAAATGTTCAGAAATCAACATTTTGATATTAATCATCACCAATTAGAAAATTTAGTGGAAAAACAGAATGCTTTTCAATATGTAATACAATGTATTAATTTCAGAAGAATCAAATGGAGAATTGTTTTAAACTTTGCAAAAAGGGTAAACAAGACACTAATAATAATGATTATCTCTAAAGAATGGGAGTGAGGGGGTGAGGGAGGAAAGGGTACAGGTAAGACTTCTGTGTATATATATAAATCTATAAATTTGGCCTTATAATTGTGTAAATACATTAGTTTTTTCAAAATATAAATATTAAATCATACCAACTTGAAGAAAATGAACTTGGATGGGGGATCATGTGGGGAAGTAGTTTCTATACTTAAAAACAGGAAGAAACTGAAAAGGGAAATATGGGTAGATTTGATTATACACAAACTAAAGATTCTGATTGTTAAATGGCACCATGAACAAAGTCAAAATTAAAGGACAGTGAAAATATCTATGACATGCATATGGCCAAGGAGATATTCCTATATATTCATAATCTTTTCCACCAGGAAAACTACGAATACTCCAGCAGAAAAGTAGGCAGAAGACACAAAAGATAATTTACGTATATATAAAAAAATATAAGTGGTCATTACAAAGGAAAGCAAAGGCCAATCTCTCTAGTGATCAGACAAGTAAAAATTAAGATGAGATAATTTTTGGCTTATCAATTTGGCCAGAATTAAGAAGAAATCTAATAAACACAGTGTTGATGACAGGGTGATAAAATGGGCAACCGTATAGTAAAAAATGAAAAAGCAGATGACAAAAAAAATGTTTATATCTTCCAATTAAAAAATACATGCCTATATGTTTAGGATAAAAAACTTGGACAGAAATACAGTGGAATGTTAACAGTAGTTGCATCCGCTGGCCATGCATAATCTATAAGCTTTACTTTTGATTTTTAATGTGTTTTTCAAAATTTTCAACATATCCACAACATGTATGATTTTTCTTATCAAGAGGAAGTGTCATTTTTTAAAAATTTTTTTTAAATGTTTTATTTATTTCTAGGAGAGAGAGAGAGAGACAGCGTGAGCAGGGGAGGGTCAGAGAGAGAGGGAGTCACAGACTGAAATAGGCTCCAGGTTCTGAGCTGGCAGTCAGCACAGAGCCCGACGCGGGGCTCGAACCCACAAACTGCGAGATCATGACCTAAGCGAAAGTCGGACGCTTAACCGACTAAGCCACCCAGGCGCCCCGGAAGTGTCATTTTTTTAAAAGCATGTGAGATAAGAGTCTAAAGTCCTTCTCAGTCCAGGTTTCCTCTTCCTCTTTGTAAAAATCTCCTCTTTCTCAGCAAATTCTAATGAAATATGTCCTGAGGCTGTCGTCATTAAAGATAACTTTTAAATGTTTAAAAAATTATTTTATAAAGTCATAATACAATTTTTAATTACAAAGTTCATGATAGTCATGTAGCAGAAATGTTTCCCTTGTTTTCACTGTACAGGTATAATTTTACCTGCACTGTGACTTCATTAGGTTTAGACTGTATAACTGATGAGGATCAATCAACTATACCTTTGGACTAATGAGATGGACCTCTAAGTGATGAATTAAAAACAAACAAACAAACAAATTTGGGATACAGTTCCTTTTTAAGTAGCTCGTGCTTTCGGATCTTATTGATTGAATTTCTGATCATTTACTATTCTTTAAAATTCCACAGGGGACTTTCAAGGTGTCTTCTTGTCTCAAGTAGGATGCTGGCCAATGCCCAGGTATACTCACGTGTGCCGAGCTGAGGGGATCGGTTCCCTGCACTTCCCAGAGTATCCATTAGGCACTCAATCGATGCTAGTTGAACAGACCAGAAAAGATTCTTGGTCTGGAAGAAGGCAGGGCATCAGGTTGCTCCAGAGAAGGGAGCCCGATGCTGACAGACTGCATTCCAACAGTTTCCAGGTGAGGGCCTAGCATTGTCTTTCTGGTCCCTTCGTCTGGATCAGTGAGCAGATTGCATTTCATTTCAGTGGATTAGGGTTGGGAGTTGAGCTTACTAGTTCCTTCTCAGTTCTGTTTGGTTTCTCTCTCTCACACACACCTGGTGAGGCATTGAAATCCCGGTCCCGGGAGGGGCTGTTTCCCGAACGGTGAGTTTTGTGTGTCTGAGACTCCAGCCTGCAGGCAAACACCCTGCAAGACCAGCCAGCTTTTCCAGTGGACATGCTCAGCTCTGAAGTCTCATTCTGTCTCCGTCAGGGTTCGCAGGGGAATGCTCATTGTGACTTTGTTCCTCTTAAAGATCTGCCCTCAAGAATTAAGCCAGTGATAAGATAAAATTAAATTTTTATAATGCTTTGCAAGACACTGAGCTCTCAATTTACCCATATTTTATCATAATGGAGGGATTGACCCTGTCCTCTTTCTAAACCTAAGCAATAAAGACCTCTATGTTTTCCAGGAATTTTCTTTCCTAGGGACATATGCTTTCATGCAGATGGCTCTTACTTCATGTGACAGGAATGTCAGTGGAGCAGGGGCTGTCATGCGGACAATGTTACTCACCTTTTCTTACTGCTCGTCCCCACCAGAAACTTCTCTTCTGGTTGACCTGAGACTTGTTTGCTGATGAGTGGGCTTCCAGCTCCTCTGGAAGATTTCTGTCTGCATTTAGGTCTTGGAGGCTGTGGCGTCCATTCATTTTTGAGATGCTAAGCAGTTCCTGTGGGGAAGAGGTGGCCAGCATTCACATCATCTTTGATCAGATCATCACTCAAGGTAAGGTGACCAGTGAAGGGGGACCTAGAGCAGTTGTTCCTCAAAGTGTGAGCCACAGACCACCTGGTTTGACATCACATATGGAATTTGTTTTTTTTTTTAAGAAAAAAAGCAAATTCCTGAGTCTCATCCTAGAATCTCTGTTCCTGGGGAGTGGAGCTCTAGGATTTGCCTTTAAAGATTTTTTAATGTTTGTTTTTGAGGGAGAGAGAATCAGAATCCGAAGCCAACTCCAGGCTCTGAGCTATTAGCACAGAGCCCCAGGTGGGGCTTGAACCCACAAACCGTGAGATCATGACCTGAGCTGAAGTCAGATGCTTAACGGACTGAGACACCCAGGCACCTCTAGGATTTGCCTTTATAACCAGAGCCTTGGGAAATCCTTTCACACACTAGTCTTGAGGCTGGAAGCCAAGACTCTCTCTCTTCCATGTTGGGATGACTCTTAACCATTGCGTGCTCTGTTTAGCAAAATGCTTTTTCCCTATTTCCTCTGGGACTGGATTACAGTGACCTGGCCACCCCTTGCATGCATTCTTTGAGTTTCTTCATCCTGCAGATATGTTTTGAGAACCTACTATGTTCTAGATATTGGAAAAGCTCAAGAAATCCAAAAATGGCATCCAAAGCTGCCTTTGGGGCCAGTTGCTGAAGCAGAACCATGTATACTATCATTTCCTTGTTCCTTGTGCTTTCTATTGCTCATGTTGGAGGCCATGTGCTAGGAAACCCTTTTGTGGGGGACCCACCCCACTGAGGAAGTGGGGGCCTTGTCCAATCCTCTCTCCTTGATGGCAGAAACAGGACCAGCTTTTGCAGCAGATGGTAAGAAGAGGCACCGGCAGGCTTATTTGGACTTCATCTGTTCTCTTTTCTTTTTCTTTCTTTCTTTCTTTCTTTTTTTTTTTTTGCTTGGGTTGAGGCACCTGTGTTCAGATAGAAATTTTCAAAATCTCAGCAGCTTCTCCGTTTGCCCAGGTGGTCTCCAATATAATAGCCTTATCTAAAGTCAGCAAGAAGAATCTGTTATTGCTAAAAATGTTTATTGGGCTTTTGGGGACCCAGCTTCCCCATCATTGCTCCTTTTTTCTTTTTGCGCAAGGAGGCCCGTCATCGGCAGCCACCCAGCTTCAGTGCACGCTTTGTTTGCTTGTTATTTCCCATTTCCCTTGGGATAAATAGTTACAAGCACAACTCGAGGGGTAATCAGTCTACAGAAAACAGGAGAAACATGGAATAGTCCCTGGAGAAGTAAACAAGTGAAGTAAGTATGTGAAAATTCTTCATTGAGGGATGTTTAGAATGTATTTTGACACTTCTGGAATCTTTGCCTCTGTTCCATTTTTGTTTTTCTGGCATCGAGGAGCACTTCTAAGTACTTCACTTTGAATGTCCCCTACAACCCATTTTACTGAAGAGGAAACTGAGGCAGAGAGAATTGCTCAAGCTCAGATAGAAAATGCTGGAACCAGGATATACATCCAGACACTCTAGCTCCAGTGACTACCCTCTAAACTGCTCTGTCTGCTCATCTCAGGGGATCCTGCATTTTCCTTCATGTCATTTTAAATGGCTAACTACCACATAGCTCCATTTTAATGCCTTCTGCCTGATTCTTTTTTTCGCTTCATGTTTATTTATTTATTTTGAGAGAGAATCCCAAGCAGGCTCCACACTGTCAGCACAGAGCTGTACATGATACTCAATCTCACGAACCGTAAGATCATGATCTGAGCCAAATCAAGAGTCTAACACTTAACTGAGCTCCCCAGGCGCCCCTCCTTCTGCCTGATTCTTAACCCGTTGGGCCAGAAGTTGACTCCCTAGAATCTTCCATGAAACATTTCCAAGGAGTGGTGGCACTCCCAGAAGAAGGGGATCTTTGTCCTCCCTGGCTTGGTAGGGAGCCACAGGGGCAATGAGATTGGTGGGAACCATCAATATATGCATAAAGGAGAAGCTTGCTCATTGGCTGAGCATCAGTGAAAGGGCTGGTGTGCTAGCACTCTCCAGCAACACTCCTAAGGCTCTAGAGACAGAGGCAGAGAGGTGGAATGGAGGTCAGGATTACAACGAGGGAGGAGCAGGAGAGGGAAAGAGCACAGACCCAGAGATCAGGGGACAAATTCAGATAGAGCCAATTGCACTCACCCTGTGTGTATTCGCACGCAAGCTGCTTAACCTCTTCAGCAGTGTAAATAGCTGCCTTACAGCTCTGCTGTTGTATGAAACGGAGCAATGTGAATTTACATGTCTATTACGGGCTATGGCCACAGCAGGCTCTCAGTCAGTGGCAGTTTTTGAGATCCCTTTCTCCCCTGGACCAGCAAACTCAACCTCCATTTTTCCTTCTTAGATCAGGCTGCTGTAGAAGGATGAAGACTTTCTAGAGTTTGGCTATTTGTTCACAGTATGGCAACGGTTGGGAAAAAGAACTTGGGGTGGATTATTTTTGGTTATTAGACATGTCTTGTAATGTTTTATTTTTCTAGAAAGAAGCCATCTATGGCTGGTAATCAATACAGTCAGCATGCTTTGCCTTTGTCCATGCTGTGTCTGATGCTCATCTGAAGGATGGGTCAGGGGGTGGGGGCAGCTTGCTGACTCCTGTACAGCCTGACCCTCCCACACACCAGGGTGCTCTCCACTACTCTTCCTTCTCTGTCAGTTTAGACATTCTTGTGGTCTGGGTACTTTTGTCCCTCCAATGAGCTAGTTTGCCTTTTTATAAATAATCTCAGCTTTATGCTGTTTGTTTGTTTTTTTTTTCCATAGGTTAAACCTTGTGGGTTCATCTATCTCAATTTGTTCTTCTCTCTGGGTTTGCCAACATCTTCATTTCCAAGTCTTCTTCAGATTTCTTTCAGGGGTCTTTTGTTCTCTTTTCCACACTGCTAACTAGAATGTTAAATTAAATCTAAAGTGAGCAAGCACTGACCCCAGGACACCCTGCTGAGCACCTTTTCTAGTGGGAAACTTGCCAGAGTCTTACCTTTCCTTCATAATCTTTTGCTAGTATTCAAACCATGTGACTTGCTCTCTCTGGCCATTTGAACCATGTTAGCAATCAAAATTTCATGAGTTGCTCTGCAAAATGCTGCAACTCAAGTCTGAAAATGCAGTATCTGCTGGGTTTCTTTCCTCCTACCATACTTATGCTTTCTAAAACAAAAACATGAGCTATCACGTCGTTGTATGCTTTGTCCTTAAGCAAGCCTTTCTGCTTGTTTCCTGAGACTTCTACTTTCCTAGATATATTTACAAATATATTTTTACTTATGACTGTTGCTGATTACAGACCTACAGGTGCTGGTTAATTTCAGGACAAATGTCAGGCATTTTCAGTTTTTGCTTCTTTCCACCCCTCTGCTAGCCAATAAATCACGAGAAATAATGAAACCTTTCATGGATTTCTTACTCGGGTCTTTGAACATCCCAAACTATTTATTACCTGGCCCCTTTGATTTGTAAATGTTCAGGGTGTCCAACACCTGCTTTCTGTGTTATTTTCCATTAGCCCTATTTGTAGAGTCTTTGAAGTAATACCATGGCATCCGATTTCTTTTATATAGAAAAGTCCTTATCTAGCAGTGGGTTTTAGCTAGAGCTGCACATTAGAATCCAAGTGGGAGGCATTTAAAAATACAGATACCCAGCTCTCTCTGCCCCTTCCCCGCTCACACTCTGTCTCTCTCTCTCTCTTAAAAATAAATAAATATTTCTAAAAAACCAATTAAAACACCTGGGTGGCTCAGTTGCTCAAGCGTCTGACTTTAGCTCAGGTCCTGATCTCGTGGTTCGTGAGTTCAAGCCCTGCATTGGGCTCTGCGCTGACAGCTCAGAGCCTGGAGCCTGCTTCAGATTCTATGTCTCCCTCTCTCTCTCTCTGCCCCTCCCCTGCTCACACTCTGTCTCTCTCTCTCTCTCTTAAAAATAAATAAATATTTTAAAAAATACAAATGCTCAGGTATCCCCTCCTCCCAAGGTATTCTGATTTCGTAGGTTTGGGATGGGCTTTGGCTGTCTATATATTTTGTTTAGAGCTCCTGAATTGGTTCTAAGGGCATTCTGGTTTAGAGACACATACCAGAGTAAGTCCCAGGTCTGCGGTGTGCACAGCGGCACCCTGGCTGGCTCCAGCAAACCCCTGGGCTCTGGGCCACAGACACCCACCCTGGGCCCTGGCTTCTACTACCTTGTCCTGACTGGAGGAGGGTCCATCTTAGCTGGAACATGTATATGTGGGGGTGGTGAGGGGCAAACAGGAAAGGAGGGCTGTCTAAGTGGAGAGAAGAGTAGCACGATCAGCACAGAGCCAGGAAACCAGAAGCTCGGCAGTGGTGAGGAAAAGCTGGCTGGCTTGGGACCGAGCACAGGCTGCCTGAGAGAGAGTACAGGGGAGCAGCTGGGGCAGGTCAGCCCGGAGGTATTACCAGGGACCAGACGGTGAATCCCAGTGACGTCACCTCTGTATATAAAACCGAGTCCTACTTTCTTCTCTTCACGACGGCCAGGACAGACCATTAGGACCCAGGGCTTTGTGAAGCAACTAAGAATGTGTTTTGCTTTTTATGCTGTTTCTTAGGGGGATTATATTACTGATAGCTTCTTCCATACATTTTTTCCAGAGGCCTGGCTCCTGCTAGGGTGATGCCCTGGGTATCTGCACCAGGACCCCTCTCCCGCCTCCTAGCCAAGGTGACCAACGATAGCAGGCCGCAGGTGGGCCTCCCTATTCAGGTGGGATTGCTGCCAGTGCCCATTTTATTTTTGCTGAGATTTATGGATTTCCCTTACAAGAGGAGGATGGATACGATAAAGAACGAAGAGCATGTTAATATTTCAATCTTTCTCCAATGTATATGGACGGGCATTATTATCTACAGTGTATGGCCAAGAACACTGAGTTTAAAAGAGGGTAAGTACCTTGCCCGCAGTCACAAGATAGTGAGTGGTGGAATGAGGGTGGAGAACCAGGTCTCTCTGGCCACAAACCTCTGCTTTTTCCATTACACCAGTTGTGCCTGCCTGGGTGGAGGGCTGGCCGGGGACTGTTGAGGCATCCCTGGGGAGGTTAAACCTCACTTGTATTTTCAGTCAGACACTAGTCTCGGGGCATGTCTGGGCTCATTGGAGGATTTGGGGCATATTTAAGGCAGCTGAAGATGGATGTAGTGTCTGGGAAGTTGATAATGAGGTAAAGTTGGGATGGTTACAACTTTGCCTCTTGTGCAGGTTTGCCCAGGGCTGCTGCTCAAGCTGCGTTTTCGGCTTTTCTTTGGCTTCTTGAACATTTGCTCTCGCCAGTTGCGTCTTGTCTCCTGGCTTACGGAGCAGAAGAGGGAAACAGGTGCAGCCCTGAAGATATTCTTGAGTTGTTCCAGGGGATCCTTTTTCTCAGGATGTGTCTGGCTGGTATTTCCCTTTCTCAGGACTCCTGGGAACATCCAAAGGATGGATGAGCCCACAGGACAGCTGTGTCTGACAGCGGTGTTCAGTGTGCCAGGTTTGGAGGACAATCTCCTAACAAATCTCGGAGCTGCTAGAATATAATTTCTGTGAGGGCAGAGTCTGGGTCTATGTATCCTTAGCACCTAGTAGAGTGCCTGACCTAGAGTGAGAGCTTTAGAAGTAGTTGTTGAATAAGCATAGGTGCTCTGGCTCCACATGGATTTTTCTTTAATTAGTGGTCCTGCAGCACAGAGATTTCCCCAGGTCTATGAATGGAGAGGAATACAGCCTCTGTACTACCCTTATTTCTCACTGTTGGTTTGCTTGTTTCATCACGCTGTCACTTTAGGATCCATTCGTCCCTTTTAGTTCTCTAGCCAGTTCCCCCTGGCATATTCCAGCCTTTTAATCACATGACAGAGAAAAACCCAGTGAAGAGGGAAGGAAAGACTGTCAGCACACCGTGGTGACTTACTGAGAACACCAAATCGCGGGTTCCGTTTGCTTTGTGGGACCCCTCGTCCGTGGCCAGGCCAGGACCTCCTTGGTTGGAAAGGGCAGGGAGGGCAGCAACAGGGCCTGACGCTTCTCACTAAAGGGAGGGCACAAAGAAGACACAAAGAGGGCTCCTCTCTCCTTGGAGCATAAATGGACTTTCCTCCTTCCTCAGAACAGGCTGTTTTCATGGGAGTTTGGAGTAGTGGTTGGGGATGATGTGTCTGCCTCAAATCTCACTCCTTAAAACCCTCAAATTATACATTGAGGTGTTTGAACTATCTTCGGGGTAGGGGTAAGGAACTGGGAAAACCAGAATGTTTGATTTTTATTCAGACCTAGAGAACATCAGGGACTTGGTGGTGGATGGGGTCAGATTCTCTGAATTGCCCTGGTGTGGATGGGCTCTGCAAAATGAGAGACTTTGCACAGTGGGTGATTTGAATATGAAATATAACTTCCCATCACTATTAGTTGATCCAAATATAAAATCTTATTTTTAAAAAGCATTCTCTCCCCCACCATTAGTATGAGGGCTGGGTCACTCCTTCCTTTTGCCTAGAAATTCTTGGTGCTGTCATCCAGTAAAAGAAAAGTGAATTTCTTTTACTGGAATTCTTTTCTTCGAATGCTTCTGATAAAGGCCTGAGGATTGTAGGGTTTTGAGGTGGGAAGGATCAAGCAAATTCCTTCTCCCTAAATTGTCAAAGTAAGCCAAAGAAACCAGACATCTTCAAGAGTTAAGCTGTTAAACTAAGAAAAACCAAGCAAAGCAAAGCAAACCAAGGGAAAGCAAATGAAAGCAGGCTAAAACCACACATCTCCAAGATGCTTACCCACTGTGGAATGGAATTTCAGATGGCTGTAAGGTACCTTTAAATCTTAAGTTAATACTAAATTCCACTCTACATCAAGCTTGCCAAGCAGTCATTTATGCCATTCTTGAAATAGCCAGTGTTGGAGATCTCACTGTATTTTATTTTATCTAAAAGTCGGTCTGGTTGGGAGATAGAATTTTACCCAAACAAAATTTGACTGTGTTCTTGGATTTTCCTCATATACTCACCACTGGGTCATCTAATTTCTCTTACACTTTATAGTTCTTTAAGTGATATGATTATGAACTATTTACAGTTCTTATAGTTCTGTATTGCACTGCTTTCACTTAAGTTATATTGTGAACACTTTCCCACATGTGTTTCAAAAATATGAATTGTAATGGCTGCAAAGAATTCTCTATCATTATTTTATGCCCTCTTATTGAACATTTAGACGCTTTGTAGTTTATAATGTCACAACAGCAAACTCAGAACTCTGATTTCATCCCTCATTATTTCCTTACATTATCTTGGATGTGAGACTATGGGGTCAACAGGTGAGAATGCTTTATAGGATTTTTGCTCATATTGTGTTTCAGATTGTGCTCCCATGAAATAGATTCAGAGCTAGAGATTTCTGTGTGGAAATTTTACTAGAGAGTACCCTCGACATCTGTGAGACACTGAGGGGAGGGGTTGGGTAGAGGAAGAAGTTGAACTATGATGTATTTTAATAACGACCTTAGCTGATCCTGGGGAGATCTGGAGTTGAGAAGTCCCTTTAGAATTGTCCCAAACTGAGGCAAAGGGGCTGAGCCTTTGGGCGCTGACCACTCATTGGCTGCAGGTGCCTCTTTTTTTTTTTTTTTGATTAGTCCTAGAATGCCTTGATATAAATTATTTAATAACATTTTATAGCTTCCAGCCTTATTTTCTCCCAAATATGTCGTTTTAAAATTTTTCAAAATGTTTTATTTATCTCTGAAAGAGAGAGACAGCGTGAACAGGTGCCTCTTGTAAGGAGGGAACAGGCATGACCTTAGGTGAGGGATTTCCCTTTAGCCAAGGGCAATTCCTAGAGAAGGACTCAACTACTAGCATTCAGAAGCTAATGGTCCTGGTAAACTGGGGGAAAGAATCCTCAGAACTGAAGGGGGGAATCAGGTAATGTATCACAGCATCCACTGAAGTGGATAATCCTTGTATCTCTTGGGCTCATTTGTTTCTTGTAAAAAAAATCCATTCTATCTGGGAACAGATCTAGAATTATGGTCAACCTCTTTTCCTAGGGAAATGTGCAAAAAGAAATTTAATGGGAGAAATTATAGTGCTCACTGATGCACCTGTTCTCAGGGACACCTGACACTCATACCATCCTTCCTCCACAACCCATTGTAGTTTTACTTCCCTCTTAGCTAGACTTTTTGCTGATCCACAGGGTTACCTGGTGAGTGACGCAGACCTTCATCCTTGAAGGAGATGAGCTCCTGGTCATCATGCTCTTCTTAAGCCATGACTCCTGCTCTTGTCCATTTACCATTACGATTGGTTAGAGGATTATGAAGAGATGCCCCAGAGGTCCTTCTCATTGCCAGACGTAGTCTTATCTACCCTCATGTACAATAACAGCCCAACTTTCTTCAGACAGCCATGCTCAGTTGTCTCTGCAAGGATGATAATGTCTTTCCTTGCCTGTTGATCTCTTGGCACAAGAAGTCCAAAGTGCCTGAGTAGCAGCTTTAGCTTCAAGTTTAATGGGAGTCTTGCAATACCCCTGGTGGAAATATTTATGTTTTTGGAGCCAGAATTTCTATATTCTCAGAGCCAGGAATTTATGGAGGGCGTTCTCTTGGTAGATCATTGGGGGGTATGGTAGGTGGAACTACCACACTATTATCGGGAACCATGTATTCTGTACAGAGAGGACATGGTACCATATAATACTCATTGATTAAAAGGGCTCACTGCATCCTTAAGGATGATACCCCCTCCTTAAGCATAAACTGTAATGTGCTGCAGTAGCACCCTCAAAAGGCTATTTCTTCATCCTGTAAAATCAAAAGTTTCTGTGTGGTACAGTAGGTGACAAGACCAGTGGGTCCCATGATCATGTGCTCACTACTATTCCTCCTTTGTTTTAAGTGAGTTCCTTGGTGCAATGGGATATTGTGTGGGGTCTTGTGTTAGTGAACTAAACATGAGGCAAGCTCTCAAGTAGTGATATTTAATGAGGGCCTATGGTCAGGGAAGGCAAACCTATACCCTGAGTCTGTGCTGATTTCATTCAAGATAGATTGCTGAGCCTTTCATGTAGAAAAGGGTTCAATGTAATTAGTGCACCACAAAGCAGCCGGTTGGTGTCTTTGATACATGGTTCGGTATACCAGGGGCTTGGCAGTGATCTCTGTTGCTATCGTCTGGACATTCAGCAGCAAGAGTAGATACGTGAACTTTCATTGTTAGCTGGATTCATGCTTAGCCTCCATCCCTGCCATCATGACTACTCTGTTCACATGCCTGTTTTATCAGCTCTGAGGTGACTAATGAGGGAGGCTGTCTGACATCAACTGGCCAAGTCATTCTGTCTACTTGACTGTAAAGTGCCTCACCCTTGGTGAGTGCTTTTTGGTTGGCATTAACATGGGATACAGAAATCTCTGCACTTCATGCCCAGTTCCATATTCCTCTTCCCCAGATTGCCTTGTTCCTCATCTTCTAGTTTTTCTCCTTTCAGGTCACTAACAAACCAGCCAAGTTATTTACCATTGCTTATAAGTCTATATGTGTTTCACAAAGAAAGTGATTAAGTGCATCTCCAGAAGTCCATTGGGAGGATGTCCTCTCACTAGTACCTCTCAGGGACAATCTTGAGTGGGCTGAGAATACTGAAGTCCACTTCTGGTTTGCATTTGTCATAAGGCTGACCCATGTGTGAACAAAGCTTGGCTTTTTTTTCCCCCCTCCACCAGCTGTCCATCCAGGACCCCCACACAGCCATAGTAACAGTGGTGAATGATTCTGTATCCATCAGTCTTCGAAGTGTTAGGACATTCCCTTTTCCTCAGTTTATGGTTACTTGAGTAAATGGCCTCAAGGCCCTGTAGAGAAGACCAAGGTGATCAGTTTCTCACACACTTGCTGTGGCATTGCAGGATCATTCTGTTTGGGTACCTGGCCTCTCCTGCAGTCAAAAAGTAGAAGATCTGAAAACTGGTTTAGCTCTGGAAACTGGGCAAGAGACCACACATTTTTGCCCATAGCCTCCTGATCATCCAGTCTTGGTTTCTTTCAACAATACAGATTGAGAAATATTTGCATTGACAACTCATCTTTCTTGCCCTTAGGGATTCCATGTTCTGTTAACCGTTCCATAGCTCCCTCTGTGTTGGGCATCCCAGCTGCCACTCCAGTTTTGCTGCTCAAGACAATTACTGAGTTCATCTTGTTTCTGACAGTTAAGTGCTGCTATTTGGCCTGAACTGTGTTTATTATTTCCTTTCATCTCCATTGCAGAGCCCAGTTCTGTAAGAGCCTTTGCATCTGCTCTGATCAGCTCAGCCTACAGAGGATGGTCACTGCTAACTTCTCACTGCTGCTGCTGCTCTCTCCCCAATACATTTCTTATCACTCTGGTAATGCAGTGTCCTCCTGGCCACCTGCAGAACATAACCTGCTCCTAGGTCTTCTAGCTTCCATTGTATACCCCATCTCATGCTCTCCTCTTTGAATCTTATATCTCTTCTTGCATAATATATCATGGTAGTCTGTTTTTTCTGTTTTACTTATGATGAGTCATTGCTTTTACCTAGTTTATAAGAACCATTCTATTTTTTTTTTTAATTTATTTTTGAGAGAGAGAGAGAGACAGAGAGAGAGGGAGAGAGAGAGAGACAGTGTGAGCAGGGGAGGGTCAGAGAGAGGGGGGGGGACACAGAATCCAAAGACAGGCCCCAGGCTCTGAGCTGTCAGCACAGAGCCTGACGTGAGGCTCGAGCCCATGAACTGTGAGATCATGACCTGAGCTGAAGTCGGACGCTCAACCAACTAAGAACCATTCTAACAGAATGTTAACACCATCAGCTTGGGTACTCACCAGGGTTGATAAATCTTACGCCAAAGGGAGTGCTTTCGTAGCGATGATCTCTCTTTTATTCAAATTTGTATTCCACTCTCTTTGATGCTACCATCTCAGGATCCAGTCCCAGTTAGAGTTTACTCACTCCTCCTGGTACATGTTGTCTGGGACCTGCATACCCCTTAGGGTATGGTGTCTTTTCTCTCATTGCAGATTTAGCACTTTCCTGGCCAGGTTAGGTTGCATCTTGACTCTCTGGTGGCCGAGGGTAGAGATGGGCTAGATCCTGAGAGAGACCATGTTACCTTGCCAGGCAGAGACCCCTGCATTGTCTTCAAGTAAGGGAGGAATATTAGCTTTATCAAGAATGAGGCTCATGTCAGTTGTGTATCTCTAAGAAAGAACTTCACTTCTATGCCAGTTTCTTCCAATTATCATTGTCCTGTCTCTGATTTTGACCCCCACTTGACTTCTCAAAAGTTTGACTTCTTGTGTTCCTGATGTACTATTTTATCCACTGCAGATAGTGATTGTTCTTCCTCTAATTAAGTTGCAGAGAACAGAGGACTTCTGCAACCCTTTAACTTCTCTTCCAACCATTTAGCCTACCTCCTCTCTCTGTCTCTCTCTCTCTTGCGCGCGCACACACACACACACACACACACACACACACTCACATTCACACATAGTCCTGGTGAAAACAAACAGCATATAACCTAGCAGATTGCTGGAGTAGTTTCTTAGCACCACTATCTGTTGCCTAGAGTTGGCCTCTCAAGTGAAATTCCCATCCTTTGCAGCTCTCATTGACACTTCCCTTGACTCATTTCCCTAGTGCAGTAGCATGATATGTTTTAGCTGTGCTGTCCACTCTGAGCTTAAATTGCCAGGGGCACCAATAAATAATTTTATTTCACTTTGCCTCCCTTCTTATTCTATTTCTGCTACCTCCCTCCCTTAGGCCATGCATAGTTATTTGGAAATTCTTGGAAAATAGCTGCCAGCAGTCTAGCTTCTCCAAAGTTATTGGTTTGTTGTCTATCCAGTAAATAGAAAACTTGGAAACATTTTAGAGAATTTCTCACCTTTCCTACCTTCCAGTCTCTGTAGCAAGGCCAAACTGGGATTCCACTCCAGAATCTGAACACAGGAAATAAGCTTAGGAACCACCTAGGTCTGTTGGTTCCTGGGCATTCTTGGGACTGGAGAATGTTTCTGTCTGGCCAAAAATGCTCAGCTGGCTTCAGGCCTTGGAGGGCAAGGCAAGGACAGCTCTAAAGACAGAGTAAAACTGTACCCTGTGTTCTGAGTCTGCCATTAAAACAAAACAGGAAAAGACACACATCTTTCAGGTCCTGGGTTAATTCTGTAAAAAGATGAAATGCTGTAAAGGTCACACATTCATGAAGAAACTTTTTCCATGAGCTGCCAAACTTCTTGTGGTTGTCTCTCCATTGAGAAAGTTAAAAGTTCATTCTCTGGGATTTTTGGGTGGCCATTCAGCTCAACAATGCAGAATCTTTGTTTCTTTTATGTTTGGCCTTGTGGCCTTTAACCCAAGACAAGGCAACTTTCTCTGCTCTCTGAGATCATATTATACCTGATTTGCCAAAATGGCAGGCACTTTTCTCCCTGGGAAAATGTGATATTTGGTTTCCTCAGATTGTTTGTGGGACACAAAAAATTAGGGACTCAGAAGACTGGCTTTACAACATTTTTTTTTTTTTTTTTTACATTTTGAATAAATGTTTTTCTGGGAGAAGTCATCTATTTCTGTATTCACAAAAGACAAACGATCAGAGAATAATTTACCAGGAAAGACAATAATATTTTAGGGTGAGGATGTTGGTTCTCTCCTGCCTAGAAGGCTTTCTGTTCCCATAAGGTTTTCAGCTAAGCCTTAGGAATCTGGAATGCAGTGGGATTGGCCCAAACTCTGGACAAGCCCTGATTAAAAATGTCTCCAGGGATCTCTCATCCTTATGTAAAGAAGGCAGAGCCATAAAGCTATGAATCTTCTCCCAAAATCTTTGCTGATATCCAATAAGGGGGGATCCTGCTATGATTGATTCACTATGAAAAGTAAAAACAAACTAACAAACAAAACCCCCAAACAGCAGGGACCCCAAACAAATGCTTACAAATCTTTATCAACAAGGGGTTCTGGGGGAGATAAATAATGGGCTTTCTACAGTTTGACAGAATGAGTAGAACTGATAATTCTTGCCTATCCTTACCTGCCTAACTACCACCACCCTCTCTAATCAAGCTATTGGTCTAGACTACAAATTCCTAAATCCCCAAGGGTTGGACTATGGCCAGGGACTACTGATTGCCCATAGATATAGATGCTCACTACCATATATACTTGGCAAGAGGTATGATTAAGGTGAAAAAGGGCTTTAAAAGTCTCATTGTCCCCTTTGCTTGATTAATTTGAGCCTATGAAGACAGATGGACATCTGTGGGATGACATTCTTATGAGAGAGACCCTGGAGATATTTGTTCTTGGAATCCTTCATGGATTCTCCCATGGTCAGATTATCATTATTACTGCTTATTTTAATATAGTGAATCCTGCTCACTAGCACGGTTCTTGAAGGCCTACTATGAACAAAATATTCCCCAGGTATTATGGAACGTAGGGTATGTTGAGTAAGGAACAGTTCTTGCTCTTAGGCAGCTTAAAGTTGTGTGTGTGTATGTAAGAGAAAGAGAGAGAGAATGAGAGTAAATACATTCCCTAGAGCATCAAATTTGTTTTCTATTAGTCATCTTGCAATAGGATATTTAGTAGATGGGTTTTTGCATGGGACGTGATTTATCCTTTGGTCACAAAGCCAGTTGGGGATCATGTGGAGTCTAGTGGAGACTAGACTTCAGAGTTCCTACTGGTTCTAAATGTCAAAACTTTGTAACTACAGGTGAAGCTCAGAAAGATTATGACTCCCACAACCCATCTCTGGATCACTACAAGGAAATGATGTTCTTCCACCCAATGGTCAACTTTGTCAGACTTTCTTTTACATTTCAGTTGTGCTGCAGACTCCACCTACCCATATAGTTCCATCAAGATGTAGAAGACTATGCTTGGCTACTGCTTGATGCCAAAGCCTTTATTTGACCCCAGAAACAATCAGTCTCTCCTTTCCCAACAGAGTAGTTGAGATTAGGAAATATTGTGATAGAAAGGGAGGATGTTATTACTGACCTCAAAATGTGGACTTTTCTCTTTGGCTACTCCTCTTTATCTGCCATCTATCCTTTCTCCTTCTGTAGACCCCACACTTGCTCTTTACCTTCATAGGTATGTGAATTCTCTGGAGATGGAAAGATCCGATGGGACTCCTGAATGCAGAGCCCATGCCAAGGTACAAGAATGCAAGGATCTGGAGCTGACTTGGACCAGGGAGCATGTTTACCTGTACTGGCTGGCAAAAGGCAGAGTGGCTGGAGGGAATTTGCAAATCATCACTGTATTGAGAGTGGGAAGAGAGGACAGCAAAAGTCAAAACTGTAGTGGTATCTAATGTTAGATTTAAGAGCATGGCAAGACCTTAACAGGGAGGATGGATTGTTAGATGCTAAGAAGAGTTGAAACAGGGCAAGAAGCCATATGTGGGTCCTAAAAGGTGCATGAACTAATGTGATAAGGAAAACCAGGGCTCTGAGGTCTAATTTCATACAGTTTCAACTGCCTAAGCAGGGTTAGGCCTGCTGGAAGTAGCAGTCAAACAGGAAAGGTAATTAAATCACTTGGTCCTGATGCTCTGCTGGCTCTGTGAGCTTCTTCTTGGCCTCAGTGGACCCCTTTGTACTCTGGATTGTAGTCACCTGCTAACTTCCTCCTCCAGGCAGGCAGTATAGGGGTTGAGTATCCAGGAATCTGGATTTTAATAGGATGCTACATATAGTATCTACAAATAGGTTTTTGTAGATACTAAAAGTTTGAATAACCACCTGTTCAGCCCTGCCATTTTGGTCTGTCTCAAAGTCTTTGCTCCACTGGCTTATCTTGTTCTGTAGCTACTGAGGACCCAGCATTGGAATGCCCTCATCATGATATGCCAGACACCCCTGATCCCCACCTGTAGGAAGGGATCCTAACCCTGTGGGTGCCTATTGAGTTTGCTCCCTTGTCTCTGGTCCCACATTCTATCTTCAATCATGCTTTGGGGGGACCCACCCTATGCTGGAATGTATGTCAGCTGCTCTCAGAGGGACTAAGAGCCACACTAGAATTGGAAAGCATTAGCTGTTGTTTCCTTCCATGCAAAAAGGGAGGCAACCATGCAACATTCAACAGGGTAATTGAAAACAGGTTGAATTTTCTGCAGCTTTGGTCACAAGTGGGAAAAATGTCCAGTGTCCACTTCCTATTAAGAGTGGGGAAAACTAGAGATGCAGCAGCCCAGTTGATGAACAGAGGAGATAAACAAAACAATCTCCTGACTTTTTCCTGCTCAGTTTTGTGATTTTAAAAGGACCATACAGTATAGTGATTATATAAAAAAATAAAGACAAGTTTTGCCAGTGTCATTATGAAAGGGCCTTTACAATCTTATTCTGATGGGATCTCAGCATGGGAAGCAGAAGGTGAGGAAAGTGAGCAGCCACCAGGTCAGAGATGGGAAGCTCCCCTGTGCTGCCTGCTTGGATAAGGGAGAACATACCCCTTTTTGAGTTCCTGCTGATAATAAGGCAGGCTGTGTGGGCAGACATTGTTCCTGCACTGACTGGAGAGAACACATGGCTCATGGCACAAGGTGTTCTTCACCTTTGTGTACAATGTGGCTTTGCAGGCAAAAGGGCATTGAAAGGCCTGTTGGTTGAAATCCTGGTAGAATTCCATGTTTCAGAAACCCACCCAAATGTGATAGCTTTGCGGCTATATGGAGTGTCATCAAATCTAAGGTTAACCTTGTTGAATATGTGACCTCTCCTTCATATCTCTTTGCTTATCTTTATTCAATCTTGTGAAAGCAGAGAAGAACTAGAAATCCTTTCTCAAAGGGGGCTTCTGAGGAAGAGTTCCCAGAATATTTGCTCTGTGCTCACTCACGTACTTGTTTTTCAAAGGCTGCAAATTAAAAAGAAAACAATCATATACATTCAGACAAGAAGGGACACATAGGCCTGTGAGGTTGGAGGGCTACTGATGGTGAAGGCGCTCAAAGCATGGGAAGGTAGCACAAAATGAGGGTTGGATCTGGCCTCTCAGGGTGTGATAGCCTGGCCCACTGATCCTGGAAACTTAAACTGTTGGGCAAGGATTTTAGGGCCTCTGTGATACAGCCTGAGGAAGGATGTGACCTAAGCTTGGATCTCCTGCAAATCTACCATGATTCTTACATTTGTTTGGTGCTCAAAGTATAATTGCTGAATATCTGCCTTTTAATGGTCTTTTTGGTTCATTTGCCAGCACAGAACTATGCCTTCTTTGTTTCATTCATTCACTCACTTGGCAAACATGAAATATTGGTTGGTAGGCATCCTACTCTTTCCTCCTTATATTGCTGAGTCAGAGGTACCCCAAGGAGAAGGTCTTCTGGCCTCTTCCCAAAAAGATGTTTCTCTCAGGTTCATGAGCATGTTTTTCCTGTGCACCAAGTGAATGAATGAATGAATGTACCTGAAACAAAAACCAGTTTTCTCTAGAGTATTGTCTTTTTCCTCATAAGTTTCTATGAACTTTGAAAAACATGTTGCTTATTTAGTAAGCAGCAAGTATCCATCTTTCTCTGCAAAGAAAGCCTTAAAAAACTAGCCTCAAGATAGTTTCTATCCTTCTTATACTAGAAAAACAAATCCCTACATCTAGAGCATTTCTGGCCATTCAGGCTTACTTGGCATCCTGTAGTAGGGAGAGGTCAGGGTTGGAGACATAATGTTGGGAATTATTAGTAGTATTAAAGTCATAAGACTGGTGAGATCAGCAGGGGAGTGGATGTAGAAAGAAAAGAGATTGAAAGGCCAGGGACACTGTAACATTAAACAGTTGGGGAGACAAGGAGAAACCAGTCAAGAAGACCAAATAGGAGCAGCCAGAAAGGCAGGAGGAAAATGAAGGCTGTGTGCTGGGGGTTGTCCTAGAAGTCAGAGGAAGAATTTATTTCAAGGATAAGGGAGTGGTCAACTTCAAGGAATACCACTGGGAGGTGTAGAAAGAAGATAAGCTGTGCTGCCACTCAGTCTACAATGGGAAGTTATTGGTGACCTTTGAAAGGGCATTTTTGGTGGAGAGGTAGAGGTGACAGCCTGATTGGAGTGGGCTCAAAGAGTTCATTCATCTTTGCTGCTTAATAAAATGTAATAAATCAAGAACTTCAAAAACATCTGGTCAGGGAAGATAGTAACTTACCCTGCCTGTATTACCTCCTCTTACATCTTATCTGGAATTTTCTACACATTCCTAGCTGATGGGAATACTGACCAAGCTCCAGCCATCAGGAACCATGTCATCAAATATTGAGATTGGAGCAGTTATTACAAGGTTTTGGAATGAAAGCTTCAGCCTTTAGGAGGACATAAAATATTAACATAGGAAGCTAAAGATCATCCAAACTGAGCCCTTCTATTTTACATATGGGGAAATTGAGGCTCCAATCAGGAAGGTGACTTATCTAAGGTGACACAGCTGCTTTGAGACATTACCTCTCTTCTTCCACCCAATTGTACCTGCAAATGAATGTCTCTACTTTTTAGAAAGATTACTGGGGACCTATCTCTTATTTCCACCATTCCTTTGGATACTCATTTCAGGACCATCAGATTCTCTTTATAAATGAACTACTCAGATTGCAGTGTAATCCATGTTTCCATATAAAGGATTAAACCTACCAAGGTTCAAAAATCTGGGAAGGCCCTAGTAAGGCAGCCCATTCCTTGAGAAAGGAGAGGAATCCTCTGGCTCAGTAATGGACTCACAATTAGAAAACCCTGAGCTGGGTCTTACTGTGCTCCTCCTTGCACTTTTCTGTGATGTAAGCAGAGTTCATTTGGCCAGCTTCGCCAGGCTTATTCCTTCATAGATGGTGGCTGGCTATCTCTGCCTCCTGCCAGTTGGTGTTGTCATTCTTGGAGAGGACCCAGGTTGGACTATAGTCATGTGATTAGAGCTTTCTGGTGGTAAGGGTGTTCATCCAGAGTGCATCACCTACTGGGCCTACATCCAAAGGGAGGGAAAGAGCTCACATCCTCCTTTTAACAGTTATAGATTCTTAACCAGGAACAACAACGAGCCCTTTAGGCTAGCCATCTGCCTGATTTGTCCCTGGATTCTGCTCCTGTCTAGATATGAAAGGACAAGTCCTTACTCTGCCTTCTGAGAGAATTCCAGGCTGTAGTTGGAAACGTGTCAGTTCCCAGGCTGATCCTGTGTCTGAGCCCCCTTCCCTAGCCCTCAATGGCCATGGAAGATGTAATATATAAACTTGGGGCTCATTAGAATTAGCAGTGCCAAACATTGATTTAAAATCTACTTATAACTTAATTATAAAGAGGGATTCTTGTTTTGTTCAATTGCTGGATATTGGATGAAGGAATAGAAGACCCAATTGGAGAGATGCCGAAGCAATGGTTCTCAAGCTGTGCTTCCTATTAGAGTCATCTGCGGGAGCTTTTGAGACCCTCAGTGCCCACCTCACATCCATAACCAATTAATTTAGAATTTTGAGAAGTGGGACCTGGGGTCTTTATTTATTTATTTATTTATTGGTTAAAACTCCCTAGGTGATTCCAGTCACACCCACTTTGACCGTCAGCCTGATAAATCTGTTCTTCTCAAGCTTTTCTGTATAGACAGGATATATCCTGTATAAGATCATGTGGGGATCTTATTGAAATGTAGATTCTGATTCAGTAGTTCTGAGGTACAGCTTATACTTCTAACAAACTCCCAGGTTTTACTGAGGCTGCTGGTCTACAACTTGAATAGCAAGATGCTAAAGCTTAAACAATAAGCTGAGGTGCTTGCTGTGGGCAAGCCTAGTGGGAGGTGGTGAGCATTAGACATTCACTGTCAAGGCCAGGTATATGCAGACTCCACAGAAGTGTCCCCCTGCCTCTCAGTCCCCTGTTTGCCAGAGAGACCAGTAGGCTTTGGCAGGGAGAGAAGACTCCACAGCTGCAGACCCTCATAGTCATTGCCTCAAGGGGCCCAACTGGAGGAACCCCGTCTGAAGGGAGAAGGCTCATGTGCTCTGGAAGAGGTGGGAGTGACAGGCAGGGGCTCTCCACCTCCCAGTCCACAGATTCCACATCTGTAAGTAGGGAAGGCCCAAACATGCAAGGTATAAGCCCAACACAGACACATAACTAGTTAAGTGTTCTTTTAAGTCTTCTGTTAGAATGGGAGCAAAAAATATCACGCATGAGCAAGATAGAAAGTTGGTGCTTATTTGTGCTCCATTGCCTGGGAAGTGAGTGCTCACGGAGGTGAGTGCCCATGGAGGTGGTTGCCCTTGGGCACCGTCTTCATTAGCCGAGCTCAGATACCCACAACTGCCTCCTTGTTCTCCTGCTCACTCGCCCACTGGCTTCCATTTGGTTTTCCATAAATGGTGCTCTGTGGCTTGAGGACACCAGTGCCAAGGCAAACACATAGTCACTTCAGGCCCCTGGGGCTGTCTGCTGAAATTTGGCATGAGCTCCATCATCAGATCCTGATATTATCATTTCCCCCACAGCTATGGCCTACTTAGCTCTTGTGCTGAAAGCGAGCTCCCTTCCAGAGCAATGGACTGGTCCAAAGAAATTGTCTGAAGAAATCTTTTAATATGTGGTTGTTTTAAGTGAGTGAGGATTGTACTCTTAAAAGATGAATGCAGATTAATGGGGAATGACAAAAATCCAGAGGCAGGTTGGGAGGCAGGAGGAAGACCACAGTGGACTTGGGATTTCACAGGAGAGGTGGGATGGGGGAATTGGCTGGTAATGTTACGGCCAAGTAGTTGAGACAGTATGTAGGAAACTGGTCATGGTGAAGGTGTGATCCCATGTGCACTGAAACGATGTCTTGTGACATCTGCACAGATGCCTCCAGGCTCTAAACACTCACCCACCTATCATGGGTGCTCCTGTCATTCTTGATTTCATCCTTGCCTCTGCTCAGAGACTAGCAACTGCGCCTCAAAAGTTTCCTCACTTAGTCTGTAACTGCCTTCCCCTCTGTAGTGAGAATGGGAGTTGGCAATTGTATACTATGAATTGGATGTGCAAAGAAAACGTATTGTAATTTTTTGTAATGGATCTAATCTTGCTCCAGCACCTTTACCCAGCTGGGTAGAAAAGAAAAATTTTCCTAGTAGTTCAACTTGCCAATTAAAGCATCTAAGACTCTTTGGGTTTAAAAGTGTCTTTTAGTTTAGAACAGTCACTTTTGGGGAAACATTGCTTTTGGGTAAATTCCCTGTCTTTCAGATTTCTACTCCTATCTTTTCTCCTCTCCAGGAAGGTGGTTGTGGGGCCTCCCAGGGGCCAGGAGGAGGCCTCAGCTGCATGTGGGCTTGCATTGAGCCCTGGGTCCTTTCTGCCCTCTGGTAGGTGGGTATGGTCCTTTCTGCCAGGTGGTAGATCAGTATGGCCCCCTGGTCCTTTTGCACAGCCTGCACCACAGTTGATTCTTCCAGAATTTTAGGGCCACCCACTGATGAAGTCCATTGCTCTGGCAATTTGCTAAATTAAATCATGCTCTGTTGGAACCCAGCACTTCTATTCCCTCAGTAGGTTACATAGAACCTTCTTCCCTAATGTTTTTTTTTTTTTTTTTTTTTTTCTGGAGCTTACTTTATTCTCTCTCTGACTTATTCCCTTCTCTCAGCACCTCAAACTCAAGGTGCCATGTCCATGAAAAGACATTAGTCCTGCTCTTCTTCTCCTTCCTTTGGAAGCATGAAGCTGTCTTTTATGAGGAGAGAGGTGTTATGGGTTTAGTTGTATCTGCCTCCAAAAAAGTTATGTTGGGGTCCCAATCCCCAGTATCTCAGAATGTAAGCTTATTTGGAGATTGGGTCTTAGAGGTAATCAAGTTAAAATGAGGTCATTGGGATGGACCCTAATCCAATATGACTGGTGTCCTGATGAAAAGGGGTAAAAAAGTGGGAAATTTGGAACAGAGACACATCTAGAAGGGAGATGGTGTGAAAAAGGGGATGGCAGCCCTTTGGAAGTCAAAGAGAGGGGCCTGGAACAGATCTTTCCCTCACGGCCCCTCCCTCAGAAGGAACCAACCTGCTGACATCTTCATCTCAGACTGCGAGCTTCCAGACTGGGGAAAATCCATTTCTGTTGTCCAACCCACCCCATTTGTGGTGCTTTGTTATGGCGGCCCTGGGGGGCTAAGAATAGGGGGATTGACTTCTTTTCTTTTTCCTTAAAAATTTTCTTTTAGTTTATTTTTTGTGAGAGAGCGAGAGAGAGCAGGGGAGGAACAGAGAGAGAGGGAGAGAGCAAGAATCCTAAGCAGGCTCTGCACTGTCAGCACAGAGCCCTATACAGGGCTTGAACCCATGAACTGTGAGATCATGACCTGAATCGAAATCGAGCTGCTTAACTGACTGAGCCACCCAGGTGCCCCCCCTTTTTTCTTTTTTTAACCCCGAGTGAGTAAAAACAGTTCTTCAAGTTCTAGTATTCACCTCTCCTGTCAGTACTGTGTGCTGTGGATGCTGAATCATAAAACCTCTTTGGAAACTTTGCTGGTTGGGATTGATGTTTTTCATACGTACTGAACAAGGCAATTTAAAAGGGATTAGGAAGGAAATTTCCCTTTCCATTTCAAGAAGGATGTATGGTGCCGGCCCCCTCCATGAAAATGAAAACTATTTATCATTGGTTTGGCTTAGAACGCATTTCCACTTAATCCAGGTTCTGCTCGATCAGATCAGGTCTCTCCCAGTTTGGCAGGACCACCAGCCCCTGCCTCAGCTTGCCTGGATGGCTGAACACTGTTTCTCCAGCTTTCTGCAGCTGCCCAAGGGGTACTAAGTGACCATGTGATACACATCACCCTCCCTATCAGAATGGATGTTCAGGATCGATCAAAGTCAGGGTATCATTGAAATATGGACTTTGGAAATACTCTCCCCAGGAGTGGCTGCCGGGCACTGAGTGCCCTCAGATGTGACAGCTGTGTGGCCAGATCTGGCCATCCAGGGCGGCGCTCATTCTGCTGGAGCTCAGCTCCTTCTATTAAGACCTGTCCTTAAGCTAGTTCTCTTCACAGGACTTCTGTGGCTCTTGAGCCTTTCAAAATATTCCTGCCAAATCTTGCTGGAGGAAAAGGTAATGCTAACACCAAACCACTGATCGAGACTTGAAAGAGGGAGAGGATGGAACTCTAGAAACACAAATTTGGCAGTAGACGATGTGTTAGCAATCAAGTGGCTCCACCACTCGATTCTACTGATGCCACAATGAGGTGTCAGGTGAGTAGCCCAGAGCCATAGAGTGGGTTAAAGGCAGATCTGCCTCCCCAGCTGAGGCTTCTTCCTTGACAGAAGAAATGAGATGAAGCATGGAGATTGTTGATCACAAGCCCAATAGCCTCTCGATTTTATGATCTTTCTCCTGTACCAAAACTAGTCTTTTTTCCTGATAGGTGAAACCTTAAGGCTCCTTCTCTCCTTCCTCCCTCTTTCAGAGTCGCCTCCAACTCCCATTTTCTTTGACTCATGCGACTCAGTTAGGACCATGCCTCCTGCTGGTATTTCCCAGCTTTTAGCATTGGCCAAGATTTTCCAGAAAGCCTGTGAAGATGTAGATTCCCTGGCCTGCATCTCAGCCTTCAGACATTCTGGATCAGGAATCTGAAGGTTTAATAGGAATCGTCTGTGATTCTGAAGCAGGGGAGCCAGAAATCACACCTTAACAATCACTACCCTCATAATCCCCCACCTCTACTGGGGTAGTTTTTTGCTTGGGTAATTGATGTCTTTGGAATTCCCACCTTGCCAATCACTAGCTCATTTGACGTTGGTCACTGAACATTTGTTCAAGCTGATTTCACATCTGCCAAATCTGGATACCAGTTCCTATATTCTACACGTGTTGTGGAAGATTAAAAACACAATGTTTAGAGTAGTAAACAGGAGTTCTGCCTATTGGTAGTTGCAGAGAATGGGGCATAAAATTTTCTTCCTCGCATAGGTATGGCCTAAAATGTGGTCTGAAGGAGATCACAGAGCTCCCAAAGTTTAAAGAAATTAATATCAAAATATTAAGCAAGAGGCTACATAGATAAAAGGGTGGGATTTTGATTGAGACTGCACAGTCCCCTTAGATCCAAGGGGCTGAGGTGCAAGCCTGATCCCAGCTAGGTGACCTAAGGCAAGTCATATGGTCTGTCTGAAGCTGAATTACTTCACCTGTAAAATGGAAATGATAGTAATGCCTGTCCTTACTGCCCTGGGAGACTGTGGTGTGGATCAAATGGGATACACCTAAGCATTTTGTGAATTATAACTTCTTTGGAAATATGTGTAAGCTGCTTTCACACCAAAGATGCAGGTGCCTAATCCACTAGAGATTTCTCTCAGGAGGAGAATAAAGGGACCAATTACAAAGCAGATTTTCAGGAAAAACATTGACCAAAAATAGAGCCAGAGTTGGATCAGTGCCTCCTGTGGTTAAGAGAAGTATTCAGTTTCTGCCCCTTAATTTGTCTGTTTCTGGGAGTGGTGGTGTTGCTCTATCATGTGAGTAAGGCTTTGGAATTTCTATTCTAATATTTAGTAGCAACTATACAACCTATAATCTCTTCTATGCTTCCTTTGTGACAACCATATCAAACTCAAACCGTATGGACCTGAAGGTAAAGCTTCTGGGCAGTAAAAAACACCCAAAACAAAACAAAAGTACCAAAGAAATGAAAGAGTCCACTAAGATTTCCTGGATTAATTCTCGCAGAAGGTTGATGGAAGCTTCATAAAGTTGCATCTGATTTATACTTGAGGCACACAAGCCTGGCTTTCGGGACTTCTGTGGTCTGTGCCTTCACTTGGCTTTTTGCCTTCAGCTCCTAGGTCTGTCCTTTGTAAATTCTTTCATCCTGGGGCTGCTTTAGTCCTGCCATCCATTGTGCACTTTCCAGCCACCACCTTTATGTGAATCATAAACCACCAACCCCAGCCAAGAGTCTCCTCTGGTGCGCTATCATTGGCGGTACCTCTCTCTGCTTTAAGGGCACAGGCTTCCTCCAGAAATTCTTCCAGAAGCCTCAGCCCTCTTTGGAGGATCTCTGCCTGAACCATGCATGTGTCCTGGGCTTAGGCTTCCTTGTACGTTGCCACACATTGTCTGTTTGGACAGCTGTTCTAAAGACTATGATGCCCTCATGACTGTCTTTTTCCCTCTGCATCCCAGGTCCTGTAAACAGGGGAGCACAATCATTATTTATCATTGTTGATAAAGGTTCTGAAATAATAGTCTCCTTTGATGAGAACAAGTAAACGGGAATGAATATTAACTTTTGGAGAGCAACCTGATGTGGGACAAGAATGTGCGAGGGGCACTTGGGTGGCTCAGTCCATTAAGCATCCGACTTCAGCTCAGGTCATGATCTCATAGTTCATGAGTTCAAGCCCCACGTTGGGCTTTGTGCTGACAGCTCTGAGCCTGGATCCTGCTTTGGATTCTGTGTCTCCCTCTCTCTCTACCCCTCCCTTGCTCATGCTCAGTCTCTCTCACAAAAATAAATAAACATTAAAAAAATCTAAAAAAAGAATATGTGAGGGGGAATGGCTACTGTGTGTGGGCTCTGCAATCTGACTGCAAGCCCATTTCTTGCTTCTAAACATGTGTGGGCATTAATTAAAGACATGAAAATGTCAGAAACCCCACCTCTCTAATAATAACATTTTTTCTTCCTGACTTAGCATTCAAGTTATCACATTCACTGGCTTATGAACCAAAATCTCTTGTCATGGAGGCATTGGAAATATAGAGGAAATATTGCACCCATCTAACAGAATTTGGAACAGCAGCTCTTTTGCCAAAAAGCTATATTTTAATCCAACAAGAAATGATATTCCTTCAAAGGCAGTAGAGAATGTGTTAGTGGCTTTTGTTGTTGTCGTTGTTGTTGTCATTTTTTTCACCAAGGTGACCATAGTCACATTTAAAAGTCTAATGCTCTACTGACTGAACTATCTGGTTTGCACCATAGCCACATTTAAATAATTTCATCAAGGGGCACCTGGGTGGCTTAGTCGGTTAAACTTCTGACTTCAGCTCAGGTCATGATCTGGCGGTTTGTGGGTTCGAGCCCCGCATCGGGTTCTGTGCTGACAGCTCAGAGCCTGGAGCCTATTTCAGATTCTGTGTCTCCCTCTCTCTCTGCCCCTCTCCTGCTTGTGTTCTGTCTCTCTCTGTCTCAAAAATAAATAATCAAAAAGAAAAATTAAGTAAGTAAATTTCATCATATGGAGGAATTTTCTTAGGAGACAAACTCCAGGCACTTGGCTGAATTTGCCAAGGCAGGCCAAGTTTTGCAAGTATTTGGGGCTCAGGAACTCAGATATAAATGTATTAACGGCATGAGTTTCTAGACAGAGTCTTTCCACAATCCAAGTGCAACTTTACAGTTTATAAATTACAGATGACTATTATCAAAAAATTATTTTTTTTCTCAAGACGTTAGAGATCTGAATTAAACTGAGCACACACACACACACACACACGTGTGCACACACATGGTAATGCTTCCAGCTATCCCTTATTTTTAAAAAACTTTTAATGTTTTGTTTACTTTTGAGAGAGAGAGAGCTTGCATGTGCTTGCATGAGTGGGGGAGGGGTAGAGAGGAAGACAGGATGTGAAGCAGGCTCAGCTCTGACAGCAGCAAACCCGATGTGGGGTTCAAATTCACAAACTGTAGGATCATGACCTGAGCTGAATTCAGACGTTAAACTGACTGGGCCACCCAGGTGCCCCAGCATCCCTTACTTCAAGTGTGTATCATGAGACAGACAAATGCCACCATGGACGAGGCAACTGCTCATCACTCTTGTCACTAGTGATAGGTGAACACCGGGATTGGAATTCCAAGTGCTGCTGTTGGCTGGTAGGAAGTGCTGCACAGAGACGCCTAGAGAGCTCTCCTACCTTCTAAGTGGCAAAGTGGTCTAGTTCATACCCGGTCTTGAGGAAGACGTGAACTCCTAACTAGGGTGTAATGAAATCTAATGACCATATTTGACCTGGCAGCTTGTCAACATTCACGAGCCGCATTTCCACGGCGTTCTGCCAGGTGAGGAGAGGTGGATACTAATGAAGCAGCACTGAGGTGGGGCTGCCGTTGTGGGATAGTCTCTCTCTCTCTATTGAGAGACCATTTTCATGTGTCCCCTTTCAGGAAGCAGGATGAGACTGTGTGCCTTAGCAAATGACAAAGGACGAGGAATGGATCGTGGAAATGGATCATGAATAGTTTACCTCTCAAATACCAAGAAGTCCTGTATAGAATACTTTCCCTCTCCATCGGATTCTGGGACAGGATACTTAGGAGTTAGCCTGGCAGGGATGCCTGAAAGGCACGGAGTGACACCAGAAGGAACACCCCGGGCAGCCACCAAGCTCCGTAACGTGCCTCACTTTCTCCATCTACACACAGAGTGTTTTAGGCTTTGGAGAACGCAGTGCATTTGGTAAAATGAAGTTGACTCTGAACTGTCTCTCCCGGTGGCTGGAGTTCTTTCTGATGAGGGGCCTTCAGTAGTTCAAATCTGGTGCCGATACCTCCTATTCAGAGAACCATGCCCGAAGTTTCTGCATCCAAGGCTCAGTGAGAAATCCAGCAGTCTGTGCTCTAGGGAAAGCCTTTTTTAATTTTTTTTTTTAAGTACACTTGAGAGAGAAACAACAGTGCTGCTTTTCTCTGCTCCTCCCACCTGGCCAAGGAGCGAGGGCTGTGTGTTGTATTCCATGCCCCTTTCAGGCAGCTGGAAAAGAGCTGATAAAATGCAGTGGCAGCTCCGGCCAGAGTTGCATACAGCTGTCTGAACTCTGGCCTGAAGAGCGTTTTCAAAGCCGGTGATCGTTGGCAGGAGCTGGTGAGATACGTGTTGTCGGGAAATTTCTGAGTTTAATTCTCAGTCTTTCTCTCTTACTTTCTTCCCTTCAGGGAAGGAACGCAATGGGGGAAAGCAAATTTGTTTACTTTCCTGACATTCCTTCATCTGCAGAGCATTAGCGGCCTGTTTGTTATGGTCCTGGTTAGCTACTGGGCCAGAAGGGAGGAAATGGGAGGTATAGGCAGAAAGATTCCTTGACCTAAAAAGACAACCAGGCAGCCCAACCGAATCCACAGCTGAAGCCACAGGCCTGGGGTCTGTTGGGCAAGACTCTGTAAGTGAAGACCCAGACTGCTTGCACCCCAAGGTTTCTGAGCTTCTCTCACTGTGAGACACACATACCACCAGATGAAGGAACTTCGCATTCTGTGCTTTGCATCTTTTTGAACCATCACATATCTTCCTGTTTCTGCCTGAGCTAGGAGAGCTCAGGCACCCTGATTTCCCCTGATTCTTGGAGCCTCTCTCTGTGCTGTGCTGAGTTTAGTGAGAGGAGATAAGAGTGTAAGCTGTGCAGCCCAAATGTCGGAGTTCATAGAAGCTCTCTAGCCTCGGCCCAAGGGAATTGAGGTTGCTACCAAATCTGTGAAGCTATGTGTGTGGATTGGCCATGCTAAGCTCCCGTGTTTTCATATAGGATGGGAACTCATTTATGGCAGGAAACATGTCCCTAATGCTGATAGAACTGTCAGGGTGTATATCTCTCTCCTCCAGTGTATGCATCCTGTAGACGGGAACCGTTCTCGAAGCTTGTCATCTGGTTTATACCTGGGAATTAAATACGATCTTTTGGTGCCAAGTCCCTGTCAATGGAGATTTGGGAGTGCCTGGCACTTGGTAAGGTCAGACCCATCTCTTGACCTCTGAGTCCACTTGGGACTCCCCCAGGTTGATGCTGAATTTGTGGACTCCTATTGTCAGAGTTTGGCCTCATCCAAGCTTCCTCCCAAAGCTTGGATAACTGACAGCTTGGTTGTGAATTAAAATAAATTTTGATTATGACCAGTAGGTAAGAGTCATAAGGCTACCATGTTTGGATTCACAGAATTTCCTTTTTAATTAAGAGGGAAGATACCACTAAGAGAGTTAGAAGTTACTATTAGCAGGAGCTTCTGTTCGCATTGTGCAAATGGCTTTAGTGTTGCAGTGAGGATTCTCCTTGACACTCGGGGCAAATCCAGGTCCTAAGTAAAGCTTTTGCCTGAGAAACAAACTGGCAACATGTGGAGGGGTGATATGGTTCAAGGAGCCCTATACTTGCTGTCTGAAGATGTGGTTGTTTGGAGCGAGGCTGTTCCTTATGAGCTATGTGGCTAGCAAGTCACCACCCCACTCAGGCTCTGCTTCCTCATCTGTCACATGTGGATAATAACACTCGCCCCAGCCAGTTCTTGGGGTTGTTCTGAAAATTGGAAAATATACAGAAAAGCTTCATCTTATGTGAGGTTCAAAAGCTGGCACCTGTGACGAAAATCAAGTATAGCACAATTATCCTTGTGATTGGGGAGATTCCAGCTCAATCAGAATTCTCTGATTTTGGGCACCTGAGAGGCTCATTTGGTTGAGTGTCCGACTTCAGCTTAGGTCATGATCTTGTGGTCAGTGAGTTTAACCTGGCCTTGGGCTCTATGCTGACAGCTCAGAGCATGGAGCCTGCTTTCAGATTCTGTGTCTCCCTCTCCTTGCTCACACCCTGTCTCTGTCTCTCTCTCAAAAACAAACAAACATTAAAAATGTTTTAAAGAAGTTTAAAAAAATGGAATTCTCTCTGATTCTAGTTCGGGGCCAGGCCAGTGTTGTCTCAACTGAGTGTAAGCCAGAACGGTTGGTTTGTACTTAGAGGCTGTGTTGTGTGGAATGTGTGTTTTAAACCCTAGAATTTCACTTCAAATGATGAGATTCTCCTAGAATGAGAGACATGTGGGCAACCTGGAGGATGAACCCGCCACTTCACCCCCTCAGACTCTCGTGGGCTAGAAAGGTGGAGGGAATCACTTGCTGTGTACACAGTTTCTCTACTTGTAAAAACTGTAACTGCTTTTCTTTTTTTCTTCCTTTTTAGAATTTTATTTTTTTTGTAATTTACTTATTTTTTTATAAAATTTTTTTAATATTTTTAATTATTTCTAGGAGAGAGAGAGAAAGACAGCGTGAGCAGGGGAGGGTCAGAGAGAGAGGGAGTCACAGACTCTGAAACAGGCTCCAGGCTCTGAGCTGGCAGTCAGCACAGAGCCCGACGCGGGGCTCGAACCCACGAACCGCGAGATCATGACCTAAGCGAAAGTCGGACGCTTAACCGACTAAGCCACCCAGGCGCCCCATGTAATTTACTTATTTAAATTCAAGTTAGTTAACATACAGCATAGTATTGGCTTCAGCAGGAGAACCCAGTGATTCGTCACTAACATAACACTCGGTGCTCATCCCAGTGCCCTCCTTAATGTCCTTCATCCTTTTGGCCCATCCCCCATCCATTTAGCCTGTAATTGCTTTTCTTTATTACTTCATGTCTGTAGCTGAATTCTTGTACATTAAGTGCACACATGTGCCCACACTGTAATAAAACCTCTGGAAAAAGTCAAAGGGCTGTAGGAACGAAAGAGCAAAGAAAGATGGAAAGGAAAGGGGCAAAGGTAAGAGCAAAATGAAAGGGGCTGTGTGGCATGGGGGGCCAGGACCACTGTGTGAAGTCGGGGGTGCTGTGGAGGAAGGGCAAAGTAGGGTGCGGCGGAGTCTGCCGCTGCTGGGTGGGTCCCAGGACAGGAACTCAGCAACATGGTGCAGGTTTTAAAGCAACTTTGCAGATACAGAACAAACTGCATGTGTTTAGTTTGCAATTTCATAATCACTGACAAATGCATATGTTTGTGAGACCATTACCACAGACAAGACAACCAACTTTTCCGTCAGCCCCAAAAGTCCTCTCTGGCCCCTGTACCATCCCTCCCCCCCCGCCCCCACTCATTCCCAGTCAACCGCTGCTCTGCTTTGTGTCACTGCATATGCATTTGGGTTTTCTAGAATTTATATAAATGGAACAGTATGGTACGTATTTATCTTTGAGGGGGTTGTCATCTTTTACGCAGCATAATGATTTTGAGATTTGTCCGTGTTTTGTGGGTATCAGCATCTTGCTCGTTTTATTGCCAGGTAGTATCTCATTGGAGAGAGATGCCACAATTTCTCAGTTCACATGGTGATGGGCCTTTCCAGTTTTGGTCATCTCATATAAAGCGGCTGTGAATGTTCACATACCAGTCTGCATGTTGACATGTGTTTTCTTTTATCTTGGTAAATACCTAGGTGAGGAAAGGCTGGATTGTATAGTAGGCTCATGTTTAATCCTTGAAGAAACTGCCAAAGTGTTTTCGGAAAAGCATTGTGTGTCATTTTATATTTCCACCGGGAGTTTGAGTTCCATTTGCTCTGCATTCTTACCAATACTCGGTATGGTTGATCCTTCTCATGTAAGCCAGCCTAGTGGATATGTACCGACATCTCATTGTGGTTTTATTTATTTTTCTAAAGCTTATATTTAATTAATTAATTAACTTTTTAAAATGTTTGTTTATTTTTGAGAGAGAGAGAGACAGACACAGCACAAGCCAGGACAGGGCAGAGAGACAGGAAGACACAGAATCTGAAGCAGGCTCCAGGCTCTGAGCTGTCAGCACAGAGCCCTACACAGGGCTTGAACCCACAAACAGCAAGATCATGACCTGCACTGACATCAAGAGTCCCATGCTTAACTGACTGAGCCACTCAGGTGCCTAAAGAACACACATTTTGGGGTGCCTGGATGGCTCACTTGGTTAAGTGTCTAACTCTTGATTTTGGCTTAGGTCATGATCTCACAGTTTGTGGGTTCAAGCCCCATGTTCTGGCAGCATGGAGCCTACTTCGGATCTCTGTCTCCCTCTCTCTGCTCCTGCCCTGTGTGCTCTCTCTCCCTCTTTCTCAAAATAAATAAATGTTAAAAAAAAAGAATACAAGTTTTTATCGCGATGAAGTTAGCATTGATCCAAAAACATTTCTAAAAAAGTATCCGTTCTTTTTGTTGTCTATCTAGGAAAACTTTGCCTACCCCAAGGTCACAAAGTTTTTTTTTTCCCTTTTATCATCTCTTAGAAATTTTATAATTTTTCATTTTACATGAAAGCCTGTGACTCATGCTAAGGTACTATCTGTGTACAGTGAGAGCTAAGGGCCAGTCTTCAGTTTTTCCTCCATGGCTGTCTGGTTGATACAGGACTATTTGTTGGAAAGGGTGTTCTTTCCTCACTGACTTGCACATTTGTTGAAAATCAATTGACCATTTTTATGTGGGCTTTTTCTTGGCCCTTATTCTATTTGCAGTAGTGAGGGGGAAATGGCTTATATGGGACTCAGCCTTTCATAATGGAACCAGAATCTTAAAATGGCCTTTTGATGAAAAGTTTATATTTACCATTGTGAAATTAATATACCGAGTCCTAAATAAAATCAGGAAAAGAGAAAACACATAGGAAATAGAGGGAAAAAATCCACTCATTATTTCACTCTTTTGCAGAAAGCCACTCTTAAGTTGAAAAGCGCATATCCTATGTTTTCCCCCTTCTGTGAATATTTAAGGGACAGAATCGGAGGCAGAATTGCTCAATGGTTCAAAGTACAATCTGGAGTTAGATTACTTAAATTCCAATCCCAGCTCTTCCACTCACTAGCTTTATTATCTTGGGCAAGTAACTTAATATCGTTTGGCTTTGTTTCCCACATCTATAAAATAAAATCTACAACACATGCTTATTTGGTGGCTTGAGATAATGTGAGGCACCTCGTGTAGTCTCCAGAACACAATAAATGTCACTTAATTCTTGGTTATCCCCATTCTTGCCTTCATTGCCACCATTCGTGTCTAAAGCCTGCTCTGTTCTTAGGGCCAGGTAAGCAGGTGGAAGCAGGGCCCATGAAGACCAACCCAATCTCACTGTGGGTGTGCTTTCACTTAACATGGTTATCGCCTCACTGTATGCATCTTTGCATACACTTAACACATGAAGCGACCCTGAAGTGGGCTAACGTGTGTTCTGGATACCAATAACGTGTTGCATGTCCACTCTGAAGGCCTTGGGTCCCCTGGCAGCTGTTGGGTGGAGGGGCTGGATGTCGGTTAGCAGGATGTCCTCCACCCTCTTCACTGTGGGGTATTGGGAGAGTAGATGATGCTGATCTTAACAGACCTGGTGGTCTCTGCAGAGACTTTCTGGTGGCTCACATGGCTTCTCCCCTGCCACACATAGACCAGCCTTTCAAAAGTGAGCTAATTTAGTTCCTCCAGTTGAGGATATATTGAAGTCTGGTTGCAAATACAATATGATGTATGAAGATGACATGCAAACGTGGGTAGATTAAAAATATTACATATATTAATGCAGCTAATTTTTATTAAAAAATCAGCCAAGTGTTGCACACATTAAACAATAAATTCACCTGTGGGTTATTTGTGCCTAGATTCACCTTTCATGGCTTTCAAAGCACAGTGAGCCCACTGCTAGATTTTACATCCAGACATTTATAGTAGGAGGGAGGGCAGCAAAGGCATGATACGGCTGTGGAGCAAATGTCATGGAACAGGTGGGCCCCAGATGTCTAGATTCCCCCCAAAAGGAAGGGATACAAGGTGACACTTCAAACTCTCCTGTTGGCCCCTGTTTTTGGGGGAAAAGATTTTGTCTTTTGTAGTAGCCAAAGAACCTATGTAGATGAGGAAAGATGGAAGTAAACATAAACCCGTTGGAGATTTCATGGGTGCCCCAGATGTTCTCCATTCACAACACCGGACGCAGTCCTGCTGTCTCCACTCAGCTCTGTGGCCTGCGTACACGTCACCAGGGAGCACGGGTTTTGGCCATTGGGAGGCATCAGCAGGAGAGCAGAGGGTGGAGTTTTCTTTCTCCCATCTCCCTTTGGGCTCCACGCCTCCACTGAAGCATTTAGTTTCTCTGGAGCTGCCCCTTCAACTCTGCCTCTCTCACAGGGTTCTGGTAGCTTTTTCGCCTTCAGGTTTAGGGGAGGTGGCATTCTTTCTGTTGCTGCTAGCTCTGAAACATTGGACCATTCCCGGCTGGGTCCCTTAATCCTGCCACTACCCCTCCAAGTGGTTGCTTCATTAAGCTCTCCTCAACTGGAATGCACCATCTGTTTCCTGTCAGGACCCTGATTAATTCAATGGCCAAAATAAGCTCCTCCGAGTGAGGAGAGGCAGAAAATAATAATAAGGAAGATACTGCTCTCTGCTTACCACAGCCTTCTTTGTGCTGAATGCCGTGCAAAGCATTTTGCATGCATCCGCTAAGTATTTACTCAGTCCTTACTGCCCACTGAGCACTCGGATGAAGCAGATTCTACTCTCGAAGAGATAGCATGGTTCAATTCTTGTAAAAACTTTTTTATTGTTATCACTACCTCAGACACGGCTAAGCTGAGTCTCTGAGAGATTACGTTACTTTGCCAAGGTTACCAGCAACTAATGCAGAGCCAGGATTTGAACCCTGGCCATCTGATTCCAAAGCCTGTGCCCTACTTGCTCCATTGCAACAGTGGTCACTCACGTGCCCTCTAAAGTCAGCAGCTGGATGAATTCCTGGGAATGGAGCTGTTTACTTCTCCTTGGGGATGAGAAAAATACAGGAGAAGGCTGGAGCCTTCATGAACTTGTGTAGGAATGTCTATATCATGGATGGGCCAGTGGAAGGCCGACTGTGATGGATACTGACAGATGTGACAATGCTGGCCCGGTATAGGCTAGGGGTGAGGTATTCAGACTCTCACTGCAGCTTTTCCCAGTTTGCCATGAGCCAACTGTTGACAGCAGCTAGAGATGGGTCTTTTTTTTTTTTAATGTTTTATTTATTTTTGAGAGAGACAGAGTGAGCAGGGGAGGGTCAGAGAGAGAGGGAGACACAGAATCCAAAACAGGCTCCAGGCTCTGAGCTAGCTGTCAGCACAGAGCCCGATGTGGGGCTGCAACCCACAAACTGTGAGATCATGACCTGAGCCGAAGCCAGACGCTCAACCGACTAAGCCACCCAGGTGCCCCTAGAGATGGGTCTTTTGTTCAGGTCCAGGCATTTCCCTCTGCCTTTCCACAGGCTTTTGTGTGCCATGAAGTGACGGGGTCCCACATATGAAGGAACTTTCACGAATTCACGTTCCTTTGCAGTTTCCTGAAAGACATACTAAGTCCCAATAGGAAAATAAATTGCTGGCATGTTTTTGGAGTCAGACTCAAACTTTGGATCCACCTCCATTTTTCTGAGGATTGCTCATCAAATTTTGAAGAGAGTGACCTTGGAGTGAACCAGCTTCCTGAGGGCCAGTCCCGACCAGAGGCAGGAATGGTCTGAACGCCCACAGCAGATCCTCCAAGGGCCCCTTCGAGCAGCTGGACAGGGAGTGAGGCCCCTGCCTCCCAGACCATTGGGCCTGTAGGCTAAAGCCCAGATGGTGCCTGGTTCTCCTCAGTCTTGAGGCTGGTGAGGCCAGGACCCAAACTGGGGGGAAAGTAGAGAGGCTTTTTCATTCTCTTTCATTTTCAGAGAAGCCAAGTTTCATATCTTTTGATTTACTAGTAAAATCCAATGGACTCCTGACTAGCCCATGACTAGGTTTTTTCCTTTCCTCCTTCCTTCCATTTTGCTTCCTTTCTCCTTCTCTTCCTTTCCTGAACAAGCCACCTCAGCTTCCACCATCAGATTAGGTGCTGCTATTCAACATTTGATGGGACTTCTTCATTTACATCTTTTTATCATACCCATGTGGGGGTCCCTGAGAACTCACTGAATCAGGCAGATAAACACATGGCTCTTGATGTAGAAAAAGCTCAACCTTAAAAAGATTTAAATTAGGAAATTATGGGGAATTGAAACATGGGCATCAAACTAGAACCTTCTGGGGAGTCCAGATAGACACATGGGTTTTTTTCACACCCAATTTCTATCTATGATGAGAAGTGGGGTACAGTCAGGTCAACTGTATTAGCAGTTGAACAACAATGCTAGCAGAAAAGCTCTTTTTTTTTTTTTTGTGGAACTCAAATACAGGCTGATTTTGAACCCTCTTTGCCTCCTGGCTTTGGAAAAAGCAGGGTAGGGAGCAGAGACCCCAGGTGGTCCAACTCATTGCAGGGGCTTTTCTCCTTTTCAACAGAATTCTGCTTACATTACAGTGAGCCAATGAGCTTTCCTTGAACTCTTCCACCGCATCCTCATATACGACCGACAGCGCAGGATTTTCCATGATCCAAAGAATAGCAGTTGATGATAGAAGAGAGAGGCAATTGCCAGGAATTTTTATTTGTAGGGAAATCTCTAGAGAAGCTCTTCTCCATCCCCACCCTATTCCAGTATCTATTCTATTCTGATTGGCCCAACATCTATACAACCCAGTCCAAGAAAATAGGCGAGCCTGTCCCCCAAAGGCCTTTTATAACTTGAAGTGAGGGAAGGTCTAGAGCTGGACGTCCATCTCCCACGCTGCCATCTGGTACAGGCTGGGTGGTGTCCCATGAATGAAACACCTGCAGAGTGTCCGAAGTGCCAGGACACTAATCCTGACATCACCTGGCACACACTTAGAGCTGGGCTCCCTGGAGTTGTGAGCTCATTCCACAGGGCGGAAAGAGGTAGATTGTTTGTGTGTTTTCTGTCTAAAGATGGCTGCTCCAGGCTTGACCTTGTGGAGGCTGCTTGGCTTAGGGGGAGGTGATGTCACTCAGTGCTTCCTGCAGCTGCTGAAGCATGAGGAATGGCTCCCACCCCAACGCGGGCCCCAGAGAGGAGCTGCAGTTGAGAGCCAGTGCGTGTGGGCTTCATGACCAAAATGTCACTGTGGTTGGAGAGGTAGGGAAAAAAACCATATTGCACATGGCAAGTGGGTTGATAGAGAACCCATGCGACCTTGAGACATATCCACATCTCCTCCCTGATCCTCTGGGGTGTGACTCACACCAGGCTGAGCCTGAATTCTCTTTTGTATCCAACGATCCACATAGATCTACTGAGTTGTTCTCAGTAAAGGTCAGAAGCTCTTGAATACTAGGCCTGGGTCAGGGTTAAAGTGTTTTGTTTTTGTTTTTAATATTATTTTCTTATAAGTAGCGACTAAGTCAAAAAATCCAATATTTTGAAGCATCCTTTCTCCCAATTGGATATCCCCACAATCTCGGTCTGTAGAACAGTTGGTGGGTATGAAACAAACTGAAACACAAATATATCTACTCAAGTACATTTAACAGATGCTGAAAAGTATTTCCTTTTGGACATTTGAAATGTACTGAGCATTAGAGGATCCAAATGACCTGCTTAAGTTTTTAAAATCAAGCATCTGTCAGATGTATCTGACCGTGCCACTTTCTAGAGCATCTGTTTTGTCTTATGAAATACACAGTTCCTTAGGCTATTCCCCAGCATATTCTATTCTAGATGAGAAGACAAAACCATGCATAGCTTCTCCTCTTGAATATCTTTCTCACCTTATTTGGTTAATCATTCAACAGGCATTAAGTGAATATGGTTATTCATTCACTCACTGATCCATACATTATATTAAAATATATATGAAATGGCTGCTGTAGTGGAGAGCCTTGAGAGATGCATAATGGTGAATGAGACACAGTTAGTATCTTTGAGGACCTAACAATCCAGTGAATAAACTGAGGCAAACACCGGACATAAAGCAGCTACAGACACAGAACCTGAGGCCCAGGAGAGAGATCTTGCTTGGGCCATAGGTCTGGAAGGTAAGAGCAAAGAGATGTGAGCCATGGCACAACATGTAGGGTGGGAAGAAGACTGGATGAAGGATAGAATTCCAGGAACCAATCACACTATGGACTGGCAAAAAGGAGAAGAGTTCATGAGTCAGAGAGTAGAAGGAAACATCCTTACCTTTAGAGCCAGTTTGGGCTCTGAGCAACAGGGTGAGGCATTGAATTATCTCCCTGGGCAGGGAGAAAGAGGAGGACTGGTTGTGTGTGTGTGTGTATGTGTGTGTGTGTAGGGGGGGCAGCTAAGGGGATGACAGGGGAGGGAGAGGTGGCCATGAGTGAGTAGTTGGGAAGAAACTTTTGTTCAAAAAGTATAAACAAATATGTAAATTGTTTGGGAATATGACTCTAGAAGCTGAATGGTTTGGTGTTTAAGAGCATGGACCATAAAATCAGATAGATTTGGGCTGAATCCTGATTTTGTTACACAACAAAATTTTTTTAACCCTACTCTACCCACTCTCCCTCTTTCCTTCCATCCTTCCTTCCTTCCTTTTTAAATTAGCAAGTTTAATGTTTGTTTTTTTTTTTAATTTCTAGAAGACAGAGAGAGAGACAGCGTGAGCAGGGGAGGGTCAGAGAGAGAGGGAGTCACAGACTGAAATAGGCTCCAGGCTCTGAGCTGGCAGTCAGCACAGAGCCCGACGCAGGGCTTGAACCCACGAACCGTGAGATCATGACTTAAGCGAAAGTCGGACGCTTAACCAACTAAGCTACCCAGGCGCCCCTAAATTAGCGAGTTTAAAGAAAAACTTCACTGAATCAGGGGAGGTAATGCAAATTATGGTGACCTGCACGTAAAGCCTGGCACCAAATTGGCCTTGTGGAAACATGTGTATATAATGAGATGTATTAAAATCTGCACCAGAAATTCACACAGTGGCTGGCAGCTCTGATAGGAGTGGCTCTGAAAGTGGGTGAGGATTCCCCTCAGATTTCTAGAGATCACTGTAGTCGTTGGTGAATAAACTTTGTAAATCTTAATTCAGTCTCAATGGTTCTCAATAAGATAAGAACATTTCTTTCCTGCCTTCATTTCAGCATCTGTTGAGTGTCTGCTATACCCTTGGCAAAGTGTTAGGTGTGTTTCTTACATTATTTTGTTGGTCTTCAGAGCAACCTTATGTGACTGTCATCATATGTACCTGGCACTGCACAGGTGAGGAGACTGAAGGTGAGAGAGGTCAAGTGATTTGTCTAAGGCCTCTAGGTAAGAAATGGTGAATCCAAATTTGATCCTGGGTCTGACACTACATCTGTTCTACTTTTTATTACCACCTGTACTTCTATTTAATTTTTCCATAGTTAGGCATAAAGTAATGTGCTCTGAATGGATGAAAGGGCAATCATAGGGGCGCCTGGGTGGCTTAGTCGGTTAAGCGGCCGACTTTCGCTTGGGTCATGATCTCGCGGTTCGTGGGTTCGAGCCCCGCATCGGGCTCTGTGCTGACTGCCAGCTCAGAGCCTGGAGCCTGTTTCAGTCTGTGACTCCCTCTCTCTCTGACCCTCCCCTGCTCATGCTGTCTCTATCTCTCTCCTAGAAATAAATAAAACATTTAAAAAAAAAATTTTTAAAAAAAAGAAAGGGCAATCATAAAGAGTGAGCTATTCACATCCACATTAGAAACACAAAAACCAGTAAATATCCAGGAGGACACTGGTCTTTTCAGGTCTTTTCACACAACCTTTTCACGTTGGTGCGTGCATTTTGCACATCTGTGTTTAAGGGACCAACTCCGCAGTAAACTCCACATTTTCCTGCACTACGCTGCTGAAGTTTATTATCTGCAAGTCTCTTAAAGCTTTTATGTCCACATAGTCATCATATTCTGATTCCAGAAAGGGGGCCTACACCAATATATTTTGATCATTGTACCTATAGATAACAAGGTTCTTAGAATATGTGTGTGTGTGTATATATATATATATATATTTGGCATGTATAAGAACTCTTGAGGAGATATTGCAAGTTGTGTGCCTGTTTTCCAATAAAAGGCAGACACTGATTTTTCATATTATTTCAGAGTCTTAATACTCTCAACTGTGTAGTAGCACCCAAGTTAAGTACGCCTAGTCTACTTGGAAAGTCTCAAAATTCATTGCTTGGATATTGACTAAACACTACGCACCTAGCAGGGTATAAGATTGAGCACTGAAAGTGTCTGTAACAATATGCTTTATTAAAGAATTTTAGACTATTAAAGGGCAAGGGTCCTCAGGTCTGATTTCATGTCACTATCCAAGCATTGGAGTTGGTGATCTCTAGGACATTGAACTAGTTATTTTCGGTTCTCAAGTTCTGGGAAAATGCTAACTAATAACCGTTTCTACTGTGTGCATGCATGCCCTCTCAATCCAGTATGAACTTTTACTCACCTCCATGCTGTTTAGCCACCATTTGCCCTAGAATGAGCTTTCTGTTCCTACTAAGAACATCCAGTCATCCTACATAACCTGCAGCTCGTCAAGGGGCCTAGCAATGATAGTGACATAGGCTTCTAGTTTCCTTGGTTACAATTAATGGCTGCACTTTCTAGTATTTCTCAATGTCATTATGAATTTAACAGAAGTGCTGGATAATTAAGACCCTGCCTTGTTTTTACCCCAGAACACAGATGAAACAGACCTGCTAATGTGTGAACCTGTGCAGCTGTGACACCTCTCTTGGCAACATGCAGCACTTGGATGAGCTCTCTCAGAACTCACGAGTAGGGAACGTATACCACAGTCAGGTGAAAGTGCTTTTCCTTAACCAAGGAATTCGGTTTTATTTTTGTATCACTTAATCCTCATAACCTCCCAGTGATCTTAAAAAAGATGGCTAGTGGGGTGCCTGGGTGGCTCAGTCAGTTAAGCTTCCAATTTTGGCTTAGGTCATGATCTCAAGGTTTGTAAGTTCGAGCCCTGCGTTAGGCTCTGTGCTGACAGCTCAGAGCCTGGAGCCTCCTTTGGGTTCTGTGTCTCCCTCTCTCTCTGCCTCTCCCATGCTCATGGTCTGTCTCTCTCTGTCTCTCCATAGTAAATAAAAATGTTAAAAAAGTTAAAAAAAAAAAAAGGACAGCTAGTGCCTTTTGACAAATGAGAACCTCCTGTGACTTGAGAAGTTAAATAACTTACCCCAAATCACACAGCACAAATGACAGCATCAGGATTCGAGCTCAAGCTTTCTGGCCCCTCACTAGGTTATGCAGCCAAGATATGGAGACTTCCTCTCCACATTTGGAGCTTCAGGAAAGCAGGGCTACCAAGGCCTACTGTGCAAACTGTATTCAATGCATAACTCTGCTTTTGACTAGCTGTGTGACCTTGGACATGTTACCTAATATATATATATATAACTATATATATAGTTATATAATGTTTTATATATATATATATAGTTATATAATGTTATATATATATATATATATATACATAAACTGCCTGGAATAGTCTCAGGCACACAAGCCCCTCAGTATTAACCAATATTTATTACCTGAAGTTCTCTGCCCATTTCCTCTAAGCTCGCACTCTTTTGCTGTACCAGGCCCATTTTTCCAGGCTGAGAACACAAGAGAAACATTTTGTTCTTGAGTACAATCAACTTTCAAGGGAGCTGTGGCCTATGTAATCACAGACCCTTTGTTTTTTGAATGCAGGATTTCGTAATGGTTTTGTGGTGGATTTTCTTTCCCACTTGTGTTTAATTTTCATAATAAAAAACCCTCACAAAATTAGCTTGTTTTTCATATTCTCGCCAACAGATGATAGGGGCTTGGTAATTTCAGGCAGACTTCTTCTCTTTCTTCCCTTCCTCTCTCTTTCTTCCAAATCTCCATTTTGAAAAACCCAGTGGCTAATTTTCAGCTTCCCATGTAGATGATCTGCACCTGCTCCAGGCCTGCTTCATGGTCAGTCATCTCTTCTGGTCCTGGACTCTGCATTCCTGAGGATGGAAAGACAATATTAGCTTATCTCTGTAACTCCCATGCTGGACAATACTGGGACAAGG
The DNA here is from genome assembly GCF_003009895.1 of Hyaena hyaena. Taxonomy (NCBI): domain Eukaryota; kingdom Metazoa; phylum Chordata; class Mammalia; order Carnivora; family Hyaenidae; genus Hyaena; species Hyaena hyaena. The sequence continues at coordinate 233,888 of NW_024080701.1, read as the reverse complement.
TGGATAATTGAGGAATGTTTCTGGAATGAATGCACATTCAGGGCATCCCAAAATGAATCCTACTGAGGGGGCATGAGCCCCCTGGTCTGGCATGGAGACAGGTTCTGTGCTTGTTCAGCATTCGTTTTCCTCCCCAAAGCAAGAATTTTGACAATGAGATAAAACCAGTTAATGCCCAGTCTCCCGGCTTCCTTAGCTCATTGCCAGTAACTTATGAAAGAAGCTCTGTGGCTCAGTCTTGGGAACGTGCCCACTTCCTTCTTGACCCCAGTATGGATTCTTTTTTTTTTTTTTTTTCTGCCAGGTGGACTCTAGGGCTGTCTTTTTCCAGTCCTCTACCCTTGGTCTGGTGTCACTACAGGACCCACATGGCTGGAGGCATTGCACTCTGTCCCGGTGTTACGTCAGCACAACTCACTTTTTTCCCTACTCTGAAAAATGTTGCTTGTCTTGAGCAAGTACTGACTGGCTTGGGTAGAGAAGGGCCCAGTACTGGACTAAGCTAATGATGTTACTATCTTATTCATAATACCTTCTTGTGGGTGGTTACTGAGTTTCAACTTTCTCTGAGGAAGGACTAGCTACACTGTCTGAAAGGAACATTCTGTTTCCCAAATAGGAATTCCACAGCCACAACTGATCTTAGTAAGAACCATATATTTGTGACAACTTGAGCCAGATCTTCATGCTATGTAATTTTATTGGAATTCTCTACAATCCTGGCAGTAACTTAATGCTGACCTATGTTTCTCTCCATGATGATACCCTGCATCCTCCTCTTTGAGCTTGGATGTTGGCTGAACAATGCAGGATGATGGCTTGTAAGGGTGCAGAAGGCCCCACCCAGAGGTGAAAAAACCCAGAACATGTCTGTAGAACAGGATGGCAAAAGCTCTCGAATTACTATAGATTGAGCTCATATAGACCATTTGGACGGATTTACTCATATGGAGGATGCCCATCAATAGGAATTTCAAGCCCCATTTCAGAGGACTCATGGACCCTCACTTTTGGGCCACAGGTACCAGATTAAGAACGTCTGGTCTGTCAACCGCTCGTTGCACAGATAAAGAAAGAGAACGTCAGAACCAGAATGGGAATTCAATTCTACCAAGCCAATCCTAGGTCCTTTCTACCAAGCCCCGTCCTGGGAAGCTGGCACCCCCTCCACCTCCATGTGGCTCTATTGCCATTGACTGCAGTGGGATATCCGGACCAGACAGAAACTGCCTACATCTGGTGCATGTTTTATCTTGGGGCCCATCCCCTCAGTTCCATTCAGGATTAGGTTCTTCTTGGCTAGAGGAGGCCAAGCATGTCATGATCCCTCCTTTCTCATTAGTCATCTCCTTGACCTCTCTCCCTTTCCCAGGATTCTAGTCCTTAAGGCCATCCATATCGATTTGTGTGAGCAGCCGGGTCCAGCTGACTGGAGGGCTGGTCACGATCCCAGGCTAGGTCCACGCACAGGAAAAGAGTACTTGGCTGGATGAGGAGTGGGGATTTGAACACAGTGGAGCTGGGAAGACAGAAAACTGCACAAAGTAGACGTACATCCCGGTCAAGCCCTGTGGTGTCACCTTTTCCAGCTGAGTTGCCAGACTGTGTGGCTGGACACCTGGGCTTAAAAACCCATCTGTGACACTCTGGCACCTTGAGTGGTGGTTGGCACTGACTGGAGTGTGGAGCCCAGAAAGTTCTTGGGGTAGAATCAGTGAGGTCTGGCATGGTGTCTGGGTCACTGCTGCCCACGGGCCTGGAGAGCAACGACCAGCCCAGGCCTCAGCAAGATCACACTGAGGCTTGAGCCAAGGGGAGCCTCTGCTGCTCTGATCCTCGTGGCAGGATCTCTCGCCCCCAGCCAGAGTTTCCAGCCACAGAAACCAATTTCGGTAAAAAGCCCTATCAAGAGCAGGGCTGCTCTCCCATCCACTGACCACTGACTCCAGCTGGACTTGGGACTTGCTTTGACCAATAGAATATGAAGGAAGTGATTTTCGGGGGGGCTTCCAAGTCGAGAACTTTAAGGGTCTTGCAGCTTCTACTTTTCCTATCAGAACCTGGTCACCATGTAAAGAAGTCCATGCTATCTTGCTACAGAGAAAGAGAGAGAGAGAGAGGTACCCCAGCTAATAGCCAGCACCAAGACCCCAGACATGTGAGACCATTGTAGACCCTCCAGCTCCAGCAGCTCTGCCCTAACCAACACCATGCGGAACAGAGATAAGTTGAACCTGCTGAGTCTTGCCCGAGCTCCTGACCTACATGCAAGGGCATGTGATCGTATGGTTGTTATTTGAAGCATTTTGGGGCAGTTTGTGACTCAGCCATAGATAACAGATACATGCTGGCTTTGGTACTCTGAGACTGCAGAATGACTAAGATATAAGATCTTCCTTTAAAACGTGTCCACTTATGTTCTAATCTGCTAATTTTGTTCATATTAATATGCAAGGAGTCCTAGGACAGGCTGGGTAATCACGAAAATTGAGATATACTGAGAGAAGATAGTAATGTGTTTTATTGGACTGCTCTCTGTTTTTTCCTTTTTTTTTTTTTTTCAGATTTTTAAACTTAAATTCTAGTTAGTTAACATATAGTGCAATATTGGTTTCAGGAGTAGAATTCAGTGATTCATCACTCTGTACAACACCCAGTGCTCTTATTACAAGTGTCCTCCTTAATACCTATCACTCATCTAGCCCATCCCCCCCCCCATCAACCCTCAGTTTCTTCTCTATAGTTAAGAGTCTCTTGTGGTTTGTTTCCCTCTCTCTCTCTTTCCCCCAATCCTCTATGTTCATGTGTTTCATTTCTTAAATTCCACATGTGTGAAATCATATGGTATTTGTCTTTCTCTGACTTATTTCACTGAGCATAATATGTCTAGCTCCATCCACATGATTGCATATGGCAAGATTTCATTCTTTTTGATAGCTAATATTCCATTGTCTGTCTGTCTATCTGTCTACCTACCTACCTACCTACCTACCTACGTACCTACCTACCTACTATGTCTTCTTTGTTCATTCATCAGTTGATGCACATTTGGGGTCTTTCCATAATTTGGCTATTGTTGATAATGTTGCTATAAACATCAGGATACATGTATCCTTTTGAATCTGTATCTTTATATCTTTTGGGTAAATACCTAGTAATACAATTGCTGGGTGGTAGGGTAGTTCTATTTTTAACTTTTTGAGGACCCTCCATACTGTTCTCCAGAGTGGCTGTACCAGTTTGCATTCTCACCAACAGTGCAAGAAAGTTCCCTGTTCTCCACATTGAACTACTCTACTAACCCTCTTCTTAAGCCCTCTTCTTAATCCCTTACCCTATCCCTGGCCATGACCCTAACTCTACATTTCCTGTGCTTTATCCAACTGAAGTAATGTCTTATGACTGGTTGGATTCAGCAGACATGCAAAAAGCAAGCAATCTCTCAATGTTTTGTTACATATCTTCATCATCAGGTGGAGAGAAAGCCCAAGGCTTAGGTGAGGGAGAGGGATATGCCAGGTCCACTTCTTCCTGCTAACGCATGGTGACAAGTCCAGTCACCATGCCAAGGCCTGGGTGCCTCATTTGGATTAGATCTATTCATTTGTATGTTCAAGGCATGGACTCTGGAAGACCCAGCCCACCTGGTGCTAAGGCCTTGCTGTTCTGAAAAAACTCCACCGAAACTTTAAGACAGGCTCTGCCAGGTTAGCTTGGCACCAGGGGTCTGGGCAGCTCCCTGGTGGCAGCATCGTGGAGAAATGAAAGCATGTCCTGAGTGGTGAGGGACAGCTTTCAGGCAGGATATGTGGGAAATGCGCATTTGGATGAAAGTGGAAGAGCATCAGAAACGTAGCTGCGGAGCACTTGAGTGGCTCACTTGCTTAAGTGTCCGACTCCGGCTCAGGTCATGATCTCACGGTTAGCGAGTTATAGCCTCGTGTAAGGCTCTGTGCTGACAGCTTGGAGCCTGGAGCCTGCTTCAGATTCTGTGTCTCCCTCTCTCTCTGCCCCTCCCCTGCTCATGCTCTGTCTCGCTCTCAAGTAGTTGGGAAAGGGCTGCAGCCCAGCCCAGCCAGGAGTGCAGCTATACAGACTGAGCTGGAATGTGCTCATCTTTCCCTGCCGGCCACATAGGAGGCCCCTTGGTTTCTTCCTTGCGGGAAAGTTCCTGGACACAAGATCCACTGCTTTATTTTAGAATAGCATCGTTTCCCAGTTAATTTGGGCCTTTGGCTGTTTATCCCATTATTGCCGGTTATTGCTGCTTCCCACTGAGGGCCCCGGAGCTCTGCTTCCCCGAGGCTTGTCCTTGGCACAAGCTGGGAATGGAAATATGAGACCCCCCCAAGGCATTCCCACCACAATCCTCCTTTCAGTGTTATCCAAGCCAGGTCACACACACACTGTCACCTCCCTGTGGGAGCTGGGGGCACCAAACTCTTTGAGGGGTTGCAAGCCGGACGATGCTGAAGTCATCAGAATTCATCTTATTTTAAAAAGAAATCTTTGCAGCAGTTCCAAGATGTTATCAACGCTAATACGATCCTGGCACCATCGTGAACCTTTCCCTTTATGTCTAGCTGTGAGGCGAGTCAATGTCCTGTTACTCTGTGTCCAGGAATGACGGAGCAAAGCTGCCTTTCCTCATCTGCCTGCACTATCTCCAGTGGCTAATGATGGGAAGGTGGGAGTCAGAGAGTGGATTTCATTTTAGCTGAGATTTTTCCGCCAACGCTTTTCTGAGTCTGTGATTAAAAGTGTTGCTTTATATAGCTCTGGGTCTGGTGATTCACGCTGCTGCAGATCTTTTCCCGAATGTGTGTGAGCTCAGCAGGGAGCCCCAGACCCTGGCATGTAGAGCAAAAAGTCCCAGTCTCCCAGATGGTTTGCCATTTTCCAAACCATCTGCACCTGTCTCCAAGGTTAGTGAATGAATCCAATTCACCTGGAGTTTAGGGGTGGCACGGACTGTTGTGCTCATTGCCCCACCTGCACTTCCCACCTGCTCTGGCAAATGACTATAGGGAAGTGAAGTAATGACGGGGGATGAGAACTAGGCCCCTGTGTCAGTTATCGATATATTGCCCCTCTGTTCTGAATCCATTCTTCACGGGCTGGCTTGTGATATTGGAGCCTTGCTTCACTTCCACCTGTCAAGAGCACTGGAGGAACCCCGGAGGCCTTTCCCCCTGGCTCTGGGGTGCTAGTTTTGGCTTGCTTCTAGTGTATGCAGTGGACATCCTCTGGTGCTCACCTTCCAGCTTGTGGTTCCCCGACTGGCCGCATTTCGTGGGGAGGGAGGTTTTCTTCTTGTGGTTTGCTGCCTTGCTGCCCGCTGACCAGGTCTGGCTAGCAGCCTCTCCCCCATTGCCGTCTGTGGGCTGCAGTCACGTCCTCCTCGGTGCGGCCGGATTCCCAGCTTGGGGAAAGCATTGTCTCTTCCAAGATCGTTCTTTCCTTGCGTTCTGCAATACTGTGGTTTATAAGAAATATATATTGGGTTATTCAGATGACCAAAACATGTTTCTCATTTCTATTTTGTCATCGCCCATGGCTCCTGGCTCACAGCTCCCCAAACTCTTGGAATTTCCCGAGTGATAAGAGCAGTGCTGCATCTTTTGTTATGATATTTGGTCTCTTGTCCTCAGTTCCTGAAAATGCTTCATTCAGAACCGCAAAAGTGAAATGGGAGTCTTATTGTTCATAACAAGCCCCTTTCCACCACAGCTGGGTTTATGTTAATGAGGCGACTTTTGGGACGCACTTAAGGGGCACAGTTGCCAGGGCAAGCAGCATGAACACAGGTGTGGAACTTCCAGTCCCGTCCTGTTTCTGGGTTGGGGGAGGGGCCGGAAGTGGAAGCCACAGCCAATGGCTAATGATTTAATCAATGGAGCCTTCACAAAGCTCGGAAAGGAGAGGGTTCACAGAGCCCCCGCTCTGGTGCACACATAGAGAGCGGAGAGTGGTGGGCATGGCAGCTTCATCCCTTTTCCTCATACCTTCCCCTGCACACCTCTTCTATATGGCTGGTCCTGAGTTATATCCCCTTATGCGGAACCGGAGATCTAGTAAGTAAATTGTTTCTTTGAGTTCTAGGTGTTGCAAATTAATCAAACCCAAGGAGGGGGTTGTGGGAACGTCTGATTTATAGCCAGTGGGTCTGAAGCACAACCTGGGCCTGTGACTAGTGTGTGAAGTGGGGGAGGGGCAGTCTTGTGAGACTGAGCCCTTAAACTGTGGATTCTTTTGCTATCCCCAGGTAGATAGTGTTAGAATTGACTTGAATTGTAGGATTAATTAATAATAATTGCTTCTTGGGGCGCCTGGGTGGCTCAGTCGGTTGACTGTCCAACTGCTGGTTTTGGCTCAGGTCATGATCCTATGTTTGTGGAACTGAGCCCCGTTTCTGGCTCTGTGCTGTGCTTGGAGCTTGCTTGGGATTCTCACTCTGTCTCCTCTGCCCTCCACCCCCTGCGCTGGTTTTCTCTTAAATAAAAAAATTTTTAAATAAGAAATGAAAAAATAATTAACTGCTTTTTGTGTAGAGGAATGCCTTTCTACTCCACATTAGAATTAGGTCTTAAAACCTGTAGCTTCTCATTAAGACCTAGGGTGTTCTTTAGAGCTCTCTTTTATTCTCTTTTAGTAATAAATCTCCTGTATATAGTTACTTTTTTTTAATGCTTGTTTATTTTTGAGACAGTGTGACACAGCATGAGCGTGACAGAGCATGAGCGGGGCAGAAAGGGAGGGAGGCAGAGAATCTGAAGCAGGCTCCAGGCTCTGAGTTGTCAGCACAGAGCCCGACATGGGGCTTGAACTCACAAACCATGAAATTATGACCTGAGCCAAAGTCAGACTCTTAACCACTGAGCCACCCAGGTGCCCCTCTCCTGTCCTCTTTTAATCCAGCCTCCAAGGAGATTGTAAAAGCTATTGATTTGTCTTTTCCATCTGGTGGGAAATTCCTGGCTCACCCGTTCTGGAGCAGGGCCTGAAGGATGGGGCTGCATAGGCCCCATTTGGAGGAGGGCTAGTCTTCAGGGTCCACTGAGTATGGTGCTTCAGGGAGTCTGTGCTGCCTGCTTTTGTTTGGAGGGAGCTTAACTAAAAGGATACCTGGAAAAAGCAAAAGATACTGGTTAAATCCAATCTTTTGATGAAAGAGATTGACTTTTTTTCCCCAAAAGAAATTGAGTTTCTTCTGGGAGAAACAAGAGGTTGGTTTTCTCCCTCAGGAAACACTTAGAAGTATCTTATGTTTTTCTGGAGGGTCAGGGGGAAGCCTTGAAATATTGCAGAGCTAAAGTGGTGAAAATGATTTCTACCTTGTAATCTATAACTGCAAAATGTGCTGGGTTTGTCTTTTGATCGCACCAGCAGGGTGGGCAGGCTTTTCCCTCCCACGATGTGGTCTCTGGCAGCCTGGCTCCTGGGTAAGAATTTAGCAGCATGCAAGCATGAGGTGGGTGCATTAGGATCCTCTTGGATGGTGCTGCAGCCCATGATTGGCTTTTGGGGGCACTGACATGGAGCAGACAAGAAGCCTGGCCTGAAATTCCTGCCTTGTCACCTACTGATTGTGTGATTCCAGGAGAATTATTTCATGTCTTTGGGTGGTGGCTTCCTCATGTGTAACAGGTGATGATAATAATAACTGCCTTTGAAAGTCATGGGCAATAGGTGAGAAGACCTACATCATGGGGGGCACATAGTGACACATGGGTGTTCAACCATCATTGGTTCTCTTTGCTGGAGTTTCTCTTTAGGATTATCTGAGGTTTGTTTGGAAGAATGGGCTTCATTGTAGGGCCTTGTGAGCTACGTCTCCAAATTAAAGTATAAACTATGGGTGACTTTACATTATCAAAAAAGAAATGTTGGCCATAGCCATAGAGCATTGTAGAGCCAAGAGCACAAAGTTGAATCACACAGCTTCCTGCCTATATTTTCACCCTAATACTCACATTCCCTCAACACAGAGTAACTTATTTCACTGAAAAAAATCCCTTTGCCACTATACACAATTACTTTGCCAGTTTTTAAGTATTAGGAATAGGCAAACACAGCACTTAGGTTTCCTACTGCTCAGTCTAGTCATTACCATGTTGCATGTTTGCTCTTTCATTTAACAAACGCACAGGTATCTATTAAACATATCATTTCTAATGATACTTTGGTTTTTAAAAAAGGCGGCTTAGGATGCTTACTTTATGTGAAGCACTGTTTTAAGAATTTTACTCTGATTGCTTTTATATAATAACCACCACCATTTGTTGAGGGTCCAATGTCTGCTGGGAGCTGTATCTGATGACTTACAAACATGGGCTCTGACTTTCAAAAGAATATTTATGATATCAGTCAGCTATCAAACACTGTGTAGACACCGTGTGAAGCCCTTTTCACAGTGTGATACTGGACCACCCCCCTTCCTCCATTTCCAGCTGGTTTTGACCTTATTGGAATACATCACAGTTCTTGAAATACTGCATGCCCTTCTGACCTCAGAACTTGCTCTGACCTGTTCTGACCTTGCACTTGTTGTTTCATCTACCCATGTGTTTGTACAGTTGCCATCTTCATACAATGCAGAACTGAGTCCCGGGACACTTCTCCAGTGAGCTGCTCTCTGGCTACTTCTAGTCAGGTAGCTGACACTCCCACAGCCAGTCATTCTCGACCTTGTCATTGGGCATTATTCTTTTTTTTTTTTTTTTAAAGCATATTTCATTGACAAAAAGAACAGGACCTACAAAGAGGACCTACGTGCAGTTTGCTGTCCCTAATATGTAAAACTGAGAATATCCTTAAAAAATATTCTGCAAAAATCTGACAAGCTGCTATCCATTCCAGAGAACATCTTAAAGGCTGTAATTTTGATTCTATTCCTGTTGGACTTACAGTGTTACAAAACAAATGCAGTTGAATGGTTTTCTTAGAGCACTAACTGGATTGTCTTGTCTTGCCCAAATTCATTCAATCTGTAGTTGGCAAATTTTTGTCACTACAGCTCCTTCAGCTTCTTCATCTGCACAGAGAGAGGGTTTGGTTGATGGGACCCTTCAGGCACAATCTCCTAAATATGTAGATTGCTACATTTATTGAAGTTTGATTACTGTGTCAGATACTGTGTAAGTGCTGTCCATATATTACCTGATTTAATTCTTCTAGCACCTTTTAAAAGGTATCTAGTTTTAGTCCCATTTTGTAGATTAGAAAAATGACAGATAAAACAGATCTTGCTCACTAAGGTCACACAACTGATAGCCATTGGATTCAAGTATTGAGCTCCTAACTGTGTTGTGAACATTGCTTGTCTCAGGGCCTTGTGGGGCGGTAGGGGGAGGGGGAGGGGAAGGCTGGTTGTAGGCCTATGGTCTAAGCAGGAGGTTAGATTATTTCAGGAGAGAAATAGCTAAGAAAGAGTCATGGAATGTAACTCCTTTCCAGTTCTATAGGAGTTACAAACAGTCCCATAACTCTTTCTTAAAGAGCTCCTTCTCTTCTGAAAGTAATCTAACCTCCTGCTTGGAAGAACCAGAAACTGAGGGGCGCCTGGATGGCTCAGTTGGTTAAGCGTCTGACATCAGCTCAGGTCACGATCACAAACTCATGGTTCATGAGTTCTAGCCCCACATCAGGTTCTGTGCTGACAGCTCAGAGCCTGGAGCCTGTTTCAGATTCTGTGACTCCCTCTCTGTCTCTGACCCTCCCCAGCTTGCACTCTGTCTCTCTCTCAAACATTTAAAAAAAAAAAAAAAAAAAAAAAAAGAACTAGAAACTGGGCATAGCAAAGACCCAAACCAACCTGAAGATTATGTCTGTACTTCCAAAACCCCACAGGGCATTTCTTATGGATTTGGATCACACTGTGTCAGAAATTTTGATTTAATACTTTTCACAGAACCTTTGTAGAATTGAAATTAATTAATGAATATACCACTCTTTACAATCTTGACTTTCAAATCCTTTTCTTGACCATGTTTTGATTGTTTTCCTCTTGGTCTAATTCAAATAAATTTTGCTCCTCCCTGCAACATGTAACTATGCAATATTCAGCTCAGTATGTTGGTGAGGTAGAACCCATACATTTACCAAGTTATATGGATTTAATTATATGATGCAGACATAGTTCAAATGTTTCTTCAGAGAATTTGTTCTGATCTCTAAAATTAGATCAAAGTGTACGCACACACAAATGTATATACACACATATTTTGGCTTTCTTCCTCGGTCTCTAAAGCTTCCTCTATTGATTGGCCTAGTCCCCTGTCTTCCAGAAAAGGATTTTTTCCTTAAGGATAAGAAATATGTCTTTGATTCCACATTTGTTCGCTTAAACTGCTGTCTGTGTAGGAGTGGTTAGTTCATACTTGTTGACCTTGTGATGAAAAGGATCTTAGAATTCACCTCATCCAGTATGACCCAAACTGGCCTGATCATGAGAACCACCTACATATTCTTGGACCTGAGTCAGAACTTTGGAGTCCCAATCCTCCAGGAAGGTGCCTGGTAATCTATTTTTACCATGCCAAGTATTTTTAAAATAGTTTTTTTTTTTTTTTTTATCATAGTAAACTTGTTGAGTATCCCAAACAGGGTTGGGAAACAGATCTCCACTATCACAAAGGGTGTACAAGTCTCATGTACAGCAGTACCAATGATTTTGGGTTTGAGCTCTTTGGTTTTAAGAAACAGATGTACTCATTTTAATCCATGGAAAGGAGAATTTATAGGACCTGTTATAGGAACATAGAATGTCCTTTTGCAAATCCAAGAGTAAGCAGTGCAGCCACCTTCATGGAGTGGAGGTCCTGGGGTCTTTCATTTGTGATGTTCTTGCTTTTCTCTGTACATCAGGTTTCCCATGGCTTCAACTTGTCCATGATCTCTAATGGCCCTTTGGCTCCAAGTCAGCTCACCGTCAGCTCTTTCCCCAGAGCCCACTGATTCAGTGTTTCAGTTTCTCAATTCATATTTCTGAGAGATCCATCATTGGCTCAGCTCAGAGTTCTGAACCAGGTTATCAGAGAGATCTACCAATACAGGCAACCTATGGATGCATTTGAAAATAACGCCCCACGCCTGGGTGGCTCCATTGGTTGGGCAGCTGATTTCGGCTCAGGTCGTGATCTCATGGTCCGTGGGTTCAAGCCCCACATCGGGCTCTGTGCTGACAGCTCAGAGCCTGAAGCCTGCTATGAATTCTGTGATTGCCTTTCTCTCTGCCCCTCCCCCACTCAAGCTCTGTCTCTCTCTGTCTCAAAAATAAAATAAACATTAAAAAATTAAAAAAAAAAAAGAAAAGAACGCCCCAGATGTTGTTGGGGAAGGGCAGAGTACAGTAACTTTATTATTTGATTATCATGACATTGGAAGTGTATTTCTGGGTTGTAGATAATGTTCCTTGAAATCTCAAGACTGTAATTTTGGATCATTGAGGATCATTGAGTTTGCACCATGGCTTATACTTGTGCTTACACTATAGACAAACACTCCTTGGGATTGTGGAACTAGAGGTACATAAATGAGTAAATAGTAGCAACTGATGAACAAATGTGAGAAAATTTTGAATAGCATCAAGATTTTATTTACAGAGTCATAGTTGCCTGGGTTTTCACTCCCTTCTGACTTGAGCTTGGGAGTTAAACAGCCCTTCCAGAATGTGCTTGGTAGCTGTAAGAAAGGATCAGAAAAACAAAGGCTATAGTCAAGGTTAATCTGGATTTTTCTAATGTTCAGTTCATTTAGAGTGAATCAGTAGCTTTCTATTTCTTTGAGACCAAGTCAGAGATTAAGAATCAAGCCTGTTTATCTTTTTTAGTTTCCAGTTTTCAGTCCTGGTGAGCTGCTATCCCAAGGAAGAACACAGAGTGACCTGACTCCTTCTGAATCACCCAGCTTTTTTCTTGGGACTTGCATGCACATAATAGGGCCATCTGTTGGCTTTCATTGAGCAAAATTTTAAATCAAAATAAAATTCCCTTCTGTCTGATCTCAGATTTACTGCTGTTCTGGGAAATGTCACAGAAGCAAAGGCAATGTTATTTCACTAAAAATAGTTGTCAGAAACTAAGAGTCATGACAAAAACTTCTGGAGACCTTGGCTCCAAAAGCCCATATGATGTCTGGTGACAAGTTCATTGGAGGTCCAAATTATAAAAATGTTGGTTAGAGATAAAAAGAAATGACGCTATATAATCTAGCTCACCTATTAATTACCTGTTGCTTTTCTGCGTTTCTCTTTTTGCCTGTCCTCATGACTCTGGGCAGGAAAGGCTAGAAAAGGAGGCAAGTCTTTTTTTTTTTTTTCATTTTTTTAATTATTATTTTTTTTTTACAAATAGTTTATTGTCAAGTTGGTTTCCACATAACACCCAGTGCTCATCCCCACAAGTGCCCTCCTCCATGCCCATCTCCCTCTCCCCCCCATCAGTCCTTAGTTTGTTCTCAGCATTCAAGAGTCTCTCATGGTTTGCCTCTCTCCCTCTCCCCCACCATTTCCCCCCTTTTTCTCCCCCTTGGTCCTCCGTCAAGTTCCTCCTAATCCTCCTATACGTGCAAACATATGTTATTTGTCCTTCTCTGCCTGACTTATTTCGCTCAGCATAACACCCTCAAGGTCCATCCATGTTGCTACACATGGCCAGATTTCATTGTTTCTCATTGCCATGTAGTATTCCATGGTATAGATAAACCACATCTTCTTGATCCATTCATCTGTTGATGGACACTTAGGCTCTCTCCATGTTTTGGCTATTGTTGAGAGTGCTGCTATGAACATTGGGGTTCATGTGCTCCTATGCATCAGCATTCCTGTTTCCCTTGGGTAGATTCCTAGCAGTGCTATTGCTGGGTCATAGGGGAGTTCTATTGTTAACTTTTTGAGGAACCAAGGAGGCCAGTTTTAAGAGTCAGATTTTCTTCTAGTTGAAAATGTGGATGGATGTTGAGATTAAAGCTTGCTGTTATGAATTTTCAGATTATTGAGGATGAGATTTTTAATTCTGTAGATCTGTTTTTAAATATAATTGAGTCTGGATATTGTTTCATATCCTCTGGTATACTTGTGGAGTGTACTCCCAGCTTATTATGTGATTAAGAAAGAAACACAAGGAAAAGCTGTGTGTTCCTGTTAAGATTGTTAGTGTCCAGAGGGCAAAAACTATCACATGCAAAACAGAAAAGCATAAGTACTGAGATCCTAATACTAATATCATAGATATTTAAAGAATGAGAATTCTGTAATGGAAAAATCTTTAAAACGTATTTGTTTAATCAGATTTCATGGGGGAGGGGTGATGAGACTATAAAGTTTTATATTCAGTCATTTCTTTTATATTACCTATTTTTAGAAATCCATTCCCAATCAGATTATATACAAATCATACATTAAATTCTCTACCCCAAAAACCAATAGCACATTTTACACACTGTATGTTAGCCAATCTGACAATAAACTGTATTAAAAAATAAAGTTGTACTTCATTAAAAAACCCAAAATTACTTTAAATTTATAATACTTCCATTGTTTTTTAAAAAATCCTTAAAAGTTACTTTCTCTACAAAGGTTCTTTTTTTTTTTAATAGGATAAAGTATGAGAAAAGTACCAAGCATTTTCTCAGGAGGTTGGCTAATTGTTGCAATAGTAGATGTTAAGGCCTGTGAATGTAAGTCATATGACTGTTAAGTTCTGGGTTTCTATGGTCCAGCATAGTGTGTATTACAGAATAATAGTAATCAAGTTGAATACTTGATTTAGTGAATCATCGCATGGGCAATGGCAGTGATTTGGTGAGATGGAGAACAGATTCAATAACGGCATCAAGATGGGAACGAACCTGATGAGAATAGAGGTCACAGGTAAGGAGGGTCATTGGAAATAACATCATTTAACTAAGGAAGATCAGGCTATAGAGAATTATAAAAGAATATATATTAAAATTTTTTTTTTAAATTTTTTTTATGTTTTATTTATTTCTAGGAGAGAGAGACAGCGTGAGCAGGGGAGGGTCAGAGAGAGAGGGAGTCACAGACCGAAAGAGGCTCCAGGCTCTGAGCTGGCAGTCAGCACAGAGCCCGACGCGGGGCTCGAACCCACGAACTGTGAGCTCATGACCTGAGCTGAAGTCAGACATTGAACCGACTGAGTCACCCAGGCACCCCGAGGATTGCCTTTATGTAGGGAAACAAGTTGGGTAAAATTGTTGTATTCTCTGAAATTTATTACATATATACCTATTCAAAAATTCCTTCTCAAACCCCCTCTTGCTGCCCCTCCCCCCAATGCAGTTGC
>NW_024080701.1:0-218932 GCF_003009895.1 Hyaena hyaena | reverse complement strand
CCTAGCAGTGCTATTGCTGGGTCATAGGGGAGTTCTAGCGTTAACTTTTTGAGGAATCTCCACACTGTTTTCCAGAGGGGCTGTACCAGTTTACATTCCCACCAACAGTGTAGTAGGGTGCCCGTTTCTCCACATCCTCGCCAGCATCTAGAGTCTTTAGATTTGCTCATTTTAGCCACTTTAACTGCTGTGAGGTGGTATCTCAGTGTGGTTTTGTTTTGTATTTCCCTGATGAGGGATGCTGATCATTGGACCAAAACCAATTCTAAAGGACAAGTGCTATGACGTAGTACTAGGATAGAAATAAAGGGCTAAAGAAGAAGTAGGACGGAGGTCTGGAAGACAGAGAATTCCCTTCATATTGAAGGGAATGGAGCAGTTTGGAAGGTGAGCCAGTTTTGATGGGTGGGCAGCTTGGGAAAGAAGAGTGCCTGCATCAGTTCATGTTTGAAGCAATGATAGGAAAACCATCTACAATGGCTGGGTTTATACAAGCTAAGAGAGGTTAGACAGCAGGGTTAGATTTATAGATCCAAGAAACATTAACACGGAGGGGACAGATCTAGTCATGTTAAATCAGAGAGAAATTAGGATCCTAGGGGGGCAGGATGAGGGCAATCATGGTCACTTGGATGATACTCACCTAATGACCCTGTTGAGAGTAGGGTGCATCTTCTATTTGCCTTTGCATTCCTGACATCAAGTACCATAACTAGGTTACAATAAGAGTCCTCAATAACTACTTGCTAAAAGAATGCTCTTTCCTCCCATGCTGTGTTAATTCACGGCAATCCAAGAAACTCCGGAGAGGACACATTTGAAGTCCTCACTGGGGATGTGAAGGTATTAGAGCAGGGGATACAATTTTCCTTTAGACATTGAGGATCCATCAACCTCTCCTTCTCTCTCTTTTTTTCTTGTCACGTGAAGAAGAGCAAGTGAGATGTTAGTGCATCTTTGATTTGTAGAGTGACCTTTGGTGGAAAGGAACAAATTAAGCACCAGCAGTCCTTTTCTCTTAAACAGCAAAAAGGAAACAAACTCAACAGCAAACTTGAAAAATATTTACAGTGTACTTGGTGTTGTGTGGGACCTAAAGACACTGAGTACTGCCCTAGACAGTTTATAATCAAAGTGACAATCGGTTCTATGAAAGCCAGTCCTGTCTTTTTTCCTTGGACTGCATTTTTCTTTGTTCTTGTTGGCTGGCATCGTCCATCATGGCGCCACAATATGGCCTTAAACAAACCAGCCTGCTACTTCATAGTCCTTAGGAGTAGCCATTCCAAATGTGCAGGTGTGAGAAGAGCCCAAGACTCTATAATCACACCTCAAGCAGATCTTGATTATCCCTACATTCAAATTATACTGTTTTTTGGAAACCATGAGATTTTTTTTAACAATTTGGAATTTCTGCTGGTACTCACTTTATTAACTCTGTACATCCTGTCACGTAGATCTTGGCAAAGTCTTTGCTTGTGGAATTCCTAAAGTCAAGAAGACCAGCCAGAGTATTTTCCTTCTTCCAAACCAGGCTTTGAGGGGAGCCTGTGAGTGTGGGTTTTGTACAACAGCCATCTTGGGTGGATGTGAGGTTTTAAATGGCACCTTTCTTTGCAGGTAGGTTGGCAGACAGAATCCTGTTGGCAGAATGGACGATGTCAGGCTCTAAGCTGAGGGCAGGAAACCCCATTTTGAATGACTTATTCATTCTTTTTTGAAGGGTGGGTGTCTCATTGACCTACTCAGCATTCAGTGAGTTGGGAGGATTTTATTTGCTGCCTCTTGAAGAATTTTTTTGGTAAAAAGTCAAAATTAAGAAGTTTATTTTTCCTTTTTGTCTTCTACTGTTTTTTTCTTTGACAGAGAGTAGATTCACAGCCCAAAGCTTGGGCTCGGCATCTCTCCTTAGGGCCAGCTTGTCCTATCTGTCCATGTATTTATATTGCCATGACACCCTGGCTTCTGTTTCCCAAACACGTGATGCTTTTAGCTCAGACTTGGCCACTGGCCGCTGCAGAGCTCAAATGTTCAGAGGGAGTTGAAAGGGAAATGTTTCTTTGGGCCAGGCTTCTCTCTGGACATTTCACACTACTCTCTTTTTCTTCTTTCCCTTGTCCCCGGCCAAACAGGCATCATGACCTTCATTGAACGACCAGCATAATTACATGGCACATACTTGTGGTATTCCTAAATTGGGGCATGATTACATGATACATAGTACCCCATGAGTTGGATGCCTCTAAGAAGCCAAGCTTCCATGGTAAATTCTACTTTGGAGAATGAAGTGTGATGAGCATAGTGGAAGGTACCTATAGATTGTCATTCATTCATTGAATACACACTTACTGATTACTCACCACTGACCAGTCACTAAGAACTCTGAATTAAAGCAGAATTTTCTTTCAAGTTTATTTATTTTTAAGAGCTAGAGGCAGACCAAGACAGAGCATGAGTAGGAGAGGAACAGTGAGAGAGGTAGACAAAGAATCCAAAGCAGGCTCCAGGCTCTGAGCTGTCATCTATGAGCCAGATGCAGGGCTTGAAATCATGAGCCATGGGATGACAACCTGTGCCCAAGTCAGATGCTTGACTGACTGAGCCACCCAGGTGCCCCAATATTTGGAGTCAGAAGACCTGATTGTGTCTTGGCTCTGCCACCTATTGACTTGGGAAAATCAGAATAAGGGCAACATCCAGGGGCACAGAGAAAGGGCTGGTTCTT
This sequence comes from Hyaena hyaena, assembly GCF_003009895.1. Taxonomy (NCBI): domain Eukaryota; kingdom Metazoa; phylum Chordata; class Mammalia; order Carnivora; family Hyaenidae; genus Hyaena; species Hyaena hyaena. The sequence goes on along the minus strand of NW_024080701.1, from coordinate 216,207 downwards.
TTGACCTTGGATACTTGGAGAAAACATCGGAGGAGTGAGTAACACTTGAGCTGTTTCTCAAAGAATCATTGGGACTTTGTCAGGTGTACGAAGTGAGGTGGGGATAGCTTTTAGGTGAATTAAGTAGTGAAAGGAAAAATAACATGTAATGAAAATGTGCAACATCTTAAGGGAATTCTGAACTGTTTGGGGAGGCCAGAACATAGAGTGCATGGGGAGAAACTTTGTGTGTGTGTGATGGAAATATAATGAACATGCAATATCCTATTGGTTTCAGGCATGCATCATAGTAATTCAATATTTTTATATGTTACAAAATTATTCCTACAATAAGTCTAGTTGCCACCTGTCACCAAAGTTATTACAATATTATTGACATATTGTAATATTGACATAAGATACAATATTATCTTCCCTAGGCTTGCTTATTTTATAACTGATAGTTTGTACCTCTTAATCTCCTTCAACCATTTCACTGCCTCCTGCCCCAACGCCTTTCTCCCTCTGGTAACCAATAGTTTGTTTCCTGTGTCTATGAGTCTGTTTCTTTTTGTTGGGTTGTTCTTTTAGATTCCACATGTAAGTGAAATAATACAGTATTTGTCATTGTCTCTGACTTCTTCCTCTTAGCATAATACCCTCTGGGTACATCCATGCTGTTGCAAATTGCAAGATTTCACTTTTTTATGGCTGCGTAATATTCCTTCACACACACACACACACACACACACACACACACACACCAATCTTCTTTTTACACTTGTCTATGGATGGACTGGTACTTGGGCTGCTTCCATATCTTGGCTATTGTAAATAATGTGACAAAAACATAGGGGTGCATGTATCTCCTAGAAATAGTATTTTTGTTTTCTTTGTATAAACATCCACAAGTGGAATTTCTGGATGGTATGGTAGTTCTATTTTTAATTTTTTGAGGAACTTCCATATGGTTGGCTGTGCCAGTTTACATTCTATGGGGGGAAACTGAGGATATTGCTGGAGAGATAGATTGATGCGAGGTTGGGAAAGCCCTTGAATGCCTTGCACAGGGGTTTCGATTTCAGGCTGCTTCCAGGAGTGTTCTAATCTCAGTTTTGAATGAGATGCATCAAAAGATCATATTTACATTTTTTATATTCCTGGCAGTAGCACTGAGGTGACTTGGGGCAAGGAGGCAGACAGATGGCTTTTTCCTAGTCCAGATGAGATTAGGCATTTTTGTTTTCATGTCTGTTTCAGTAAAGCACCACGGAGGCTTCTGCTATAAGGCAAGTCTGGTGAGCATGTGTGGATGAGTAGTGGAGGACTGTCCTAGCGACTGAGTGACAACTGGCTGGTTCTCTGGTTGTATGTGCCTGAGAAGTCCCAGAGGAGAGGGCAGGAGAGAGACCTGAGCTTCTCTGCTGTCAGGTTTCAAAGGCCTTGATGGTGAGGGCCCAGTCACCTCTGTAAGGACAGCATTGCTAGTCTCTTGGGGCAATCGCTTGACCCTGATAGCACAACAGAGCACTCACTTTGCTCCGTGTGAGCCTTTGAACCTCTTTGAAGACCAGAAGATTTTTCTCTCTGCCACAGCCAGAATGTTAGTACACATTTGTGTACTTTTGTCATTATACTCCATGGGAAATCTATTCTTGACTAAAATCTTAGTCACACACTTGGCTGGAAGCCACTGTTGTTACATTTATTGGACCCAACTGGTGCTATGTCAAGCCTAGAGAATAAAAGTAGTGATAACTGTGATGTCAATCAGAACTAACTGCTGAAGGAATAGTATTATTCTATGTGAGGCTAAAGGAAAGGATCAAAGGTCTGGCCATTACGATATTGTGGTGAAATGGGTATTTGTTGCAGGATGATGCAGACACTAAATAGTGTCACTAGGGTGAGTGAAGAATTCTATTGTGGTGACTAGGTGGGAAAAGGAACAACAAAAATACAGTCCCTTAAAAATCTATGACTTTTTATTTTATGTGGAAAAAATGCCTTAGTAGCAGAAGTTCTGGACCAACTGTCAGGAAATAGTCCCATTTTAAATCGAAATCTGTGAGGTAATTGCTATAAGTGAAGTATGTACAGGATATAACAAAGCCATAAAGGAGAGAAGGCATCATTTAGAGTGAGGAATATGGCAGGAGTCGGGGGAGGGTTTATTGAGAAGGATATATTTGAGGTGGTTTGGATAGGATGGTTAAGCCAGTAAAAAGCGACGAAATGTTTCATGCACCTGTAATTTCAGTCTCTGCAAATTTATTATGAATAATGTGAGGTAAGGGTGCAAATTCATTGTTTTACATGTGGTTATCCACTTTAAATGATCAGTTGATAAATTCTCCCATTTAAAAAATGTATGTGTGTGTTATACACACACCCACAGAATTCTGAAATAATATACACAAAATCTGATTATTTCTGAATGGTAGGTTAATGAATTAAATAATTATTTTCTACCTGTAATTATTTAATTAATTAAATAGTTTTGAAATTTTATTTAAATCCAAGTTAGGTAACATATAGTATAATAATGGTTTCAGGAGTCGAATACAATGATACATCACTTACATGTAACACCTAGTGCTAATTCCAAACAACTGCCTTCCCTAATGCCCACCACCCATTTAGCTCATCCTCCCCCACCCAACACCCCACTGGCAGCCCTCAGTTTGTTCGCTGTATTTAAGAGTCTCTTATGGTTTCCCCCCCTCTCTGTTTTTATCTTCCTTTTCCTTTCCTTCCCCTGTATTCATCTGTTGTGTTTCTTAAATTCCACATATAAGGGAAATCATATGATATTTGTCTTTCTCTGACTGACTTATTTCATTTAGCATGACACACTGTAGTTCCATCCATGCTGTGTGCAAATGACAAGATTTCGTTATTTTTCATCACCAAGTAGTATTCCATTGTGTATATATACCACATCTTCTTTATCTATTCTTCAGTCAATGGGCATTTGGGCTTTTTCCATAATTTGGCTATTGTTGATAGTGCTGCTATAAACATTAGGGTGCAGGTGTCCTTTTGAATAAGCATTTTTTGTATCCTTTGGATAAATACCTAGTAGTGCAATTGCTGGGTCATAGAGTAGTTCTATTTTTAGTTTTTTGAGGAACTTCCATACTGTATTCCAGAGTGGCTGTACCAGTTTGTGTTCCCACCAGCAGGGCAAAAGGGTTCCTCTTTCTCCACATCCTTGCCAACAGTTGTCATGTGACAAATGACAGTGAGTTAATTTTAGCCATTCTGACATGCTTTTCTACCTGTATTTTAACAAATGTTTTATGTGATAAGAAAAACCAGATTATTATTTTTTAATTAATTAATTTTTCTTAAATAGTTTATTGTCAAGTTGGTTTCCATATAATACCCAGTGCTCATCCCAACAAGTGCCCTCCTCCATGCCCATCACCCCCCATCTCCTCTCCCCCATCCCCATCAGCCCTCAGTTTGTTCTCAGCATTCAAGAGTCTTTCATGGTTTGCCTCCCTCCCTCTCCCTCCCAATTCCCCCCTTCTTCTCCTTCATCGTCCTCCGTTAAGTTCCTCTTAATTGTCCTATACATGCAAACATATGGTATCTGTCCTTGTCTGCCTGACTTATTTCGCTCAGCATAACACCCTCAAGTTCCATCCATGTTGCTACACATGGCCAGATTTCACTCTTTCTCATTGCCTTGTAGTATTCCATTGTATAGATAAACCACATCTTCTTGATCCATTCATCAATTGATGGACACTTAGGCTCTTTCCATGTTTTGGCTATTAGAAAAACCAGATTATTTTTGTTTAAATGTTTGTTTATTTATTTTGAGAGAGACAGCACGAATCAGGGAGGGGCAGAGAGGGAGAGAGATTCCCAAGCAAGCTCTGCACTGTCAGTTTAGAGCCCGATGTGGGGCTCCATCCCACAACTATGAGATCATGTCCTGAGCTGAAATCTAGAGTTGGATGCTCAAGAGACTGAGCCACCCAGGTGCCCCCAGATCATAATTAAAAGAAATTTTTTTTACATTTATTTATTTTTGAGAGACAGAGCACAAGTTGGGGAGGGGCAGAGAGAGAAGGAGACATAGAATCCAAAGCGGGTTCCAGGCTCTGAGCTGTCAGCCCAAAGCCCGATGTAGCGCTTGAACTCACAAACTGGGAGATCATGACCTGAGCTGAAGTCGGATGCTTAACCAACTGAGCCACCTAGGTGCCCTGATTATTTTTTAATGGGAGAAGAAGCAGTAAGAAAAACTCTTGGGTCATGTTCTTGCTTTAGTATGTACATTAGTTTGAGTATCATATTGTCCTAAGAGGTAAGGAGAAGGCTTTAATATATGCCAAGTACTTGAAGGGCATAAAAGGTACAGGAACAGACTGCACACATGTGCCCCCTGTTTGGAATAACAGGCCTTATCAAGAACCTGAGGGAAGGGCTTGACTTCTTTCCTCTAGACAGATGCAGACGTGGTCTCTGAGCTGAGAACCTTTGCCCTGAGTGGGATTCCAGGGCTCCTCAAGTCCCCCGAAGCAATAGCTGTTTAACTGGAGACATGTCCCAAACACTTCTATCACTGGTATAGAACCAATCTGATTATCTAAACCTGGTCCCTCTTTTTATAATATGGAAAAACCCGTGCTCATAATGACTGCATAGTTAGCCTCAAGCCTCACAGCTAGTTAACAGCTGAGCCTAGATTAGAATCCAGGTCTTCTAATTCTCCGGGCAGTGACTCTCTCCAACCCCACCCACATTGTGTTTGCTTGTGTTCACATCCGCTGTCTTATAGATCCTTAGCACAGCACAGCCACGTAGTATACCTGGGAGTGGAAAAGGAGACCAGAAGCTAAGGCCATGTTCTGGAAAGTCCCTAAGAACAAACATTTATATGACTACATAGTTGAAATGGTGAGAGACACAGTGAACTTCCTCCTCAAAGAAACTTTTTTTTAAAAAACTCTTGTTATTTCCCTTTAAAAGGCTTATTACTGCCGTGGGATCATAAATCATCACAAACTAGTTATAAATAACCATCAATAGATGGAAAGATCTTGCTTAATAGGAATTCTTGTGAAAAGAAGTTCAGAAGAATTCATTACATTTTCCCATCCTCAGTTAGCATTAAAACTTAGTGAACGATTGCCCCTTTCCTGAGATGGTGTTGTCTTGAAATCCCACTGTACTTTAAACTTTAAGACCACACTCAGACTATAGCCCAGAGTCATGTTTGTCACTTAAGGTATTGACAGTTTAGCACCCAGAGAGTTGCCAACCAAGACGCTGACACATTCCAGACTCCATATTGGACAGTGGGTGCTTGTGGGTACACAGTGCCATGTGTCTTTTATTTTCCCTTCTAGTCATGAGATACTACAATTCTGAAGTCATGGACTGAGCAGAGCTTTCTAAGACAAAGTCAGAAACACCAGACCTTAGAGTCAGGAGAAAATGCAAAATGTCACCGTTTAGACTAAGGAGAATAGCAGGAGATTGCTAAGGGGAAAAGATTTTGAGGTCTTATCTACCTGATTGCTTTATGTGGATTTCTTCTGTCCCTGGTCCACAGGTTAATTCCTGCATGTCCAGTTTATCTTTTTTTTTTCAAAAAAGGAAAATGCAATAGAATCTAATAAAGTATATTCTGAAAACACTGTATCTGGCCTGTCAAATCATTATTTTACCTGCTTATTGAATACATTCCAGCCTTTAAGTGCTAGGAGGATTTCTGATCCGTGCCTGGCAACCCTGTGAGCCCTTTTCAAACACATAGTGCGCTCTTAAGAAGATTTGGTTAATCAAAATCCACTATTGTGAAACTGGGAGGACTAGATATATTTGCAGGGAAAAAAGTTGTGGCTTCTTCGCATTTCTCTCAGAGCTTTCCAGGCTCATCCAGCTCCAAAGAAACAGGGACTTCAGGGACAGTTTTCCATTCTTGAATTTAATGAATTGCCCATACTCCTGTGTGATGATGCTCAATGTTCTTTAGGCTTTCCACTTGATCACTTAGTTGACTATCAGCAGCCGAGCACTGGGGAAAAAAATGAAGCATCCAAGGTATATAAAGCCTATCAGGTATGGATTGCAACTTGTATATAAAGAAATGTCCCATTGGTTGAGGGGAAAAATACATATAAATACTACTTCCAAACCATATTGAGTTAGTAATCACACACTCTCACAGTAATCATAGTGTGCTTTTATTAACAATGGTGCTATGTGGAATTCAATATGAAGTAGTTAATCAAGAAGATCTCTACCCTCAGGGTTATGTCAGCTCTTAGCTTAAAAGACTGTTAGGCAAAATCGCTCATTATCTTGTAGACAATACCCTGTGAACAGCCGTCTTGTTATTACAAAGCTTAGTGAAACATATTTAGATCATACGTGAGAAATAAAGCTGGTGAAACAGTGTCTACTTATGCAAAAAAACAAAAACACAATCTCCCAAGTTTATTGCTAACAGAATAAGGATCGTGATTATTCAGGGCTTGGGAAACAAGGGATACATAAGCTTAGTGCTTTATTATCTCAAGGGCGTCTGGATTAGTTGGGGATGCAAATAAAAGAGGCAATAGGAAGAAGGCAAAAATCAAATGACTAATAGAGCTAATGGTGTGTCTCACTATGATATTATAAAAGTACTACCAGTTCTACCAGTTTATTTTTGGAAAATGGATAGAAGTTTAAAATCTATTTATGGGGCTCAATTATTACCCAGAAGAGAAGGATGTTTTTTGCAGCAAGACCAACATAAATATCTATGGGTTTAGTGAGTCACAATTTTTCCTGCTGAAGGCTGGTTTTAGAACCTCCCCACAGGGACCTCTGCCCACACTGCTTAACTGTTATGAAGAAATGCAAGCTCTTGGGGTCTTTTTTACTATCTCTTTCCCCAGCCACTGGGACTTTGTGTTAGAAAAAGCTATTCTGATAATGACGATGATTGATGATCATGATAATCATGTCCAGCACTTTGTAGTCTATTAGGTGGCTCTTTAGCACCCAAACATTTAGATTGAAAAGGTCACAAAAGGTGTCAGTGAGAACAGGCTAGACATAAAGCTTGGGCTTTCTCTCTGATCTTAGAATATAAGTAGGAAGATTCTGGAATCCACCTTGGTAGCAAGGCATAATGGTTAACAACCCTGGCTTGGATGGGGGTCCTGAATGGCTCAGTTGGTTAAGTGTCTGACTCTTGATCTGAGCTCAGGTGTTGATCTCAGGGTCATGAGTTCAAGCCCCATGTTGGGCTCTAGGCTGAACATAAAGTCTACTTAAAAACAACAACTACAACAACAAGCCTACAACAATGGCTTGGAGACAGATCCAGCTGAGTATATAACCTCTCTAAGGTGGTTTTTCTGTAATAGGGAGATAATACCTTCGGCTTTATGAGTTTGTGTTGTGGATGAAAGGAGGTTAAATGAATGGTTCCTTGCTCAATTACCCAGCTAATGCTCCCAATTCTTTTTGGTCTCTGCTGTTATATTGATTCCTCAGAAGAGCTTGCCTTTCAACTCTATGCCAAATATACTCTACCCTTTTGCCCACACCTCCCTAGCACCTCACTCTGCTTTAGCTTTCTTCATAGTAGTTATTGTTACTCAAAACATATGCCTTTGTTGGCTTTCTTTTCTTTTTTTACTGTGTCTCTCTCCCTCATTAGAATGTATGTTTTAGGTAGGCTGGGGCATTTTAGCCTTGTTTTCTCTTTTGGGAGTGATATCACGTAGGAGGTACTCCATAAATGTGTTGAATGAATGAATGCGATAAAGAAAATGTAAAATGCTTTGCACAGTGGCTGGCACATAATGAGTACTTGAAGGATTGAAATTTCTACTACATGTTATATGTGGATTGGCACTGGGTAGAGCACTCTTTTCTGAGAAGAGTGATCTCATTCTATTATTGGTGAGGCCAGACAGAATGTGGAGGGCCCAAGGGGTGGTGATTGGGTGCAGTGTCATCTACAGATCATTATCAGGCTTTTGGTGGTACAGAGTCCAGCCAACAGGATCTGTCTGTTTCTTGAGGGCCTTCTTGAAGCCCTCCATTCTTTACTCAAGTCCAGTGAGTGTCTTTATGACCATTATTTTAAATTCTTTATAAGGCATATTACTTATCTCCATTTTGTTTCAGTCTCTTGAGGTGATTTTTCCTGTTCTTTCATTTGGGACATGTTCCTTTGTCTCCTCATTTTGTCTAACTTTCTGTGTCTATTTCTATGTGTTAGGAAAGTCAGCTCTGTCCTGCTCCTGAAAACAGTAGCTTTATGAAGAAGATGTTTTGAAGTGCCCTACAGGGCAGTGTTCCCTGTTCATCAGAACATTGCATTTCAGGGGTATCCCCTTGTGTGTTGTGTGTGCCCTACTGTTGTGGCTGAGCTGCATTTGCCTTCAGTTCAGTCATGTGCAGTGGCTGAGCTCTCCACACATGGAAACCAGGCAGTGCTTGGAGGTCACAACAGATACTCTGAATGTTCATTTGGGATGTCATCAAGGCCAAGACAACACTGGCCTTCTCCATGGTACATATCACCTGCTCCCACTTTTCCTTAAGTTATGGGAATAGGGAATGATCTTTTGCTTTGATACTTCCCTTCTGGGCTAAACGTACATAATGGATATTTATTTTAAAGTGCTGCATAGAAGATAAACTCAGATAAAATTTATCATCTTGAACCTCTATATAGTGTTGGCTGGCCTCCATACTTACGATAATCTCAAGAAATCTCGAGGGTGCTAATTTATATCCAGGGAATGATCCTTGCCTCTTCTACTTTGTTTCTCCAGATGCAATTCAGATGTTCTTCCTGTGTTAGTCATGGTCCTTGAGAAGCAGACAGGAAGATAGTATTAACATTGCAGGGATTTTCTTGAAGGGAATGCTTGTGTGAAAGAACCTAGAGAAGGCTGGGTTAGCAGTCAGATCACAATGTGGGCCTGACTCAGTGAAGGGTATAAGGTAAGAAGGCTTGAAGGGAGCAGACTAGACCACCAGGCAGTCTAAGGAAGCATCAGCAAAGCCACTGGAAAGTCCTGTGCCCGAGTCAGCCATCGAAGAAGAGCTATGTCTCCCAGGATGGAGTCTTCCCGTCACACCCTATCATTGGCAGTAAGCAGCCCTTGGAAAGTGGGGTCATCGTGCAAACAGGATTGGAGTTAAAAGTGCAGTAGTTGGGGCTCTGGTTTAGTTCCATTGTCTGTAGAAGGAGGTGTGCAAGGCACACTGTCATGCCCACTATACTCCATGAAGCTGGGTGATGCCGTAACCATCCCCTTAAGCTGCTAGCTCTGTGATGCGGTACCAGGCTACCAAGTGAGAAAGATGGTGTTAGGCCTCTCACTAAGGAAAATACAAACTAAATGGGTTAACACAGACATGATAATGAAGACGTAAATTCCTTCTTCCAGAAGCTGTTCCAGCCACAGTGGTTCTCAGATATTCCCTGAGTTGGTCTGTATCCTCTTAGATTCCCCTATATCCCTCATTCCTAGGATGTAGCTTGTGATCAGTATGGCTTGGTAAGCACCAGTTCTGACAATTACAGCCTTAAAAGATCCAGATCCACTAGTCACTTTCACAGGTCAGTCTTGGTGTATAGACATGCCCACTTGTCCGATCTTGTTCCATCGTGATGTTTTCTATTAAAGGAGCTGGTAGCTCCTTCTTGTTCTGGCCTCTGGTTGGGATCATCCAAGTCCATCCTCATGATCCTCCTTTAAGGAGAATCTCAAGGAATTGGAGTTGTAGTCTCCTAACTCTCAGAAGGTCGTTTGGATTCCTTATGAAAATTTCCTCATTCTCTCTCTAGCACCTAAACATGTTGATGTTAATAACTTCTGGGCGAAAATTAGGAACACATGCTTTGCTATAGCTCCACTATACTTGCTAGCTGAGAATGAGAGCAGTTGAAATAATATCTCAGACAAATATTTTCCATAATCTGTAGAGAGTAATCAATACTTGGAAGGAAAGTTACTTGGTGACAGTGTCAACATTCCATTTTCTGAAGCACTCTTGTGTGCTCAACTTCACGGTCTCATACCTTTTCAATATTTCTCAACCACCAGTTTCTGTGATTTCTTAGAACCAAGAGGTCTTCTTTGTGCAGGTTTATGTAGCTTTTCTTTTTCTGGAGCTTGGGTATAATGGGGCCAGTTCTAGTGAAGCGAGTTGAGTAAATGACTGCCTTTTTTCCCCTAGAGCCCTGTCTTTTTGTGAACATTCACTGTGTGATTTGTCCATGGGAAGATACAGCTGTTTGCAGGCAGCCTTTGTGCCCCAAAGCAAATGGAGAGAATCCTTCCTGTGAACTTGAGAACACATGCTGGGGAAGGGAGGGGGGTCTTTGTTTTTCACCCTTGTAGAGCTTGTTGCTCCCAAATAAGTGGCTGTAAATGGAAATGAAGGGATAAGAGTTTGTGACTAATTCCTCTGGGGAGCCTAAATGTCCCCACTCCTGACCCCAGTGTGTTGCCTCCCCCGTCTTTCCACTGTAAGGCTCATAGCAGCTTTATGACAAGGTGGGTGTTTGTGATCCAGTTCAGGACAGGGACTAATCCAGTCCTCCCTGGTGCTGGTGTTCTTTCCATGACGGCGCTGACGCTCAGCCAGTGGAATCCCAGTGAGCTCAGGGAACAGGCGGTACATATCAGGTTGATTCAGCTGAGGAAGTCATGGCCTTGGTTTAGCCTTATAAGGCTGTGGTTCCGGTGGAAGCGAGACTGTTTCAGCTTGAAAATCCAAAGCTCTAAGCATTCCCAGATGACATCTGTAGTTTTTCCAATACACATTTGGCCTCCTTAGTTCCTTGCAGTGCTTTGATTGTGCAATCACAGTCTGGCACATTCTTTGTCCTGTGAAATCTGTACATTTTTTTGCTCAGATATCTCAAAAATAATCATTGAAGCATTTTGATCAGGGTGGTTTATCGTAAAGCAGAATCACTCTCCCCAACATTTCTGGTAACCAGTAGGAGGAGAGTGACAACTTAGTAAGGAGAAAGGTATAGTGGAAGGAAGGCTGGCCTTGGAATTGGATAGACCAAGGTTCAAGTCCTGACTTCCTTTTTTGACTTGCTGAAGAATCTTAGGCTCTCAGGGGCTCAGATCAATCTTCTGTAAAATGGAGAAATTAGTGTTAACTTGGTGGAGCTGTTAGATTTAACTTAAGAGTTAAGTAAATGGACTCAGTAAGCTTTGTATAAATATATATGTGATGTGATTGTGTGTGTGTGTATGTGTGCTGGTAGTGGTGGTGGTAGTAGTTCTAGTGTAGAGATGGGAGTGATTATAACCTGATTATATTTTTAAGGAATCTTAGCTCTCTTTTAAGCCTTTAATAAGTCACACACATGCTCACACATGTACACACACATACACTCCACAGACATGCTCACACATACACGCATTCCTTGACGACCTCTACTTTTGATAAATAATTTGCTTCTGTGGCTGGCTTAGACTCTGTGTTTGTGAGTTATTTCTTAGACCCTCAAGCTGTGGGTGTCTGAACTGATTTCTGTGTTGATATCCATAGAGTAGTCCTCAACTTTTCCTTTTCAGCCATCAACTGGTAGCAGGTACAATCAAAAGATGACAAATTGTTTCTAACTTCTTCAGTAATATCTAAGATCTGAAGACATAAATCATTCTGAATCCTAGTTTAAGATATTTGGAAAGGAGAGAAATATTTCCCTCCAACTCTTGGAACATTTCCCCATCATTGCAGCACTCATGTTGTTTCCAAATAGAGTTGATGATAGGCCTTCTTTGGCACAGTGAGAAAAAATACAGTCCTTTCCCTTATGAGGTCTCTATGCCAAAATATTGGTCACCAGGTTATTAGTGCATTTAGTAAGAGACTTTATGTCTTATAATTATGAAATGGAACCTCAAGCAATGTACTAGGGGGGGAAAAAAGCTAACTCCTGCCTGGAACAAACTTTGCAAATTTGACTTGTCATTTTTTTTAGCTATTGATATATTGAGTTTTGTTTTAATTTAATTACTCAGCCAATTGATTAAAGAAAATATTTATTGATAACCTACTGCTTTTTAGGCACCATGGAAGTACTGGGAATACAATGATGAACAGTGACAAAGAAAATTACTGTCTTTTATGGAGATTGTAGTCCATGAATAAAGAAACAAGATGCAAAGGAATAGAGAGAAAAAAGTATAGGACACTGTAAGAACACAGGGGAAAGGCATTGCTTCTAGAGATGTGGAGAGAGGAAAGCAAAGCATAATTTGGGATCAGAGCATGATTTAGTGTGGATGGGTCCTGAGTGCAAGGGAGCAGGTGGTCATGGGTAAGGCTATAGAGGGGAGGCCGGGCCAGGTCATCAGATCTTGAAGGCCCTAAAAGCTTTTGTAGAGCATTTGATTCTACTGTGAGGCATTGGAGGAATTCACAAAGAATTTTAAGTGTGTGCAATGTGGGAGGAAGGTCAGGATTTTGTTTTAGGAAAGATCAGTCTGGTGATGACGTAGAATTTGGGTTGAGATGGCTTCAGTCTGGAAGCTGAGAGGATATTTGGGATTCGCTGCTGACCTCAAGTTGGGAAGTAGAAATAGAAAGGAGTAATGGACTGAAAACATTATTTAGCAGATACAATCAGTAGGACTTGGTAACTTAATACATGGACAGACTAAAGAAAAGAAAGAAGACAAGGATGATGCCAGTTTTTCTAACTTAAGCAACCGGTTATATGGTGGTGCCATTTTCTCACACAAGGAGCATAAGAAGAGGAACAGCTTTGGAGGAAAGAGTGAATTTCATTTTGGACATGTTGAGCCTGATGTGTCTCTGAGATCAAGTGGAGAAGTTGAGAACACAGCAGGATATTCATATCTGAAACTCTGCAGAAATATCAGGCCTATAAATAGAGGTTTGAAAGTAAATACAGTGGTAATAATTTCAGCCATGAGGATTCGTCCACTAAGAAGCTGTGGAGTGAGAATTATACCAAGGGCAGATCCCTGAGAAATGAAATATATCAAATAAGGGCAGGGGAAGGTCAATGGCCAATAGAGAGAAGAAACAACCAGAGAAGCAAGAGAAAAATGGGCAAGTGGAGTCCAGGAGAGAAGGTTTCAAGAGGTAGTGGTCAAATATGTCTAGTGCAAGTTAGAGGTCAAGGGAAATAGAGATGGAAAGTTTCCTTTGGGATTTACAAAGGGAGGGGTGTTGTTTATTTTGGCAATAGCAGTTTAAGAAGACCAATTGGTGAACGAAGCCAGATTTCAGCGGGCTGATGAGTGAGTAGGAGGTGAACAGGTGGATGAATGTGCGAGGGCAGTGAGACAGGGCAGTGGCCAGAAAGGCACAGGGGAGACAGCAAATTTATAGTTCTTTTCTTTATTCTTTCTAGTTAAATTTTTAAAGTTAAGAGAAGCTTGAGAGTGTTTAGATGCAACTGAAAGGGAGCTGGTAGGGAGAAGTCAAGCTATGAGATAGGTGTCTAGAGACAGGCAGTCCCCTGAGAGAGGGGGGAAAGTTCCAGATCATCTGTGGATGAATTAGCCCCAGAATGGGGGCACCTTTTCCATTATAAAAAAGAGAAGGAATGATGCATACACACTGGTTTTGGCACATATATATATATATAGTACCTTCAGCTTTATTCTTGTATTTATATATTATTATTACTTTTTAATAAATATATAGTCTTAGTAATTTTTTAACATTTATTTTAAGAGAGAGAGAGAGAAGGAGAAGAAGAAGAAGAAGAGGAAGAAGAAAGAGAGAGAGAGAGAGAGAGAGAATACTAAGCAGGCTCTGCACTCTCACTGCAGAACCTGATAAAGGGCTCGAACCCACAAACTGTGAGATCATGATCTGAGCTGAAGTCAAGAGTTGTACACTTAACCAAATGAGCCACTCATGTGCCCCTATATATTATTTTAAAATGCAAGGATTTATCTACCTGGGCATTTCCCCTGTGTGTTTTAGGCTATCACTTGGAATCTTTAAAAAAAATTTTTTTTAAGTTTATATATTTATTCTGAGAGAGAGAGAGAGGGAGACAGACAGACAGACAGACAGAGAGGGAGAGAGACAATCTCAAGCAGGCTCTGTGCTGGGACTCTCTCTCATGAACTGTGAGAGCATGACCTGAATTGAAATCAAGAGTTGGATGCTTAAGGACTGAGCCACTCATGTGTCTTTATCACTAGTTCAAATCTTTAATGACTCATCTATAAGTTCTGGAGGACTGAGTATCTCTTTGTTCACTTTGTCCTGCAAGGAAATGTCTTGCCTTTGTTGAGCACATGGCCAGGGACTAGGGCACAGCCTGTGGCCTCAAAATGGAACAAAATGCAATTAGAGCCTGGCCCTTATTCCTCTAGGGCTCTAACTGGTTGTGAAAATCAGCCATTGATGCTACTCAGTACTCTATGTAGGTTGGTGCTTCTTCTTTCATTCTTGAAAAATACTTCAAGAGCTATTTTCAGCTCACTAAGGGAAGGGAGTCTAGGTTAGTTTTACTTAGTTTTTAATTCCTCAAGCAGTTTGAAACCTTGGCAAATATAAGACTTGTCTTCTTAAGAATAATTTGCTTTAAATTAATTTGATTGGCTTGGCTCTAAGGGGATTTATCTCTTAGGATAAGACTCTCTCGGCATCAGTGGCATTGTGGAAAATAAGTAGCTTCTGTTCCCTATAGAAATATTATTTATATGTGAGAAGTTGGGCTACAATGAGTATCAAAGACAATTTTGAGTAGGGGAAAAAAAATGCCACAATGTGGCCATGGTGTCTGGAGCTGTTGTGGAGGGTAAAAACTAAGCCCTGTATGTGCTTTCCGTCACCAGTTAGTGGATTTCCCACCTTTTCTCCTATCCCCCCGTTGCATAGTTTGGGCTTCACCTAAAATGTATGACCCAGATGAGTAGCTGGATGGTCCAGACCATGGGGCACTTGGCCACTGGGAATCTGTAACCAGGGTAGAAGATTTTTTTCAGGCTGTTGTCTCTGAGAGGGCAGCCATGCCTTGTCTCTGAGAGGGCAGCCATGCCTTGGGGCTACTCTCCATGTCATTGGGCAAACTTCTAAAATCTCACTGGCTTCTAGGTGTGGTTCTCAAGCTTGGTTGCATGTTAGAATCATCTAGAAAGGTAAGAAAAATACTGATGTACATGCAGGTCCCACTTATTCTGACTGAATTGCTCTAAGCTACGTTCAGGGTACTGAAATAAAAAAAATCTCTCTAGATGAATCTGATGTGTAGTTAAGTTTAAGAACAATTGCCAAAATCACTGGGACTTTTGAGAGGTTGGCTGGGCTAGAGAAGACAAGATGCCAGAGAACCACAGATACCTGACGAATTTTTAAAAATACATTTTATTATTTACAAGTCTTTACAATATATGGGCTCCTATACATGTCTTTTTCAGGGCAGCATTAATGGTTATTTCCTGGAAACTCTTTGGGACAGAGTTTATTTGTTATCATGGCTTACTCCAGGCATATGTGTCAGTATGACAGTTGGACAAAAGAAAAGGGACTATCTAGGGGAAACAATTTGGTTTTCATGTGAGTAGCCTCTGTGAAGAAGTTGGAACCTGAGGAAATGTAGTGAGCCTCATATCAGCAGTAGTTGATAACATTGTTCAAAGGTGAGTTTAGAAATGGTTTCTTTGAGGGATCAGAGTTCCTGAGGAACTGGAAGCAAAAGCAGGACTCCACGCAGACCAAAAACACGCAAGGCTGTATGTTCACATCATATACCGTTTAATTCTAGCATGCGTATGGAAATAAGCCAGGTAACTCCCTGGTAGGTCAGGTGTTACTTCTTAGCATGACTTGTATGCTTAAAATCTGTATGAGCTCTATGGTAAAGAACCTAGTAGGGGGCGCCTGGGTGGCTCAGTCAGTTAAGCGTCCAACTTCAGCTCAGGTCATAATCTCATGGTTTGTGGGTTTGAGCTCCGCGTCGGGCTCTGTGCTGACAGCTAGCTCAGAGCCTGAAGCCTGTTCCAGATCTGTGTCTCCCTCTCTCTCTGACCCTCCCCTGCTCACGCTGTCTCTCTCTCTCTCTCCTAGAAATAAATAACACATTTAAAAAAATTAGAAAATAAATAAATAAATAAAACATTAAAAAAAAAAAAAGAACCTAGTAGTAATTTATATTGGAGCCAAATATGAGTTTTTTAGGGGAAATAAATAAATCCAAAACACATCTTCTTACTTAATTCAGCAACGCTGTGGTTCATTGAGAGGGTATCAGAGGGGACTAGTGTCTGAAAAGCCTTCTTTGTGACTCCAACAAGTCTTGTTATGAGCATGATACCTAAATTATCTCCCTTTGGCTACATTCTGACTTTTTCCTCAGGATTCTTCAAAGATTTACTAATATGCTATTAAGAGTCTTAGTCTTTTCATAGATAAGAAGAACCTCAGAACTAGTGGTTCTTCAGAAGAAAGTCTTTACATATGGAAACCAAGAGCTTTTCCTTGGCGGACATTCCATTTGTTCCTTTAAGTTCCAGATTGCTTATCTGGTAACGAAGTTTATTTTCATCTTTTCTTTGGCATATCTATGATTGATTTTGTGATTTTCTTCATGTGGGTTATTCAGAGCCACAGTAGCATTGTTTTACAAGTTAGGAGATCGTTTGATAGCTCTTCTCAGCTTTGTCTTCTAGGAGTTACATTAATCTGTCCCTCAAATACCCTGAGAAGGAAAAGATGGTGGTTGATTCGAACCTCTCCTTCATACAACTTTAGTTTCTTTGGAAGCCTTACACTGAACGTGATTAAGGGCCAGTGATCTTTGTGAATGTGGTCAGCTAGAAAATTTTTCTGATGAAAAAGAGATTGGGAAAAGTTGGCTGCCATTTCATGATTTAATCCATGATGCCTCATGCCTGTCTCCTGGCAGCCATTCAGCATTAGAGCTTTTGATAGAAGAAAATATAGTCAAAACACAAGTCTCTCAACTCATTACCCTAGAAATGTTGGCTATTAGAATTTAGAGGAGGTCTTTTGCATTTTTCATAGCAGGGGCTCAGTGGCTGGGCAAAGTTTGAGTCACAGAGGAACTGTGGGATCAGGCAGTAATCTCGTTACAGGAAACCCACAATTCAAAGAAAAAACAAGACTTGCAACAAGATCAACTTGTGCTCAACTGATGGACTCCTGAACTTATCATTTTCCCTTTAGAACATGTCTGAAATGAGAGTCTGGGGTAGTTTTGAACCTTCCAGTGGAGATTAAGTGGCCTAGTGGTGAGGGTTGGAAGTAAATAAACCCATATATTGCTCTAATCAATGGGTTAATTTTTTATGGTGTGGACTTGCTGGCAGTTGAATAAGCCTATAATGTCCTCAGAAAAATATTTAAAAATTTTAAGTAATGTGTGTAGTATTGCAGAGGAGACTTTATTTATTGATATATAGTTAAGATAAAAAATGTAATATAGCAATATATGTGCCCTTCATTAATGCATTAAATAAGATATACCATTGGATCTAGTAACATAATTTCAAAATAGTGATGCACAAAAATGGTATTCTGAGATTTCTGTAGCAGCTGTGATGTGATGTGTGTGTTTAAAATGTTTGAAAATTTCATGCATTCACAGAAGGAAGACAGTGTGAAGACACTGGAGAAAGATAACCATCAATAAGCCAAGCAGGAAGGCATTAGAAGAAGCCCTGCCAACACCATGATCTTGGACTTCTAGAATCGTAAGAAAATAAATTTCTGTTGTGTAAGCTACAGCAGTACAATAAATAGTCTGGTATTTTGTTATGATAGCCCTAGGAAACTGATATGATTGACAAAACCACTTAAGTGTCATCCTCATGGTTTCACTACGGAGGAGTCCCCAGATCCCTTTCCTTAGCCCAGAAGGGCAGGATAGTGGGAGAAATGACCTCCTGTTTATTAAACACATAGATCTTTTTGAAAAATGGTTCTTAAGTAGGGTCTACGGAAGGCTTCAAGGATTCTTTCTTTTGTGTGTGTGGATTATTTCTTTATTTTTCTAGCAGTAGGGTTCAGAACTTCCACAAGGTTCTCAAAAGTTTATGACTTGCAAAGAGTTTGTAACCACCATTTTATTTATTTTATTTTATTTTTTAATGTTTTATTTATTTCTAGGAGAGAGATAGAGACAGCATGAGCAGGGGAGGGTCAGAGAGAGAGGGAATCACAGACTCTGAAACAGGCTCCAGGCTCTGAGCTGGCAGTCAGCACAGAGCCCGACGCGGGGCTCGAACCCACGAACCGCGAGATCATGACCCAAGTGAAAGTTGGACGCTTAACCGACTAAGCCACCCATGCGCCCCTGTAACCACCATTTTAGAACTTGTTGTATATTCTGGACTTCTGTACCTTGGCTCCAGCTGGACATTGAGGACTACTGCCCATACCTACAAGTGAAGTTGTCCATTTATGCATCATTTATGAGTGGGGCAGCCCACATGCTCTGAAAAATATGTGAAAGTCCAGAAATCCAAGTGAAGGTATTTATGTAGGTGTAGGTTAGGAATAAGACATCGTGTTAGGAGGTGTAGAAGTGCATAAGAATGCATAAGGAAATGTCCCTAACCTCATATGTTGGGAGAGCTTCAAACCTAGACATTTTCTGAATTTCATTACCCATGGTGTGTCCTGCCTCTTTTTGGCCGAGGCCAAACAGCTCTGCTGTTCTTGACCCTGTAAATGGCCATGGACTTGTCATCCTGTGGCCTCATGTGGGTCCATGGAGCCCCATCATTTTCTTGGTAGTATCTTTGTATAAGCAGCTTCATAAGTGGGTCTACTCTCAGGAGAGAACTGGGAGAGAAAAGAGAGAGAAAGGAATGAAAACAACATGACAATACCAAGTGCTGATGAGGATATGAAGCAGCTGGAACTCTCACACATTTGTTGATAGAAATGACAAAGAATGCAGCCACTCTGAAAAAAGTTTGGCAGTTTATTATTAAATTGAGCATACATTTATCCTATGATCATCAACCCCACTCCTAGGTGTTTACTGAATGAAAATGAAAACAGGTTTCCATTAAACCTGGATGCAAATATTTATAGAAACTTTATCCAGAGTAGCCTGAAAAACTCAAACCATCCAAATGTTGTTCAACTTGTGAATCTGATAAGCCAGCTCTGGGGAATTCATACATTGGATTGGTAATCAACAATAAAAAGATGAACTATTCCTGTTGAAAAAGGCTTGGATGAATCTCTATTGCTTTGTGTTAAGTTAAAGAAGCCAGACTCAAAAAACTACATACCATACAATTGTATGTATGTACCATCTGGAACAGGTGAAATAGGGACAGAAAATAGTTGGTAGTTGCCAGATTAAGGGTGAAGGGAAGATTTGGCCACAAATGAACATTACTAGGGAGTGTTTTAGGTGTAAAGGAATTGTTCTGTATCCTGTTTTTGGTGGTGATTATGACTGTAGACATTTGTCAAAACTCACAACTCTGCTTTAAAAAGAGTTAATTTTACTGTATATAAATTTTAAAATTATAAAAGCAAATAAAAAAAAGAAAGTAGCTGCTGGCTGGAGCAGAGCTTATTTCAGAGCCAAGAAGGGAGCTTGAGGTCACAGGGGGACATTCTATTAGCTACTGCATGTTCCACTGGCTTTCGCCAAACCCTTGGTGTGGACAGGCTATGGGCAGAACATGGCCATTTTCAGGATGCAGGAGCCCTAAGGTTTGACTCAGGAAACTAGAAATAGAGATAAATCTTGGGAAAGGGCAGCTGTGTTGAAGTGGACAAATTGGTATTCTCAGAATGAAGTTGGGACCAAATGTTTTGGCGTTACCTCGCTGGGAAAGAGTAATGTAGATCAGGCTCATGGTGTTTAGCCAAGTGCTCTGAAAAGCTGCTGGAAGACTTCCTAAGCTTGGGCCCTTCTCCATGTCTGTCTTCTCTGCTAGCAATTCAGTGCATAAAGGCTGTGTCCATGAAGGGAAACCAACTCTTTGGGGACAGTCATGTTTTAAGCATTTTTATAAGAGTTTATGGGTTCTGCTTTTACTCTTAAATGTCAGGCAGGGGAAGAAACATGTTGTGAGGAAGAGAACAAAGGGTTTAGCCTCAAGCTTACCTGGTTACAAGGCTTTGTGACCTTACGCTAGATACTTACCTTCTCTTAGCTTCATTTCTTTTCTGGATGCAGGATCAGAGATCAGAGATGAGGCAGGATGAATGGAGAATGAACTCTTCTCCCACCTACCTACCTACCTACCCATCACCCCCACACAGACTCACACACACCTTGAGAGGTTTGGGGGAGTCATAGTCAGCCAGTGTTCATCAGGAGAAGCTCAGGGTCAGTCATGTTCACAGGAGGAATATCCTTTCCTGATATGGGATTAGGGAGAGTAGTGAAAGATATCTCCAGAAACAGTGCCCACCTTAGCGTGGTCGCATTCTTCTTAGGTAGCTAGTGAGAGACAGGTTCATTATAGCTCTTTTCAGTGGGAGGCTGGGCAGGAATGAGAGCACCTGCTACCCTCCCTATTCTGGGACCAGTTTACTGCTTTGCCTTTGGGCTTGGCAGTATGTGGGCAGAGGCAAGCCTCCATTTGCCTCCTGATCAAGCTTGAGGGCTCAAGTCTGGAAACCTCCATCTTTTGGGGGAGGTTGGAGGTTCCCTAGTGGAAGTTCAGGAATGGAGGGTGGATGAGTGATTTTGAGAAGAAATGGAGAGAGGGAGAGAGAATACAATGTTGTGAGGTCTGTGCTTTCTGACCCTCCCCACCCCTTCACCCCCCATCTATCTGTAAGCCTTCCTTATGTGGTAAAAGGCAACAAACAAGCTAGGAAAAATGACAAACTCTGTTCCCTTTATACTGAACTGTTCATTGTGGTGGTACGAGTAAGCCTTCATCCTCATTTGCATAATTCCATCACGGTTCTGTATGTTGGTAGTGATGCTTGGTGATGGGGCCTGCTATGTGGTCTTATTATCATCACCATAGTTGATGTTTAGTAAATACTTATATGCCAGGCTCTGTTTAAAGCATTTTAATCATGTTAGCACCTTTTTAACCCTCACATTGATAGTTTTATTTTACATTTTTTTTTGAAAGAGAGAGGTATATACTTTTATTTTATTTTACATTTGTTTTGAAAGAGAACACAAACCAGGGGAAGAGGAGCAGAGAGAGAGAGAGGAGAGAGAGAGAGAGAGAGAGAGAGAGAGAGAGAATCTGTTTTTCTTTTTAAAATTTTTTTAACATTTTAATTTATTTTTGAGAGACAGAGACAGAGCATGAGCAGGGGAGGGGCAGAGAGAGAGGGAGACACAGAATCTGAAGCAGGCTCCAGGCTCTGAGCTGCCAGCACAGAGTCTGACATGGGACTCAAACCCACAAACCATGACATCATGACCTCAGCCAAAGTTGGATGCTTAACCAACTAAGCCACCGAGGCATCCCAAGAATCTTAAGCAGGCTCCACACCCAGCTGAGAGCCTGATGTAGGGCTCAATCTCATGACTGTGAAATCATGGTCTGAGCTGAAATCAAAAACTATATGCTCGGGGCGCCTGGGTGGCTTAGTCGGTTAAGCGTCCGACTTTCCGACTTTCGCTTAGGTCATGATCTCGCGGTTTGTGGGTTCGAGCCCCGCGTCTGGCTCTGTGCTGACTGCCAGCTCGGAGCCTGGAGCCTGTTTCAGTCTGTGACTCCCTCTCTCTCTGACCCTCCCCTGCTCACGCTGTCTCTCTCTCCTAGAAATAAATAAAACATTAAAAAAAAAAAACTATATGCTTAACTGAGTGAGTTACCTAGGACCCCCTACTTTTATTTTAGAGATGAAGTATGTAAGGCTAAGATGTGTAAATCACCTTGACCTTGATTGGATCTAGGCTATTTGGATCTAGAGCCCATGCTCTCAATCACTTTCCCTTACACAGATCCCCCCACATGAGAAGATGCAAGAATTAATTCTGGGATGTTCTAGGTTATCAGGGAAACCTTTCTGGTTTTGAGATCATTAGGATGGATGCAGCAATAATTGGTGTCTTGGAAGGGTGCCTGCATAGTGTCAGTGCTATTATGATCAGTGTTAATATTCTCACTAGCTCTGTGCTCTGGAGAAAGATGGCACAGCCTTCACTCCTTGTGTTCTGTTTGTGTTCTCTCCATGGCTGTAGCATAGTGAATTGCACCTTGGCTATTTTGATTATCTAGATAAACTTTTCATTGAAAGGACTTGATTTGAAAACAAATTGAAAAAAAAAAAAGAGAACTTGTTTTGTATTGATGGTCTGGTGATATTATAAATTCCACACCAACTGAAACGATCACCAATAAACAGGAAGCCTGAAAAAGATTCTGAGGAGCCTTAATTAAGTCCCTGCTTCTCTAGAAAAAAAGATGTTGATTTGTTTGAAATTAAGATGGTTGGAACCTCAGATTTCTTATAAAGAAAAGATTCTGGTGACTTTCTTTTTTGTTATTTTTTAAAATATGTATTTATTTTGAGAGAGAAAGAGAACACACAAGCAGAGGGAGGGGCAGAGAGAGAAGAGAGAAAGAACCTTAAGCAGACTTTGTGCTGACAGCTTAATCTCATGAACTGTGAGATCATGACCTGAGCTGAAATTAAGAGTCAGATGCTTAACTGACTGAGCCACCCAGATAGCCCTCTGAGTGACTCTGTCTTCTACCTACATATTCCCTGTATGCCTGGGGTGTGCAGAGCAGGGAGCTTGTGGGGCTAGTCTATCCCTTCAGGAATATCTAGAAGAAACTGATGACAAGTTCAGTATGGACACCAGGCAAACAATAAGGTGGGATTTAAATTGAGTACCCCCAGGGTCAAGTCAAGGTCTTCCCTTTCCAGGCTGGCCTGAAGTACCAATGTTGAGAGCTATTTACCACCACTCTTGAATTTTCAGAGTCACAAGGACAGAAGTCCTGTTGTGTGGTTTGGGGAAAGCTATCGTGGAGGCTTTGCCTTAGTTGTTTAAAATGGTGTTCAAGTTTGGGCCAGTTCTGATGGGTTAATACAGAGATGCAGGTCTTTCCTATAGAACTTGTGGCAAATGTTACATACCAAGAATTCTTTCATTTTTACCTTTGTCTCAGGGCTTCTTTACTAATAATACATTAACGAAGCTATTAAGGACTACTGATATTTACTATTCAAAATACCATTATGTAAGAATTCTTGTTTCCATGGGACATTTGACATTTTGCAAAGCTTCCACTGGACCTATCCACAAAAAAACTGAAATTTCCAGCTTTTGGAAAGGATACCTGGTTATCAGTGGATTATCAGTGATACTTTGAATTGATTGGTTATGGTTTTCAGTTGTTGTGCTTCTAGTATTAATGACTATGTTTAAAGATTTAAAGATGTATGTTTATCAATTGTCTTATAATTATTATATCATTACCATTTTCATATTTTCCATTTATCTTTTTGTCATTGAGATCTTTGCATTGGTAAGTGGAAATTAGTGGGGTAGATGGGTGACTGGGTCTTTTTTGCTCTATCTATAAGAACCATTGACTAGACCTGGGGTTAAGGGTCTAGTGTAAAGTTATTTCCATTGGTACATTCCTCTGTTTCTATCCCCCTGGGATTACACTGTTGTGCTGAGTGTCTAGGTCTAGGAATGACAGGTCAATAGGGTAGATCAGAACCATAGCCTCCTTCTAGAAAAAAACAAGCAAAAAACCAAACCAAACCAACAATAGCAAGAAACCAAGTATATGCCCTATTGCTACAGAATGGTACTTTTTCAAATAAGAAACAAGACCTTGATATAATTTCCCCTTCAAAATATGGTAATATAGGTTCTACTGTGTATATAGTCATATCTAGATTGTGTGCTTGAGATCAGACATGTGAGGCTCTTCACAATACTAATTGGCTTTTGCCCAGCCATAAATCTTGCCACGCCCCCATTATTTCAGTTTGGCTTGGGTGACCACACTCACTACTGTCATGCACTGCTATCTCTGTGCCTCAATTGAGGCTGTCATATCAATGTAGGAGTATCTGTCTCTTCCTCTACCTCCACTCATGTGCCTGCACAGACATGTACACACTCCCCTCAACTATCCTTAACGACCTAGAGTAGCCCCTTGTGATTTTCTGTTATAGCTTTTTCTGTAAAAAAAAAAAAAAAAATCAAGGTTTATTTATTTATTTATTGAGAGAGTGTGTGGGTGAGCAGGGGAGGGGCAGAGAGAGAAAGGGAGAGAGAGAATTTTGAGCAGGCTCTGCATTGATAGTCCAGGTGCAGGGCTTGAACTCACCAACCATGAGATCATGACTTGACCTGAAATCAAGAGTTGGACACATAACTGACTGAGCCACCCAGGCACCTCTGTGGCTTTTACATCATAGTAAATTTGGGGGTTCAGGAGACCTGAACCATCATTGCACAACTGATCAAGACCCTCACTTCACTAAGTTTTTTTGGGGTAAAATGACCAGAACAATCTCTTTCATCAGATGAAGTTTATTAAATATTTGTGGTAATCTTCAGATAAAAGAATTAATTTAATGGAATGACTTTTGTGTAACATGACGAATGGACCAAATCCTTTCTTGCATTTGATTCTGATTTATGTCTGTTTGTATGTGTGTTTGGAAGAGAAAGGCATAATGTGGAATGTATGTATGTTGTATGCTTTCCCATGAGGTCAGTCAAATGTATCCTGTGGTATTTACATTTTATTCTACACAGGACAGAAAACACAGTTCAGTCAGTGACAACTTTCCAACAAGCAACAGCTCTGGGAGACACATGATGTTAGGAAATGTACAAGGTTACATAGTAGTGCTATAAAGTTTGATTAGTCCATGTGGAACATTCTATACTTTGCAAAAGGAGCAAGACAGATGTTTGTCTCAATTTCATTTAAAAAGCATTTTCCTCTGATTTATACACTGAACCATATGACCGATAAATTTTTTCATAACTCTTTCGCCCCACGTGCTATCCATTATGAATTCAGAAGGCTGGAAACACCAAAGCCATTGTGAGTCAGCAGAGCCCATATGCAGTTAGTAGGTTGTTTGAGTTCTTCTCTCTTTGGGGCTTCCTTCAGCTCATTTGAACCATCAGACACAAGATGCCCTCCAGAATCTGGAGCTGGGTTCTGGCGCTCCTGGATGTAAATTCTAGGACTTTTTCCATTGGGGCCTTTCTTTGAGTTAGAATCTCATACTAGCAGGCGTCCTTTATTTATCGGAAAAAGAAAAACTTTTTTAAAAGAAAGTTGTGAGATACTTCTTTATTGAAGAAACATTTGTGCATCTAATATGGACTGGGATCTGTGCTCAGTACAGGGATACAAAGATAAAGAAGAAGAAATCTTTTGTCCATCAAGATCTCCCCATATGTTCCCAAGAGTGTGAGTAGAGTGGGGAGAGAGCCATACATAGGTCTGGATGGGGTGTCATGGGGACCTCGAGGGATTTATGGGTAACTGGTTGGCGAGGCTAGGAAAGACCTATGGAGGAGGTGACATTGACTTGAGTCTTAATGGATGAGTAGTAAGTATTTTACCAGTTTCAACCCTGTAGATACAAGCAAAAGATTATCAGGATGTCTGGGTGGCTCAGTTGGTTAAGCATCTGACTTCGGCTCAGGTCATGATCTTACAGTTCATGAGTTTGAGTCCTATGTCAGCTTCTGTACTGACAGCTTGGAGCCTGGAGCCTGACTGGATTCTGTGTCTCCCTCTCTCTCTACCGTTTGCTCACTTAATCTCTCTCTTTCTCTTTCTCACTCTCTCAAAAATAAACATTAAAAAATAAGAAAAAAACCAATCAAAGATTTATCTTGTTTCATTTCAGGCAAAATAAATCAACGTAGGAAAAAAAAAAACTAACATATTTGGCAGAGGGCCAAAAATAAAATTTATTAGATAATTCCAATTCAGGTGTTGAATATAAGTGCTTTTTGTTACAGTTATAGGCAAATACTCATAGGACATGGTATTTGGATTCCCATCTAAGAATTCACCCCAAATAGGATAACAAAAATGTCACACAAAGTTCAGGACCCACTAGAAGGCTTCTAGCAGAATACTTGGCAGTGTAGGGAATCCTCACTGCATGGTTGTGACATGTATGGATTTTAGTTACCATGGTTTACTTGAATTACCCCAGTCCCCCAACCACACAGTTCAAATTGCAGTTACTCTGTTAATGGAGTATTTGCATAAAGTACCAACTTTGCTGCTGCATCTTCAGTCCACAGATTTGGTAAATAACAGATGCGTTTTATGGTAAGTGACCAATCATGTGGTCTCCTTGTCACTTGGTCATGAAGTGTCATTTTACGAAAACGAATAATTGAAGGAGAGAACTGGCCAACGAAGACAAAAATGCAGCCAAGAGATAATGCTGGAAGTGACATTTGAACCTAGCATAAATGAAGTTCTAGAAGAACATCTGGCTATGCAACTGCTGACTAGACCCTCTAGGCCCTCTAGAAATGTAGCCAGAGAATCTTCATGAAGATGAACATACAAACCTGAAGGAACACAGTATTTGACACAAAAAGGATGAAGATTACCTACCGGAAGTGACACCCACAAAAAAAATCTTCGCGTTAAAGGAACTCTTGGAGACGTTTCCCATCACTGAAAGCAACGCAGGAAGGATAAGAAGTTGGAAGCTGTCACGTTGAGAAAAGAGTTGGACAATTTGTCAAAGCAGAGAAAAGACCTTCCTTTCCTAGGAATACTCTGAGAAAAAGAAAGCCAGCCCTGTTTAAGCTCTTGTTTTTAAGTTGTTTCTTACAAGGAAATAATATATCTTAATTTTCAATGTTTCTAATTTTTAAGTTATGGTATGCTAAATAAATATTAGCTACACTTTTTTTCATTTTTCTATACATTTATAACTAACAAAGCTTTTAAAGTTTTGGCAGACATTTTTAAAGGCCATGAAATAATTGTGATTTTCCCCGTTGATTACTCAGACCATTTTTGCATGGTGTCGGCTCATATAGCATAGCTGTTTTATAGTTCATTGCCACTGAGCAAAGCAGAAACTTCCTATATTTTGTAAAGTCCAAAGACTGCTGCATGATAGTCAATGCCTATCGCAAGGGAGTATATGAATCTGCTTCAATGATCAAATCCATTTTTAAAATGAAAGCTCTACCTATTGCAATAAGGTGCTTTGCTTTCACATTTTGTGGTGGGGGAGGGGAATTTTCCTGAATGCAACACTAATCTTCAGTTGTATATACATTTTGCAGCATGGACTGTTTTAATCTGTTTCACTATCTTAGTTGCTAAGTCAAGTATCTTAGACCTGTTATCAGAGTTCACCTTCGTGGAGGGCAGTTGTGTTGTCTCATTTGAGTAAAGCTCATGGTAAAATTTGCTTTTTATTTTTTTTAAAGTTTATTTATCTATTTTTTGAGAGAGAGAGTGCACATGAGCTCACACACAGAAACACGGAGGAGGGGCAGAGAACAGGGAGAATCTTAACCAGGCTGCCACTCAGGGCTCAAACCCAGGAACTGAACTGAACCTAGATGGTGAGATCATGGCCTGGGCTTAAATCAAGAGTCAGATGCTTAAGAGACTGAGCCACCCAGGTGCCCCCAAATTTGTTTTTTACCTAGGTCATGTAGTTGTGGGGTCACCAGGTTAGTTGAAGGCTGTTGTTAAGGAACAGATTTCGGCTATTCAGGGTCCATTCCCTGGTTTGCTGGTAATAGTCCTCTGCTTCAGAATATACATTTCCCATTGTATGCAGTATTGGTGGGAATCTCTTAAGGGGCCTCACACTTCTTTAGGCTTTTTGTCTGGGATTCATGTATTGATAGGTGACTTGTTGTAGTTGATTGTCCTCAAGCAGATGTACCCTACTTTGCTGTCCATTATTTCTTTTCCTTATATTCCCAGAGCTGCCTTAATTCCTATTCTTTCGAAGTTTCATTGTTTAATTTTTCCTTGAATTTTGGAGGCTACTTGTCTTCTTCCAATATATTTCCTGTTTTTTTTTTTTTGCCCAAGTTAGCCAGAATTAGTTTCTTTGCTTTTTTAAGAAATGTAAACTGTGTTTTGCATTTTAAGTGAACCTAGTTATAAAGACAAAGTTTAAAGCTATCCTGTGAAAATGTAATCATGGATGCATTTCCAGATATTAGCAAAGCAAAGACTTAGAAATATTAAAGACACCTAGATCAATTCAACAGATTTCTCCTTTCTCCACATGGAGAATTTTGTTGCAGTAACCCTAAACTCACAAACAAGTAATTAGGCTTAAAATAATGGCAGCATATCAGAGATTTATTCTTTTGTTTACTCCGGGTTCAAGTGAGAAGGGAAGGGAACATTTTGCCACAGATTTCATTTATTTATTATTCGCTGGGCCTTACTATGTAGTACCTACTGTTCTGTGAATCAGTCAAAAAAGAGACAAAATCTCTACGCTCTTTAAGCTCCCATCCAGGGGGGAAAAGACCTACAGAGGACTCTTGTCAACCATTATCATTTTGATCTATGACTCTTAGGTGTAATGTACAAATCAAATAAAATTCTGACTTTTGGTCTCAAATAGAAATCAAGCCCAAACTAATAGCTTTCAGAACTGTTAAATTATTTTCATATTTCTGGCTTCTCCAGTTATTTTCCTTTTTGTCAGTTATGGTCAGAATTGGAAGACAAGCACGTCTAGGCTGGGCAAATTTAAAATCTCACCATGAGATTCAACAGCCACTGGTGCCTGGAGCTTGGCATAAGACCCTCCACACTCTTGCTCAATAAGCATAGGATGGTGGGTATTTCTGATCTGAAGCTGAATTTCTCAATAGAAGATGGGAGTGACCCTGCCCTGGGGGAAGGAAAACTCCTTTTCCCTTCCCCAACTTCTGGTATGAAAAGAATATTACTATGGAAATGAATACTCAGAAAACATTCACTGGCTCAATTTTCTGATATTAAAGGCAAAAGAATGAGTCCTTTGGTAATTGGTGTGACTTCTAGCATCTCTAACCGCATTTGGCTAGTTAGCCATTGCTGTTTAAAGGAAAATTGAATACAAGCACCTTTATTTTTCAAAACTGCCAGTCAAACTCTATTATGAATCTCTAAAGAAATGAGGTTGGAAACAACACATTATCCTGCTTATAGAATCATTATTTGGGATCTGTTCAGTAGAAACTGTGACAAATGATGTACAAGGCATAAGACCGGATGTCCATGAACACTGTGGCCAGTGGGAAATAGGAGACAGAAGGAAATCAGCAGTTAGTTGCTCTCTTTGTTCTTCCCACGGACTTGTCAGAGGCACCGTTTTTTTTTATGGAGTGTGTTTGTGGATGCCCTGCATGGCTATGTGATTGGCTGGGTCTCTTCATGAAGCAGTAGGCAGCTCAGTACCCATTACCTCGTAATGATTTTCCACCCTTCTGTATCTCACTTCTCTTTCCTCCCACCCTTACTCTCTTGGAACTGAATCTTCCAAAAAGCATTGGCACTTAAGCCTTGCTTCAGGTACTGTTTCCAGAATAGTCAAGTTATGAGAGGAGGTGATCTAGTTTTTCTTAAACCATTGGCCCTCTGTCTTCATACTATTTACTGAATAATCTCTTTCCTCACATGCACAACTGGCACTGTTTCTGGACTCTATTCTGTTCTATTGATTTATTTGTTTTTCTCTACACTGTTTGCAAACTTTTAATTCCCATCGATTTAGGGTTTGAGATCTAGTAGGTTCTAAATAATCCTTAAATTTACCCTCAGCTTCTTTCCTCCCCCCATCCTCTGTCTCACCTCTGCTTCCATTTTAGTTTCTGTTTTAGTCCCATTCTCTTTCTCAGCACAGAATCCATCACCAGCTCTTCTCTCTACTGCCAGCATTTCAGCCAGCCTCATCTCTGAATCCAAAATTCATTGTCATTTGAATATTATAGTAATAATTGGTAATGGGAAAGAGACTACTGGTAATTCTTCATATCTAGTCATTTCTTTTTCCACAGTGAGAGAACTTCTGACTTTTGACTAGGTATAGTCTTCAGGATGGTGATC
The DNA here is from genome assembly GCF_003009895.1 of Hyaena hyaena. Lineage (NCBI taxonomy): Eukaryota > Metazoa > Chordata > Mammalia > Carnivora > Hyaenidae > Hyaena > Hyaena hyaena. The sequence goes on along the minus strand of NW_024080701.1, from coordinate 186,223 downwards.
CCATTTCCTGGACTCTCTTGTATATAGATTTGGCCATGTTACTAAATTCTTTTCAGTGGGATAGATGCAGGGATGTCATGTGAAAGCTTCTGATAAACTTATTAAGAGATAATGTGGGACACCTTTGCTTCTACCTCTTCATTATCCTTTCCTCAATTCTGTTTTCTGGAATGCAGCAGCCACCATCTTGGTCCATGAGGTTAAGGTGAGGCACAGAGGAACAATAATATAATAGGGACTTGAGTCTGACTCTGGAGAAATAGACCTACCCCAGACCTCTTATACTGAGATGTAAATAAACTTTTATATTGATTAATATACATTAGGATTTTCTGTTGTTCACAGACAAGCTGAATCTGAGCTAATATGTTGGAGAAATAAGATGAAGACTTCAGGGAAGAAGTAGAGCATTGGTCTAAGGTGCAAATTAAAGATTTCTCTCATTATTTTATTCAGAACTTTAAACTTCTTAAAGAAACTTCTAACTTTGGTTTGATAGGACCCTTCTGAACTTTGGGCAAATCATTTGATAGATAAATCAAGTAATCAGAAGGCTCTGAAAGAGTCACCCAGAACTTACTATAGTTCAGAAATTTAGACATCCCCACAATCACCCCCATCCTGAGTTGCCTTAAAGTTCCAGAGAAGTCAAGCACTTTTTGTTAGATGGTATCTTGAAAAGGAGGCATGAAAATAGAGAGGGGATTTTCTGGTTACCTGCTTAAAGTATTTCAAGAAGCTCTGTGGGATGAGACTGGTTGAGAAGTTCTATTCTATAAGGACAAGCATACTTGGTTACTGAAAAATGGAAAGAAAGCATGTTAATGAGAAATACTTCATTATCATAAAAGCAGGACTCCCTCTTCTTTTGTCTCTATATATTGTCATCTCACAAATGAGCACTGTTTTCCAGCTGTGGTGCCTGGCTCTCTAATGAGTTAGCATATGATAGTGAAGCCTTCCTCCGGAAAGCTTAGGAAGCCTCTTATAGACACGATGGGCTTTTATCTGGTGAAGGGAAGAGAATCCTGGCTCTAGGGCTAAGGATAGGGAAGCTTATGTCTCTTCTTTGGAGAATATGTTTATTCAGACTCCCCCAAGGGCCTTGATCTCCACGTACCTGCCAATTTGTTTACACAGAAGATTCCAGGAAGCCAGAGCTAAATGTTTTCTTAGTTTCATAATGACCATCAGACTGGAAATATTGGAGGCAGGGGAGAAAGAAGGACATAGCTCCAGTGCTGTGGGCTCTTTGGAGAGTTCATTCAAAGATCAGAGACATTCAAGTTTTAGCTGGTGTAGAAAAAATGACAAGCATCAGGAACACTGAATAGAACACCAGTCGAAAAGTAAAACGAAATGATGTAATGCTTGTTTTAGTGGTTATGTTGCTTGCCTTCTAATGAAAGACTGCTGGAGATAAGGAAGTTGTCAAATAAAAATAGGACAGGCTCTATAGTCACTTTGTGGAGGGTGGTGGGGAAAAGGGAAAGGCTTACCGTTCCTGATGTAGCTTTCACACTATCCTGCTTCTGGTTGGGCCTCATTCTCTAGGACCTTGAGATTAAGGTATTGTTCCTAAAACACTGTTTAATCAGGGAAACTGAGAGGGTTAAGTTTATCAATCCACCCTCACAGTGAGAGGTGTTTTTTTTTTTTTAACTTTTTTTTAATGTTTTATTTATTTCTAGGAGAGAGAGAGAGAGAGACAGCGTGAGCAGGGGAGGGTCAGAGAGAGAGGGAATCACAGACTCCGAAACAGGCTCCAGGCTCTGAGCTGGCAGTCAGCACAGAGCCCGGCGTGGGGCTCGAACCCACGAACCGCGAGATCATGACCTAAGCAAAAGTCGGACGCTTAACCGACTAAGCCACCCAGGAGCCCAACACAGTGAGAGTTTTTAACTGGCTAGTTTAAGAGCTGAGGGTCTGTGGGAGTTGAACCCAAGACAGGTACATTTTGAAGGGTGTTTAGAGGCAGAAGATTTGGAGACCAGGTCACTGCCGGGTTAGGAAAGAGGAAGGCCACAAGAGTGTCCATCTAAAAGAAAGAGAGCTAAGGGCAGGGGAAGGTGAAAGGCAACATAATTTTATACCAAGGTGGCTTTATATTCAACACTTCATTGACAGAGTGTATTTCCACACACCCAGGCTTTCTTTACTAATTCACACTTTTTAAATTATGGGCTTTGGAGATGATGAGTATCAGGGATCTCTTTATTCTTTCTCACTTATGGAATTCAGATGTGGAGCTTTAGAAATCAGATGAGAAACTGGGGAGCTGGAAAAGTTTATTTCTGTTTATGTGTGGGGATATCCCAGCTTGATCTTAAGCTATGTTTACTTCTTAGAGGCATATTGGGATTCTAGGTGGGGTAGCAGCTGAAGAAGTATATTTACATGAATGCGTGATGAACCTCCTGGGAGAAACATCCTATGGGCGCCTGAGTGGCTCAGTCAGTTAAGTGTTTGACTTGGGCTCAGGTCCTGATCTCACTGTTTGAGCCCTGCTTTGGGACCTTTGGTAACACTGTAGAGCCTGTTCCAGATCCTCTGCCCCTTCACAGCAGTCTCTCTCTCAAAAATAAACAAACCTTAAAAAAGAATAAAAGAAAAGTCATCCTAAAGGAAGAAACAGGTGCACTTGATCTAGTGAAAGAGATTTAGTCTATTGGCCATCAGAGGGGAGGAGACTTTTGGGTAATTCATACTATCACTGGGCTTTTTCTTCTGGTCCAGGCTCTCATGGAGTTCTGAGTCCAGAAAAATGAGATGGAGGGTGAAAATGGAATCTTTCATGAAACTCTGTAAGACATCGTTGCCCACCAGTATTGTGATGTGATGTGATGGTACCAGCTGGGAAAGGAGAGGCCACAACAGAGTGTAGGTTCCACTTCTGGTGGAACACAGAGGCTTTGGTGGACTGAGGACCCCAGAGGACACACCTTGGAAACTCCAGGATGTCGCATATTGGCCCCAACAGAGCTCAGCGTGAGGAAGTGGTCCTGCAGAGTGATGGCTGCAGTGCTCATTGGAAACCGAAGGAGCCAAGAGCACACAGAAGAACCCCACAGATAGGGCTGAGTAAAAGGGAAGTGGAAGAAAAGTAGATGTGTCGTGGCAGAAGGCCTAAGTTAGTTGTGAGCTTAACAAGATTGCGGGGATCCCTTGTTCTTGGGGGAAGGGTATGAAATATGTTAGAGTGATGCAGAATTCCATGAAGCACAGTGTGTGTGTGTGTGTGTGTGTGTGTGTGTGTGTTAGGAAAGAAAGAAGAGAGAGATTTTATTTTCAGTTTTTCTTTGAGTCTGATAATTTTTCATATTTTTCCATTTCAACACACTTTCATAAGTTATAGTTGCTTATCATGACCATGACCATCAAATGTTATACATATGATGGGAGAATTCCTTCTTAGTGAGTATATAGCTGACTCTCCAGTGGAATGTGTGTGACCAGAAAAGCCTATTTCTGTTAAACGTCCTATTTCTTGGTGTGTGTGTTCTCTCTCATTGGTAAGGTTGCTAATCCAATAAAAGTACTTGGGTTCCTTCCTATCTTGAAAGACTTCCAGGACTGTCAGAGTTATTGGGCCCATCTCCATGATCATAGACCCTAAGTAGCTTCTGATTATAGTGTCTGCTCAACTGTGACTTGATGGCATGAGGTGCTAAATGAGGCCAGGGTCATGGGGCCAATCCCAGTACTGTCTGGCAAGATGCAACGCGAATAATAGATCTCACGCTTTGCTGCTTTACCTCTCTTACATGTGGGTGCTGCTATTGCAAGGGGACTCAGTGAATAAAATGTGTGTGTATGTGTGTGGGGGAGGGTGGGTACACCAGATTAATCATCCTACTTTTGGGACTGCAGCTTTGTGAGTATTCACTTAACAGGTATATCTTTGTATATAAAGAGGCCATGTTACCATGAATAAAACCAATGCAATTTACTGAGCACTTAATGTAAGTTCTTTACATAGATCTATTATTTATTCTTTACAATAGCCCAATTAGATAAGTACTAATATTGTCTTCATTCCGCAGATGAAGAATAATGGCCTAAAGAGGTTAAGTAATGTGTTCCATAATGTTCAGCCAGTAAGTCGTAGAGACAGGCATAATTGAACCAACTATTCTAAAGCATAAGTTAATCATTGTGTTTTGTTACCTCATTTTTTAGCATGATTTTCCTGAATTTAAATATGTTTTTTTCGGGGCGCCTCGGTGGCTTAGTTAAGCGTCCAACTTCAGCTCAGGTCATGATCTCACTGTTCGTGGGTTCGAGCCCCGCGTCGGGCTCTGCGCTGACAGCTAGTTCAGAGCCTGGAGCCTGTTTCTGATTCTGTATCTCCCTTTCTCTCTGACCCTCCCCTGCTCATGCTATCTTTCAGGAAAAAAAAATTAATGAAAAAAATGTTTTTTTCTTGTTAAGAAGAGCACATAGGGGTGCCTGGGTGACTCAGTTGGTTAAGCATCTGCAACTAACTCTTGATTTCAGCCGAGGTCATGATCTCATGGTTTGTGAGATGGGCTAAGTGCTGACAGTGTGGAGCCTGATTGGGATTCTCTGTCTCTTCCTCTTTTTCTGCCCCTCCCCTGCTTGCACACACACTCTCTCAAAGTAAATAAATATTTTTTAAAAAAGCACTAGCAAGTCTATAAAAATATGGGCAAATGAAAAGGAGGACAGAATTTCTAAAAATCCTCCATTCGACCCTCTTCTCCTCTCTCTCTCTCTCTGTGCATGTGTGTTCCAATGTGCTTTGGTGAAATATGTCATGATTCACTTTGGTTTATAGATGGATTAACCAAGCACAGAGAGGACATGAGGGATATAACTAAAGTCACCCTTGGAGGTGAGGCAGGGACAGGATCAGCATGCAAGATCTCTTGGTTGTTCAACTGCTGAGGAAATTGGATAGGACAGATAAAGTTCCTGCCAGGAAGCTGCGTTTGGGATGGTTTTTACCACAGTAAAAAGCAGAAGGCAGCAGGAGTCTGAATCGCTCACATCTCTTAGAGATCTCCAGGGGAGGCTGTATTTTTCCAGTTTTCTGGAGAGTGTGAGGGACCATGACTGAGGAACTTGTCAGTCCAGGAGGGAGCTGTTTACAGGCTTGCCTTCCAGGCAACACTCCTCCCCCCGCCCCCCCGCCCCCCCGCCCCCCGTGGTTCATGCCTGTTGGAACACTCTCTTCTGCAACACTGTTACAGACTATTCTGTTCATTTGGCCACACCTGCTCTTTTGTCCCATTTTGGTTAGCGCTCTAAAACGGGGGTTGGTGGTGCTCCTTCCAAACACAAAACTCTCCATGCACCTCTCTAATTTTGGGGAGAAAGTGTGAGAGAAACCACACCTAAATGATGAAACACACATGCTCCCCAGTCCATGCAGAGAGAGCCTCAACAGCAGGATCTGTCTTAATGGAGTTTGATGCTCCCGTTGGAATGCCCGTCCAATGCTGGAGAAGAGCACTCTGCTCTTGGCCCACTGTCCTCTGGGAAAGCAGTAACCGTCCGCTCCACTGAGACCTGAAATGTCAACGTGATGGGCAGATTGGGATTAAGCTGGGCTCCTGGCCACTGGTAGCTTCCACAGAACAAAATAACTTCACTCGAGTAAAAAGAGATAAGAGGAGAAAACTGGCAGCCTCTTCCTAGCTGTCCCTGATGGCTTTGGAGAAAAGGTCTCAAAAATTCCTGGGCTCTTACCTCTTGAGTGATTTTTTTTTTTTTTTTTTTTTTTACGTTGGAAGCTGTCTTCCTCCATGGGGACACTTGAGGGTCTCACGGGGCTTTTGAGAGCTGTCCTGCCCTCCTGTTCCCCAGTTTGGGCCTGCAGGGAGGTATTTATGTTGGAAGCAACACTTGTAGGAGGGCTCTTCAGAGGATAATCTACAGACCACCTGCACCCTCTGATGTAGTGTCTTGAAAGGAAGACGCCTGAGCCTCTAGTACCTGATGAATCAGGGTGTTTGGATTCACCTGAGAATCTGCATGTGAACAAACTCTAGGTGTTTCTCCTATCCAGTAGGGTTTGGAAACTGTCGATGCACACCCATGCCACTCACGGGTGAGCACTTACCAGAGTCCAGCATGAAAATGCTTCACATGTGATCTCATCTGATCGTTGAAAAAGATCGTATGAAGTCGGTACTATTTCGTAAATGAGGAAACTGAGGCACAAAGGGGTTATGTCCCTTATTCTAGATCACATGCTTGTAAGTGGTAGAGGCAGAATTTGAACCCACATGGGTCCTCCTGCCCATGTACAAAACATTGCCTCATTCAGCAGAAATGTTGAAGCGCATCATGCAAGTGGCGTGGGGGAGAGCCAGGGTGAGTCCAAACACAAAGACTGTGAGGGGAGAGTGAAAGATGAGCAAAGTAGGATAAGGGCTCTGCCTCATGAAATGGTTGTAAAAAGTGAAAGGACGTTATTCACTTTTTCCTAATTGCACTAAAATCCTGCTGGGGGCATCATGGGTGTGGCTGGCCTTGTGCAGGAGAGTGCCTGATGCTTTCTGGCCTTGGGGTAGGCCCTGAGGGAGAGTGAGGAGACTGGGGACCCCACTGCGGGGGTGGGTAACAGAGCCCCAGCTGAGTGAGTCCATCTGCACTTCCCCCTGTTGCTGAGCATTATTCACTCGGAGCTCCACAAACTCAGAAGCTCTTATATCCTGTGCTTTTGAGACACTTTACTGTCATGATATTATAGGCCCAGATTCTAGCCATTGGGACTTGAAGGATATAGAGATTTCATTTTTTTTCTAGTCCCAGGTTGGCACTCACCATACTTCCTCAGAGTAGGATTATTAACCATCACACTAGGCTTGGAGCATCAAGTTTGGGTCTAGGTCTAGGGTCACCTTGGGATCACTGATCTTTATATTTTTCTCTAGCCTTGTTTATTCGTTGCCTTCAACATCATTTTGGGAAATGCTTAGTTCTTAAATGTTGAATATTAAAGGGGAGCTATCATAAAAGGCAGCCCTCCTTTCCTTCTCCTTTCCTTCTCCTCCCTCTTTCCTTCTCTCTCTTTTTCCCTCCTTTCTATTTCCCCCCACCCTGCCTCTACCCTTCTCTTCCAAAGTAATGATATCAATTGCTATTTTCTGGCAGTTTCATGCCATAATCTTGAGTGTAGATAGGGGAATTGGATGTCAAATTTATCAGCAATGAAATAGTTTCTTTTTCGGGGCTCATTCCTGATTCATCTGATAGAAATTTAAAAACAAGTGAAAAGATCCTGTCTTCTCAATATGGTGACATCTCCCTTAGGTCCCGCATACCTGGGATGAAACCGAGTATTGAATACAATGGTTCGTGGTGATTTCTGCTCCCTTATCACTTGTGGGTATAGGTTGGAGACCCAGGACAACTGGGTCTGTTGGATACCGGAAGCATTTCTTTCTTCATCACCTCAGGAATCTCAAAGGTGCACAGAATGTGCACACACGTGCGCGCGCGCACACACACACACACACACACACACACACACACACACACACTTGAATGATCCAGGCTCCTTGGAAGAGGGAGGAGAAGAGAAAATTTGGAGATTCATATCCCTCTTGCCCATGTGTTCTATTAAAATAGGTGAATTCCTCATATCACTTTGAGGAATCCTATCTTGTGCATACACAGAGGAGAATACTCTGTGTATCATAATGCTGAGTAGAATCTCCAGATGTTTTCATGCTAAATGTCTTATACTCTTTCTTGTCCTATCTATAGAAAGGGTGTGCCATCTCAAGTGTTTATTACGATTATTTTGCAGTGAGAGATGGTCAGGGTCTGTCTTATCAGGTCAGTAGATAATCGCTGCCTAGTGGGTGTGACACACCTGACACTGCCCCATCATTTAGAACTTCCAGTTGCCCCTCCAGAGGGGGCCCTGAACTGGGAGCTGGGGGACCAATGTCGTAGGATGGACCCTGCCATTAGCCCATGGTGTCAGCTTAAACAAGCATGTTCTCCTCTTCTGGGGCTTCTAGTTCCTCCAGTTGCTTCCAGACTCTTTTCCTCCAACACACTCCCATGCAATGGCCAGAGTCAGTTTTCTGAAACAGCCAGAATCACATCACCTCTTTGCTTCAGCAGCTATCCACAGCCTACAACACTGTCTTTCAAACCCTGGTTGTGACTCTGAGTCATCTGCAAAGCAAATCACATCTGAGCTTGGAGCTTAGGAACCTTAGTTTGCTAAAAAAGATATTTGAAACGCTTGAACCCTTGTGTCCCAAAGATATTAAAATCCCATCTCAACCTGGCTGCAGATTCCCATTCCTGCTGCGTGTCCTTTGGAGTCTAGCTTACCAGTTCTATCGCTCTGTCTTCAGAGCAACATATTTTCACCCCCCCCATCCCTCATGTGCTTGGGTGAGCCCTGCCACCCTTCTCCACCAGGGAGCCCCCCATACAGACCAGCTCACATATCCACTCCTCTGCAGAGCCTTTCCACCTCCCAGAGGGAGAGTCGGAAGCCCCATCCTGTGTCTCTGGCAGTTTGTGTTCATATTTTTATTATAAGTAGTATTGTATTGTTGCAAACATTCATTGTTATGTCTATTTCCTATGAATTTTCTAAATGAATAATCATATCTTTTCCTTTCATTTTTGGGTCTGTTTCCCTGTTTATATCTACAGGAGCTCCTTGGGAGTAAAAACAATATCTTAAACAGTATTGGGCACCTTGCACTCTGTCCAAGCATCATGGTATGTTACTATGACAATGGTAGGTTGTACCACGTGGAAGTCTTCCCTCATTACTTTTCTTTGTTCATAATTTTCTTAGTTACCACATATTTTTCCCCAAATGAACTTCATATTCACTTTTAAAATTCAACATAGTAACAACAGCCACAGCAGCAAAGAACAGTTCAAAAGCAGTAACAACAATAGGAAGAAGGAATCTAGTGGTGGGGGGTTGGATGGATTATATAGTGTTTATAGATCAGCCTATAAATAGTTGGCATCACTTTGACATTAAGTTGTTCCATCTGTGACCAGTGTATGTTTACGCATGTGTTCCAACTCTCATTTTCTTCAGTAGTTTATAGTTTCATTTCTTTTAGGTGTAGATACTTTAAGTATAGATACTTGATGCATTTATTCTTAGCTAATGACTTTTTTTTTTTGGATAGATTTTTTTTTTTGAAGTTTTCTTTTATGCCGGGGAGCTATTGCATTTGTTCTGTTTTTTCACTGGATGCTTTCAGGAAATCTTGCTGGTTCAAATCATCTTTTAGTTGACTCTTGTGAATTTTCCAAATGAACAATCCCATCTTTTGCTAAAAAAAAGTTACTTTCATGTTCTTTTTTCCAATAATAGGATTTTTTTTTACAAATAGTTTATTGTCAAATTAGTTTCCACATAACACTCAGTGCTCATCCCCACAAGTGTCCTCCTCCATGCCCATCCCCCCTCCCCCCCACATCCATCAGTCCTCAGTTTTTGTCAGCATTCAATAGTCTCTCATGGTTTGCCTCTCTCCCTCTCCCCCACCATTTCCGCCCTTCTTCTCCCCCTTGTTCCTCCGTCAAGTTCCTCCTAATCCTCCTATACGTGCAAACATGTGATAGTTGTCCTTCTCTGCCTGACTTATTTCGCTCAGCATAACACCCTCAAGGTCCATCCATGTTGCTACACATGGCCAGATTTCATTCTTTCTCATTGCCGTGTAGTATTCCATGGTATAGATAAACCACATCTTCTTGATCCATTCATCTGTTGATGGACACTTAGGCTCTTTCCATGTTTTAGCTTCCAATAATAGGATCTTATTTTATATATAGTAACTCTTCTGTCTAGTTACATAGAACATAGCTTCTGTGACACTGTGAAATAATGGTGGTGGGAGGTATTAGTGTTTTATTCTTGGCTTTGATGTGACTGTCTCAATTATTTGAGGCTTAGGTATAAAAGTGATTATTTGTCATCAATAGATACGATCGCTATCCTTTTCACAAATTTTTTTTCCAACTTCCCTATTATCATTTTTAAATGAAGGAATGAAAATTACATGTTATCAAATGTCCTTGAGGCATCTGTTGAGATGGTCATCTGCTTTCCTTTGATTTATTAATGAATTCCTAATACTGAATAATTCTTATATTCTTGAAATGTAACTTACTTGGCCACTTCGAACTGTTTTTTTTAATACAGCTGGATCATATGATAGACATTGCATTAATGCCTCTGTATGATGTAAGTGACATTAATACGTGTATAGTATGAGTAGTGTGTGTGTGTGTGTTTTTGTGTGTGTGTGTGTGTGTGTGTGTTTTGATGTCAGGTTTTGAATATCAGGTTTCTACCAACTCTTAAAATTAATTCGAAAGCTTTCCCTCTTTTGAAATTTTCTGAGATGATCCCCCAAACTTAAGAATTATATACCATTACCATTTAGGGCTGGTGAGTTTTTTCATGGTATTCTTTTTACCTTTCTTTTTTCCTTTCCAATTTCAATTAGCATATTAATTTAATATGTCTTAATGAGTCATTTTTTTCTGTTCAAGTGTTCTAGAAAGTTTCCTAATGCACTGACACTTTAAAACAATTTTTTAAATATTTATTTATTTTAGAGGGAGAGAGAGAGAGCGTGAGTGGAAGAGAGGTAGAGAGAGAGGGCGACACAGAATTCGAAGCAGGCTACAGGTTCTGAGCTGTCAGCACAGACCCCGAGGCAGGACTGGAACTCACAAACCATGAGATTATGACCTGGATTGAAGTCAGTCACTCAACCGATTGAGCCACTCAGGCGCCCCACTGACACTTTTAAATGTATATGCATAGAAGTGTTTGCAGTGTTCCCTTATAATTTTAATATCTTTCTTGGCTCTAGTTATATTCCTTTTCTCTTTCCTAAAGCTGACTATTAATATTTTCTCCTACTTTCTGCTCATCTTATTTATATGAAACCACAGTTATTCTCTAAAGAAACCGGCTGCAAACTATGCATTTGATATATTTTGTTTTATCATTATTTTTTTTCCCTAAAAACTCTAACTCCTCAAATTTGGCTTCCTCTTTGACCCAAGAGTTATTCAGGGAAGTGTTTTATCAGCTCCTTTCTAACACTGGCCATTCTACTACAGTGAAATGAAAGGCACTGAAAGTACACTTTAAGCAGATGTTGAGGGAAGTCCAGACTGAGACCGCCCTGGTACAGGCAGCATGGGCAGAGTGCCTGATAAGTAGTCTGGGGTTCCTCAGTGAAGGATGCAAAAATACAGGGCAGGGGATGCTACAAGGAAGCTTGGGAAAGAATTAAAAGCAGACTTCAAGACTCGACAAAAGGCTGGTCTTGGTTCTGGCCTCTCTTGCACGTGATGGTTAATAGGTAACAGCCTTCTCCGACTTGACCATCTCCAGGCTTAGCAGCTGAGTGCCGTGGGGGACGTCAAGATTCACACAACTGTCTGTCTCCCTCCCTGAGCTGCAGCAGCTATTCCAGAAGCCAGCACAATGTGGCAAGGTGTGCATGCCACCTAGGAAAAAGAGGCCTTGACACTGCACCTCCTTCTTTCCCCATTCCTATGGCTCTCCTCTCAGGAGGATGAAAAGGACCTCCTCTCTCTAACTGGCAAAAGGTGGAAAAGCTGGATGATACATTTCATGCTCTTTTTTTTTCAATCCATGTTTATTCCTTTTATTTCCCCCCAGATTAATTGAGATATAATTGACATATTAGTTGAAGGTGTATGTAATTTGCTACGTGTATATATGGTGAAATGACGGCCACACGAAGGTTCGTTAACATCCATCACCAGTTACAAATATCATTTTCAGGGCGTCTGGGTAGCTCAGTCAGTTGAGTGTTCAACTTTAGCTCTGGTCATGATCTCATGGCTCATGAGTTCGAGCCCCGTATTAGGCTCTGTGCTGACAGCTCAGAGCCTGAACCCTGCTTCGAATTCTGTGTCTTCCCCTCTCTCTCTGCCCCTCTCTGGCTTATGCACTGTCCCAAAAAATAAATAAGTAAACATTAAAAAAGTATTTAAAAAACCAAATATCTTTTTCTTATGATGAGAGCTTTTAAGATTTACTCTCTTAGCAGCTTTCAAATATACGATACAGCATTATTAACTATAATCACCATGCTGTACATTCCATCCCCAGAACTTATTCCTTTTATAACTGGGAGTTTGTACCTTTTGACCCTCTTCACCCATTTCCCACCCTCCCCCTCCCCCAACACCCTGCCTCTGACAACTACCAATCTATTCTCTATTCTTACTTAGGTGTCCAGTTTTTTAAGAGTCCTCATGTAAGTGAAGTCATACAGTATTTGTTTTCCTCTGACTTATTTCACTTAGCTCAGTGCCCTCCAGGTCCATCCATGCGGTTGCAAATGGCAGGATTTTCTACTTTTCAATGGCTGAATAATATTCTGTTGTGCATATACACCACATCTTCTTTATCCATTCATCTATCGATGGAAAGTTATGTTGTTTCCGTATCTTGGCTGTTGTAAATAATGTTACAGTGAACAGGGAAATGCAGATTTGCCTGAGACAGCGATTTTGTTCCCTTCAGATAAATACCCAGAAATGGAATTGCTGGATCAGATGATAGTACTATTTTAAATATTTTGAAGAACCTTCATTCTGTTTTCCATAGTGGCTGCATCAATTTACATTCCTACCAACAACGGTCCACAAGGATACTGTTCTCTCCACATCCTTACCAACACTTGTTATTTTGTGTCTTTGTGAAGAGACTGACTCTGACAGGTGTGAGGTGGTATGTCATTGTGGTTTGGGTTTGCATGTCCCTGATGATGAGTGATATAGAGCACCTTTCCATGTACCTGTTGGCCGTGTACATGTCGTCTTTAGAGAAACATCTATTCACTTCCTCTGCCCATTTTTTAATGAGATTGTTTGTTTTCTCTTTTCTACTTGGATAGCACCAGTAGCACCAGTGCCTCTTGCCACAAATGACAGAGCAACTCCCTTTGGCAAAGATAGACTTCATTTTTGGATTTTTTTCCTGTTTTCTTTTCTCTTTTTGGTACAGCTGAAGCATTGCCTGTGTTTGGCTTGACAAGTGAACCTTCACATTGACAAGCAGCGGCTTGGAGGAGGCCCGAAATAGATGGAAGAAGGGGTCAGCCTGTACCTTCTTCTTTGTCACAGGTGTTGGCATTCATTTTTCTCTTCGTTTTTTCATCTGGAGCAGGTTCACTGGGTTCTTGGGGGGGGGGGTCCGCCCACCCCTTTCCTGTTGTTTTCCATTTGCAGGTTGGATGGGGCTCTCAGAGAGTTTTGGCTGAGCCAGTAACTTTGCTTTACCCCGTACGATGGCTCTGGAAGGGAGCTTCCTGGTTGTCCGGCCTTGAACTGGCCCTTCTGTATTTCAGACTTGTAGCAGGACATCACATGATGGCTAGCGGCCCTGGCCAGACACAGCCTGGCTTTTAGTAGTAAGGTCACAACCTTTGATCTGAGGCCAGCCTAGGGACAGCGTCGCTTTTGAAACAAACTCTTTGTAGCAGTGTCGGTCCCAGGAGAATGAGGAAATTGATTATCAGGCCCATTCTCTTCCTTTTAAGTATTTTTTCCAGATATGGTGATGCCTCCTTTCTCCCTTTTGAGAATTTGGTACTTCTTCCAGTTCACTTCTGTCCTCCAGGAATGATTTGTTAGACTCCTCCCTCCTGGGGCAGTATTCCTCCATTGTGGAAGAGACTTCCAGTTGCCCCCTAATTCCAATCCTTCAGGCCCTGAATGCTTGAGTGTTACCTGGGCTTGTAGGAGCTCAGAATGAAATACTACATTCCATCTTCTCTCACAGCTCTCCACGGCCAAGAAGCTGGGTTCTGGCCTGTGTTGCCTCTTCTCAGCCCGCCCCTTCCCTTTCCAGTGAGTGGAATGAGGATGTGCTGAGAGCTATGTTGGGTTGCACAAAAGAGGACAACTGACAAGGGTTGGCAGAGCAGCAAGATGGATGGAGCCGGGGTCCCAGACATTGTGGGGCTTCTCTTTATCCTTAGCCTCTGTGGTATAGCCTGATCCTTGTGATGCCCATGAGATGTTGGTTGATGGGGCCCAAGTCACAAAGCAACACCTGTTCTGCCAGAGGGAATCAGTAAAGGTGGATTGTGGCTTTACATCACTTTCCAGGGGACTTGTCACATCCCTGATCATGCTTGTGCTCGGGGGCTCACTTTACAGTCTACAATGACAGTCTTGCCATGTGAGTTTTCTCCTCCTGAGTTCCCTGTAATCCTCATCCAACATAGCCTATGTAGGCAGGAGAAAGTCCACCATGCTTTTTGAGCATACATTGTGAGCTGTCCTTTGAAGTTGTTCTGTATATTGACGTTAGAACAAACAATAGGGTTGCCCGAGTGGCTCTGTCGGTAAGTGTCTGACTCTTGGTTTGGGTTCAGGTTGTGATCTCATGGTTGGTGAGTTCGAGCCTTGTGTCCGGCTCCACACTGACAGCATGGAGCCTGCTTGGGATTCTCTCTCTCTCTCTGCCCCTCCCCTGCTTGTGCTCGCTTTCTCTCAAAATAAAATAAATAAACTTAAAAAAAAAATAGATACTAAATCTTTTTCTTGAGTACAAAAATCAAATGTTCTCTCTGTTTCTATGAAATTTGAATAAAATTCATCCTTAAAATTTGCAATTTTAAGCTCTTCTCTGGCATGAGATTTGGCAGGTAAAAATAAGCAACTAGAGACCACTTCTTAGAAAATAAGTTGTGTGAAATCATTTAGGATAAAGGTTGGTAACCTGTTAATATCAAGGGCCAGATAGTAAATGTTTTTGGATTTGCAGGGCCAGTATGGTTGCTGTTGCAGCTACTTGACTGTGCTTTTATAGACTGGAAACAGCCATAAACAACAAATACGTAAATGAATGGCCGTGGGTGTGTACCACTGAAACTTCATTCACAAAAACATGCAGCAGACTGGAGTTAGCCTGTGGACTGTAGTTGTGCTGATCCTTGACTGAGAGGATTTTAAAACTGTTCACTTTTCAGGGAAGTTGTATTCAAGAGGGTTTAAAGGGTTAACTGATTCTGCATTCTACTTGTCTTTTTTTTTAATGTTTTATTTATTTTTTTGAGAGAGAGAGACAGACAGCATGAACAGGGGAGGGTTAGAGAGAGAAGGAGACACAGAATCAAAAGCAGGCTTCAGGTTCTGAGCTAGCTGTCAGCACAGAGCCTGACGTGGGGCTCGAACCCACGAACCGTGAGATCATGACCTGAGCCACAGTCGGACGCTTAACCGACTGAGCCACCCAGGCACCCCTGCTTGTCTTGAATCACAAGTATTTTGACAATTGCATCAATAATAATCTGTGTTCTGAAAAGTATGTTAGCATTTCAGTATGCTCTTTGCTTGAACATGAATGATATTGCTAGTAAATTAGAAAATTTGTTTGCCAATAGGTAAACTCTACTTATTGACCATGAAGTAAATGCTCACAGATACCAGTGAGGGAAGGGAATGGCCTAGGAGTCTTGGGTTAGACATATTTTTTTCAAGAAAGTAGGTTTTTTTCAAGACAAAACCCCTTGAATTATAAGTTTCTTTCTTTCTTACAGAATTCTATTTTTAATTTTTTAAAAGTTTATTTATTTATTGAGAGAGAGAGAGAAAGAGAGAGTACACACAAGCAGGAGAGGGGCAGAGAGAGAGAGAGAAAATCCCAGGCAGGCACTGCCCTGTCAGCGCAGAGCCCAATGCAGTGCTCAATCCCATGAACTGTGAGATCATGACCTGAGCCGAAATCAAGTGTTGGACACTTAACCAGCTGAGCCACCCCGGCACCCCTATATTTTTAATTTTAATATCCCTTCCAGTAGCTGTGTGGGAGACACCAAGCCTAGGAAAGAGTTCAAAGATAGGTGTGTCTTCTGTGCCTTTAAGGTCACCGTTTTTGTGCATGCCTTTTAAAGTAGGGACTCAAGGATTATTTGTTGGTCTTTTCCACACAGGGGAAGAGTCGGAGGTGATTGGACATTCTTGTGCTTGCATTTTTATTTAGGAAATCCTGACAGGAAAGAGGCACACCCATTGAGAATTTAGCAAAACCAGAGAGCCATGCCATAATATTGGGGAATTTATGTATGTGCTTTCTAAGGTACTTTTGTTGTAACATGTCCCTGTGGTTTTGGAATGAAGGATGAGATGTTTATTTTCCTCTTGGAAATGTGTACCTGTGCTTTGATTTCAGTTCATTTAAATTCACTGTCTTCATTGAATACGTTCTATGTGCTCATTCCATACAGGTTAAAATTGGAAAAGATTGGGAGATAGATCCTCGAGTTTCTTCACAGAAAAGAGGCTCATGGTTTTAGATTGGATGCCCTCTTTCCATTGCTTGCATAGATCAGCATCCTGATGTAGGATGACCATCACAGTTCTCTCTGCTGTTTTACATTGGCACCTAGAAGAGAAAATATGCAACCCTCTGGTCCCTCAATCCATCCCAAATTGCTGGGATGCTTTTGGGCATTCCCCTTCTCTCTGATGTGTCTTGTGGGCACGTGATTTTTTTTTTTTTTTTTAAAGTAATGTTGTCACAGGTCTTCTCAGAAAAGTGTTGCCTTGTGGTACTGAAAGGGAACCAGACTCACCTCGTCAAATTCCTGCTTCAGACCCAGGGAAAACAAGCCATGTGGGCACAAGATAACCCCTTCGGCAAACGGTGCCCTTTGAAAGTGAACACAGTAAATACTTGAGGTCCTTTTCTTCCCGCCTTTCCTTTCCTAAGCCATTTATGACAGAGAGGCCACAAGGAACAGCCTTGCTGCTTTTACTAAAAAGAAATCTTTTATGTTTGGGACTGAACTGGCCTGTTTGGGGACTATTTGGGGAGGGAGTCAGGGAGAGGGGAATTAAAGTTCATGGAGGAAGCTGTAGTCCTAAGGCCGAGTTGAGATGTGACCCTCAGAGCTTGCCAAGTCCACGAGGGAACAGAAGTTGCCTTTGGGAGGCTCCTCAACAGCACTTCTGTGGCCCCGAGGCCCAAGCCCTGGTGAGACTCTCTGATGTGAACTGGGAAGGTCAGCCCACATACCAGGGACTGCCCTGTCCACACAGGCTGCGAACCAGTGGCATCTTCCAAGTAGGGAGTTGGAGAACAGGGATATACACATAAAGCCCTTAGCCCAATGCCCTAGCTCCCTCGTTCTGTTGATTGGTTTCTCTTCTACCAGTAAAGAGGAATGCTAACTTTTTTGTTTCTACTCCTGCAGAATTCACTAGTGGAAGGTAAACTACTTTTTTCTACTTAATTTACAAGCTTCCAGTCCTCCTTGAGTCCTGCTAAAATATCTCAAATATGTCCTGCTGATCCCGAAACTCCGAAAATGACCACTGCTTTCTGTGACCCAAACTCTTGTTTATTTAATCCTCTTAAAAGTCAGAATTGTTGCCAGGCCATAGTTTTTGTTTGATTTTATGTTTTGTATTCTCCTAGGGACACGAGCAACATCAATTTTAAAAGAGGTCATGTTTATGGTTATTGTCTAGTCAATTGGCCTTTCTAGTTCTTAGGGACTGACCTAAGACTGTTGTGTTTGGGTTCCCAACACTACCGAGAATGTTGACATTTCAAATCCCTTTCGACAATCCCCCCCCCCTCACACACACACTCCATATTAAAGAAAAATACTTGAAAAATGCATCAAGAAAGACTTAGTTTTTATTTTGCCTTTGTATCACTAACATATTTTTAAGGCAATTTTTTCTTTTGGACTTTAAAATTGGTTTCTGGAGCCTAGACATTTGTGGTGACATGTTGATGGCCAGTCAGAGTGCCTGGGAGACATTTTGGGTCAACGATCACCATGCTCTTCCAATCTGGTTGTTTTCCAGGCCTCTCAAGCTTGGAACACAGGTTAAAAAAAGTCTTCTGCATTCTGCTCTCATTTTTTTCAGGGAAGTTTCAGAGGGAAAAACAAAGACATTGACATAAGAAAGACTCAGGCTGGAACCTCATGCACATTCTATTTGTATGAAAAGTTACTTGCAGGGCGCCTGGGTGGCTCAGTGAGCTGAGTGTCTGACTCTTTAGTTTTGGTCATGATCCCAAGGTCATGGGATTGAGCCTGGTGTTGGGCTGCACTGAGCATGCAGACTTCTTGAGACTCTCTCTCTCCCTCTGCCCCTCTCCCTTGCTTCACTCTCTCCCTCCCTCTAATAAAAACAAAAGTTACTTGCCTTCTCTAAATATCAATTTCCTCGCGTGCAAAATGCAGATAAAACCTGCTTGATGTCCTTCTGAATATTGTGATCTTGTCTGCAAAATGCCCAATGTCTGATAATAGTGATTAGGATATGTTTGCTTGCCCCTCTTGCCTGACTCCCTCCGTGCCTGTCTCTTGGCTCTTCTCCTTTTGGGTATGTCGACTATGGCTGAGCTAACACATCACTCTATAGTAGGTAGCCCCAGTGAGGGAAGGGAAGATGTAGAGACTAGCCAGACAAGGTTGCATGGTCAACCCCAGGTAGGGCAGAAAATCCACCCTTCCTGTCCATGTTGAAGGCAGGGAAGGCAAGCTCACCTTTATGGAGCTCTATTATGCACCAAGCACCTTTGAGCCTTTCCTTATATATTCATTCATCCTCAGAATCAGCAGCCAGGCTGAGCTGGAGACACTACCACCTGGGCTGGTTTGGCTGGGTGGTGCTTGGCTACTGCCCACCTAACAAGAATGAGGACAGTCAATACCTGTTCCTGACGATGTGGTGCACATTGTGGCAGGCACATGGAAGGTCACCTCTCTGAGGGGCCACCCATTCTCTTTTGATTTTCTATAACTGAAGGGTAGGAAGAATGACAACATACTAAACATTCTCTAGAGGCAGGAGGCCAGGATACAAGAACGTTTCTGATTCCTTCCGAGCATTCAGTGTGATCATACTTGAGGTGGGTAAGTACAGTACTGGGTAGATTTTTTTTCCCCATAGTGCTGAGCACATTGCTGGCATTAAAAAGAGTTGTGTTGATGAAGGAAAGGAGAACCTTCTCTTCCAGTGCTGATAGCCTCTCCTACCAAAGACGGTTCATATGATGAATACTTTTCCCTTTTCACGTTCTCCTTCTTCCAGAGTATGAGGGTATCAGCTAGTCAGCCATCGGCCCCTGTACTGAGTAGTGTTCTCAGAGGAGTTTATTCATAGAATCTGGCCCATATTTGTCCTCTTGATGTATTTCTTCTAAGATCCCCTCCATACTTCTTGATGTTTGCACTGTAACTCCAAATGGTTGTAGATACTGCCCTGATTCATCTCAGCTGGCCTGTTTATTTGGAAGTATAGTTAACAGTGCAAAACACCACAGATGTAAAATAAGTGGAGTCATTCAAGGAAAATTAAGCTGGAATCAAGTGAAGATATATTGAAAATTGAAGGATATCAGCACAGCACCAGCAGAATATTAGTTAAGGTCACTGGCGCCCAAGGCTCTTGGCCATCTCACTGCTTTGACATTGATGTATGGGCTAAGAATGTTGATTAAACTAACAGACTTTAGAAAGCATCTTCTAATGTAGATTCTATTAAATACTTCCGCTGGTCTATGAAAGATCCCTAGAGTGCTGACTCTGACAATCTATTAATGGAAATGTCCACATGCAATGACTTGCTGTCTTTATATAAATGCTTACCCAGGAAGCTATTGTATATGGGGGGTGTTTGTGGCCAGGAAAATGCAGTCATCTGGGAGAACTCTGGCAGGGAGCATTGTGTGGAGAACGAGGTGCTCCTTGTGAGACCCCTTTAAGGAGCAAGAAGGGAGGGGGCTTTGTGAGAAGGACTGGGTATGACTGAGCAGTGCAGAGCAGACTTCCTGAGTTGGTTTGCAGCATGGGAAGACGGCAAGGAGAAACTGGGCTGCGATAAGGTGAGTGCCCAGAGAGTGAGCTACTGAAAGCTATTTTGTCATGTGACTCCCTGAGGAAGGATTCGTGCCCTCGGGATGAATGGGGGATACTTTAGGTTTAATGGAAGATCTTCCAAGCACCTCTCATCTTGCTGCATCTAGCCATCTTATCACCAATTATTCTCTGACACCGTGATAGGCAGTAAGGTTATGAAAAAGGTATGCATGAAACTACCTGTCTCTTCATGGAGCCAGCAGTCTCTGAGGGGACCGGCTCTACACAGACACATGCACGATCTTATTTGTTTAATGGTGAACGTCATGGAAAGATGGTTAATGCATCGTAGCATGTACTATGCGAAGGATGAATCAGTCTTCCAAAACCATAGTCTGATTCACTTCTTGACAATCTTTTTCTCTGACAATGAGCTATTTTTCAAATGTAAATGAATTTCAGATTTCTCTGAAATGACCAAAGACTACTTTTGTTTAAAAAAAAAAAAAAACCAAGGAGCTGACTTCCCAGTTTCTTTTTTCCCCTGCTCATAAAGGCAACAGTGGAAGAAGACTTGAGAGGGGCTCTGTGCTCAGGGAGGCCACATGACGTGGGTAGCAGGTTCCACCCCAGGAACTCTTCTGTGGCCGAAACAGAGGCAGTGGGGTATTGCTTGTCCCGCTGCACTGGTATAAACTGTTCTCTGTTTGAAAGTTTTACCCTTTGAACTTTCCCCCATGTTACCAGAGCCTTTTACAGATGATCTCACACATTTACTTATTTATTGATTCAGCACATATTTTGACCCCCAACTATGTGTCAGGCATGGTATAAGTTGCTGCAGATTCAATGATTGGCAGGCCCAAACAGTCCCTGCCCCCAAAGAGCTTAAACTCTAGTGAGGGACACATTATAATTTAATAATAATTTCCTATATTGTTTTTGTTGTATTAGATTGCTGCCTAAAATTACAGTTAGGCCAATTATAAGATCATTTACAAAATGCCCAACTACTAATGGTTATGGGTAGTCATTTTCCAACAGCCACACACATCATAATTTCATTATAGTGCTGATGGGCACTACACTGGCGAAAGACAGGGTGTGATGAAAGTGTACAGTGGCCACCTACCCTAGCTTGCGGCAGGCAGAGAAGGCTTTGTTGAGGGAGTAAGTTGTGAGTGTAAGACTGGAAGAATGAATAAAAGTTGGTCAGGGGAAAAGGAAGTAGAGATGAAGAACTGACAGTGATCCAGGCAGAGGGAACAAGACAGACAAAGTCTGGATTTGTAAACTCTTTCAGGAATTCTCCAGACTGGTTTCCTTCTACTTTTCAAACAAAGAAGGTTCACAGTGCCTTCATTTGCCCACATCATGTACTGTCAGCTTCTTCCCAGCTACCACCATTACCGTCTCCCTGCTCTCAAGCCCTCTGCCCGTAACGTTGAGCTGTGCAAGAGGCCATGTATTTTATAGATCTCCTCCTTGACCCTGGTCAGCAGGGCTTTGGTAGAAGACATAAGTGTCTAGACAAAAGATTGGTTAGTCTTTGCAAAAATAAGTGTTCCAGGTCTGACTCAACCTGACTGAAAGCCAAGAGAGATGATAAGGCTGACGGAAAAGATCTCCTTAATGAATGGCGGTAAATAAACAGCCCAAAGGTGAAGGCACGAAACAGCCTTGGCGTTTCCTGAGGGTGCTGGCCCCAGACAGCCTCTTGAAAGCATCAGAGATCAGAGTGGGCAAGTTATTTCATTTCCTTTCTGCTACTGGTGCTTTAACGCTTTCCTGCCTCTCTCTTGGGTCTCCATTCCCCGCACCTTCTGCTTCAAACAGTCACCCTTCAGTTTTCAGGAGGTAAGCACTATCCCTCTGCAGTTGGATTAAATGTCTAGGTTCCACAGTCCATAGGAATGGAGATTATTCAGTCCCCTTTCCTGGTCATCCCCTGCTTTTAACCCTTTCATCCGTAGGGTGTTCCTTTATAGAATGGTTGGAAAGACGAGTCTGTGATGTCACCCTGAGGGCTGAGAGTTTAAAGAACAGATTATAAAGTATATGGAAAGTTGCATGTGAAAGACAAAAATTCCCTTATTATTCTCTAGTATCCATGGGTGGCCATTACCCTTGGTGATGTTGTCACCTCATGGGCACTGAAGGGATCTCACTTCAGGGGACTACTAACAGACTAGTGATCTTGCTAGGCTTTTATTTTTCCTTTCAGAAATAAGAGATATAAACAAGGCTTATTTGTTAGCCATGAGGCATACTTTGGTCTCACTTGTAATGAGACAAATTTCAAGAATAAAGCCACATCTAACTTTTAAAAACACATAATTGTATAAAAGGTCTTTTCAAGACAATGAAATATAGATCACATTTAGGTATCTTCCTTTCCCTTTCCAATGATCATTGTGAGGTAAGTAACACAGCTCTGTGTTGTGGACAGAAATTTGAGGTTTAAAGAAATTAAGCTGCTGGCTCAAGCCCATGTCACTAGCAGAGTGGTAGAGATAGGTTTTGACCTAAGTGTTTTGGTTTCAGATTCAGTGATATGTCTGCTCTATTTTGCCTTTGCGCCCAAGAACCCATGCTCCTGGAAGAGGAAACAGCTCAGCCAACGGAGGGCACCTGCTACGATTTATCGTGGCATCCTGGTATGTTTTGGAGGCAACATTGGAAAAGCAAGATTTTCCCCCCATTTAGTATCCTGGAGGGCAGCTCAGGTCTTGTAAAGGAGCTCCTGATTTCATCTACTGGCTAGGATTTTGGTGCATGCCCTGAAGATCCTAAAAGGGATTAGATCAGAACTCGGTCACCAGTTCTCTGGGTGGGTGGGTGGAGGTAGGTGTTTGGGGATCAAAGAGAGGAGCATAATGCCGAGTATAATGATGATTTTGTGTTCCTTATGCTGAGACCCAGTAAGGTCCTCTTGCTCTACTTGCTTCATACTGGGAACACTGCTAGACGTTTAAAATGCTTTCAAGCTGAGGAAGTGGGACTCAAAGACCCTTTCCATAAGGTTTAAAGGCCTGTCCTGGCCTCTCTTCCTGCAGGGGGAGAGACAGGGGAGTGGAACGATAATGGACTTTGGAGTCAAACAGACACAGGTTCAAAACTGGGCACTACTGCTTTTTGGGTTTGTGTGATCTGCACTTGTGTTTTCTTATTGGTCAATTGAAACTAATAATACTGATCTCAGAGGATTTCCCTGAGGATTTAAGTGTATGAATAAGGATCCCCCACAGTACATGTCAGAGGCTGTACTCCAAAGTTAGTACCCACACTTCTGCACATATAAGAGAACTCTTATTATATGATTATTTTACTATGTAATTTTTATTTATTATCTGCCCTTCTATTAGAATATAAACTCTACAAAGGCAGTTACATCATCTCTGATGCCTACAAAAGTGCCTAGAATGTGGTAGACGTGAATAAACATTTGTTTAATAAATAATATTATTAAAATAACTGTACTGATGCTAAAAGAGAGAGGTAGAAGTCCTCAGAAAGCTGCAAGAAAATTCAACATCTTAATATCTGGCATATGTCAAAACTGGGAGTGATGGGAGTGACCCAGGGAAGGACACGGCTGTCTCAGGCAACTGCAGGCTGTGCTAGGAGGTAGCCTCCCTAAGGCGTGGGGTTAGGGTGCTCTGGAAGGCATTGTGTTGTCTGCTTTCTCCCCTGGAAAACCACTCTGTAGCTACAGGGGTTCACTTGGAGCTGGGACAGCGTGTCAGACAGGCCACAAAGGCCATGAAAAAGCTGCTTCTGTTTCAACATATAGAGGATCCGTCTTCCCTCCTGCTGGGTCTCTAGGATCATGGTATCATGAACCATATAAACCCACATTTGGATAGTGGAGAGGGTAGCTGTGCTAAATCTTTCTCCAGCATGTGCCTAGGAATGCTCTGCGGCCCAAAGCAGAAACTGGTTGGAATTCCAGCATCCTTGGTGTAGCGCAGAATGTGAACAGGTAGACCCTTCTGCATCTGCTTGCTTATGGGAAAGCCCATGTCTGCCGGAACTTCTAAAACACCTACTACTGTTACACAACCCTACTTGAGGGACAAGTATTCAAGGAGCAGGACACACAGCCTTTCCCAGAAAGCAGGCTGCAGATTCACTGTCTTTATTAAAGGTGGTGGCACATGTCAGAACTGTGATGACACATGGGGCAGGCTTTGATAGTTGCTTAAAAATAGCTGAGGGTTTGGTTAACCACAGGATAGCCTGGGTGGGGGGCAGTCCCTCCCCTCTCACGTGCCCTCCCTGAATGATTCAGGGTGGTCTCTAGCTCAGTGTCAGGAAGCCAGATCTCTGCAGGCCACCTGTTGCCAAGTGACAGGAATCATCTGGCACAAGTCATGGACAGGGACCAGAGAGGGCAGGGCCGAGGGGTGGAGCCTGGAGGACTCACGGAAGCTGCTCCAGCCACATGCACGTGGCCTTATGTTAGAGTTCTATTGCTGATGATCCACAAAGGCATCTGGTTGACAGATGTTATTTATAAGCAGGACTGAATAGACTGAAAGAAGTAAAATTCTATGTAGTGTAGTCAGAAAAAAAAAAAAAAAAAAACAACCACCAGCAATTACCACACCCATGACATTTACACATTTCTTTGTGTTTGGGGTTTACTTCTGAAACTCACATTTTCTTGAGGGCTGGCTTGTGTTAAAAAAAATGAAAGTGAGCTCTGGGTCACTTTAACCTCTTTTGTCTCAATTTGAGCAAATTCCTTAGCATCTATTGTAGCACGGTTATTAGAGAGAAGGTCTCTGCTTCCCTTCTCCCCTCCCCAAATGGTGAGCTCCTTGAGGACAAGAGCCAGATAAGACTATCCTAAATACCACCCCCTCCGACTCCACACAGAGTGTTGTTACTGGTTTTAATTCTCTTCTATGATTGCTGCTATGCACGTAGCGTATTTTGGTAGGGGAGTTTTCTCTCCTTCTCCTATGTGTTGGTATGTCACACAGAGCTGGCCCTTTGTGCAAGGAGGTCCCAAGCTTGGGATTGGGAAGTGAATTCATGAGGAGTTGTTTGACACTGGTCATGGAGAGGGATGGGAATGAGAAGGACAGAGGCGCTAAGGGCTCTGCTCCTGAGAATGAGGGTCTTGCTGTCCATGTGGTTGTCCTGAAAGCAGACCTTCACCACATTGGCTTCTCTTAGATTCCAGGGGCTTCTTTGGCAGAGCCCCTCAGCCTGAACGATTGGAAAGAGCAGGCCTGGAATGGGATCTCCGAGCCCTTGCTGGGGTTCTGCTCTGTGACCGTGGAAGCCCCATTACATCTTTGGGTTTCAGTTGCTTTACCTGTGAAAGGAAAGCGTGGGGCTGATCACCATGGTGGTACTTGTTGGCTCAATATGTAGTGAACCATCTCCCCATCCAGTACTCAGCCTCCTCCTTGTACAAGCATCTGCCTGCCCACAGCCCTCTTGCCATGGTGACCTCCTGTCCCAACTGTGGTGACTCTTAGACTCCTCGAGCAAGTGACCTGATTCTCTTCGTCTGGTGTCTCTTGGGCAAGGTCTATGTTTATGAGTGTGGGGCTGGGGTCTGGGAGAGCATCTTCCACAGATGAGGAAGATGGTCTTGTGTAGCATGGGGTGCCCTTCTCGTGGGCAGAGCTGTCACCCAGAAACTGTTGCCAGAATTTCCAGGACTGCCCTCATTCAGCTTTAAAATCTGATGTACAGACTCAGACTGGGGTCTATGGCCCTGGCTCGAATCAGACCAATGTGCCAGATGCCAATTTATAGGAGTAGCAAGGAGAGATGTGGAGTCCACACGCATATTCTTCCTCTTGGTGGGCTTAGAAAAATAAGGCCAGTGGAATTTCCAGTAATACATACAACCTTACCAATGCATACTCTAGCAATTCTGTGTGCGACCACGATTCACAATATATCTATCAGGGTCCTCTGCAGTTCATGTTTTCTTGGGGACTGGTTGGTTCACCCCATGCTCTCCTCCTTCACATCTACCTGTCTTCTTCGTTGGTCAGATGGAAATGTAGGTGAGAGTGAAGATCCAGAGACTGGCAGCTTCCCTTCTTGCTGGACCTCACCCTGTTCACCTGCGGAGTGGGGTAAACTCCTTCCTTCCGAGACTCGTGTTATGAGTAGTTTATGCAAGGCCTGTAAGACAGTTGGCTGCCATCCAATGCTTGAATCTGTCCATTTGGACTACTAAGGACCATTGCCAAGAAGAGCCCATGATTTGAAATATTTGAGTGCCAGTGCAGAGTGGCTCATCAGAGAACGTGAGGTCGCCTGTGGATTGCTGGACCAGGTCCACATGGCAGAAAGGCCTAGTGCTCACTCCACTTCTCCAGTGGCACTCCTGGCTCTACAGGAGACGCAGCGTGCACTGTCATTGAGTTGGGACTGATGACATGGATATGTAGTGGGGGCTCTGTCCAAAATGAGGGTCATTCCAGGGACTTCTTTCTGAATTAAGTGCAAAGCCTGGTATTTGATTCCACAATTCTGTCTGTTCTGGTAGAACACCTGGAAGTCCATTGAATGATCATCTTATTTGGAGTTCATGAATTCCATAAGCCTCAGTTTATAAATGTCTGCATTAAGGAGGAAACAGATACAAGTGATAATTGACAGAGCTTCAAGTCTTTAATGTCACCCTTAGACCAAACAGACAAGTCCTCGTGAGTCGGCTTTCCTGGTGGGGCAGGGCACTGGGCCGGTAGGGAGGGGAGGATGGCTGGCCTGTTTTGTGGGCCCCCCGAGGCCCAACCCCTATCCCATTTTGGGGGGCCTGTTGGAAAGCTCAGACTTAGCAATGTCTTGGATATACAGTTGGAAACTACTTTCGACTCTTCTGGAAGTCAAGGCCAGTTTCTTGGTGGCTTATGAAATGTTAACCTTTTATAGAAATGAAAAGTACAAACAGTAACAAAAAAGAGGTTTGCAGTTCAGCCAACTTTCACCAAGCACCTAAAATAACCCAAGTGTGCCGGACACCCCAACACACATGCGCACACACAATCTGGAAACGATATCTAGGCCAGCAGAGGAGACTTGCTGTTTAATTTTGAGGTGTGGCCTTGCCTCCACATCTGGAGGTTTTTAATCTCTTGTGAAGAGTTAGTTCCCTTTAGGTGCTTGGAAAAGCCATATGTACGTTCTTCTAGTGCCATGTCTCCCCCTCTAGACAATAGCCTTTTTTTAATTTAATTTAATTTTATTTTATTTTATTTTATTTTTTTACAAATAGTTTATTGTCAAATTAGTTTCCACATAACACTCAGTGCTCATCCCCACAAGTGTCCTCCTCCATGCCCCTCCCCCCCTCCCCCCCTCATCCATCAGTCCTCAGTTTTTAGACAATAGCCTTCTTGAAGAACAGTGATGCTGTTGAAGATTAATTTGCAGTCTCCATTGTACCAGGCATAGTACTTGGCCAAACAGGCATTCTGTGATATTGGAATTGATGCACAATAATCCTATTTCTTAGTATCTCAGTGAGTCCATGCAGATGCATGAAACAGATAATCATGAGATGGCTCTGATCCTCTGTATGAGTTGAATTCCCTGGGAAGCAGATGCTGAGATGGAGTTTGAAGGGCAGGAGGTTTATGGAGTAGAGCAGTAATGCCTATAAAAGATAAAAGCGGGGAGAAAACAGGATCAAGCAGCGAAAGTGCTCTGAGATTAGTTCAGATCTCACGCCAGGAAAAGGGGGAGGAGGCAAGACGGGAGGAAAGGGAGCCTCAAACGTCAGTGCAGATCTGACAGAGTCTTGGGGAATCCAAAAGGGAGTTCCCTAGAAAGAGATTGTTCATTCAGGATTCAGGTAGTGGGCAGAAAGGACTGGGCCCTAGCAGCCCTGCCTGAGAAAAGTGTGTCTTCAGCACAAAGGCTGAGGCAGATCGAGAAGGCGCCAGCCCTTGGAGGCTGTCCGCTAAGTGAAGGTCATGCAACTGAACGGCAATTTCTTTCTGGAAGGGACGTTGAGGCAATGCGCCTCTGTGGCTTCACACCTTCTCCCTCATTTCTCCACCTTGCCTCATTCCACACATCTGTACCAGATCCATAGCTGCTGCCATTAAATGAGTCTCAGAGATATTTTTCAGGTTGGATTACTTCTCCATGTCTCCTACACTGGCCCAAGGGAGCGTCCTCTCTCTCCTGGACTCATAACCAATTTCATGAGAATGTGACCAGTGCAGTGACACAGAGCCCCACACTCCAAAGGACACTCCACTTAGGCTTTAGTGCTCTGAATCAGCTTTTTCCAAATTCTTAATTTTATCTTTGATTTTGTATGTTGTAAGTGAAGCCTGGGACAGTGGAGTACGTGCAGGGTGCTGGGAACCTTGGCTTACACATATCTTCTCCTCCTGCTGCCTCCCTCCCTCCTCAGATGTTTCTTGGCCACTCACTCCCCCGGTCCCTGGCACCCCAGGCCCTGCCTTACCTTCTCACCACCCCTGTGACTACTGCCACCTTCTGCCTCTAGTGGGGACCTGGGAAGAGGTGTGGGAGGGCTGGGTCTTGGGGTGGGCCTGGGAACACCTGTCTGGAGGTGCCCAGATATATTTGGCAGATGGCTCAGCCGGGGGGGGCCTTTTGCCCATCTGCAGTCCAAGGACCTACTGTGTCCTCGTGTGGAGGTTGCAATACCTATGAAGGTCACGCTGCCACAGGCAGGCCCATGGGAAAAGATTTCTGGCTCACCTTCCCACTCCTAGCTGAGGCACAACACTTCAGTAGGGCTGACAGCATGTAGGGGTGGGGAAGGTGCTAGTTGCATTTGGGCTGTATGTGCATCCTGAGTCATAGGATAGGACCCCAAGGTGCCCATGGTGGTCTGCACTCACCCTGTGAGTATCTCTATGCCCAAGGGAGTGTGACACGAAATAGCGAGTAGATGGGCACTAGAGCATTCCCCTTTGAGCTCCATCCACCTCCCAGCACACCATGGCCGGGCCTCCCGACACCCCACTGCTCTTGCTGTCTGTCCTGGCCATGAGCCCCGAGAGGGACTCCAGGGAAGAAGAGCCTCACCTGGACTGTGCTGGGTGGAATGCCAACATCAAAGAGGAGGACGTGCAGGAGGCACTGAACTTCGACCTCAGCGAGTAAAATAAGACCAGAGACCATGAGAACCCCAACCAGGCACTGCTGGTGGTGCATGCCAGCCCGCAATCAGATCAGGCCTGGGATGAACTACTTCCTGCATGTGGAGATCGGCCGAGCAAAATGCCCAATGTGGACAGCTGTCCTTTCCATGAGCAGCCAGGTCTGCTGAGGAAAACGTTTTGGTCCTTCCAGATATCAGTCCCCAGGCTGGGCAAGCCTCCCGTGGAGAAGTCCAGCTCCCAGGATGCAGAGAGGACTCTGTAACAGGCCTCTTCTCACCATCATCCCTGCCTGTAGAGCTGCTAAGCTTTAGATGGATGCCCCTGCCCTGGAGAATGTCCCATGGTGTGCTGGCTCCAAGAGGCAAATAGAGAAGGGTTCTGGGATATTTTTGAAAAGCTTAGTGGTTCCACCTCCTTTCTTTTCATTGCTTTCCAAACGCCCCAGGTATAGTGCACATCTTCTGCTCTATTCATCAATAAACACTAACATCAGCTAATAAATGAATAGGATGTTAAAAACACAACACCAGGGCAGATAGAAAGCAGAAGAAAAGAAAGAGCTTACTATTTTTATCTTAGCACTTTTACCCTGCTTTGTGAACAAGGGACCTCACCGTTTCATTTTGCGCCGGTCCCGACAAATGATGCAGCTTGCCCTGGATCACTTCCATAACTTGCTTGCTGTCTCTTGACATTCTCCTTAGTTTCCTTCCAACCTGTTCATATTGCAGACGGACTCAGGGCTCCAAACCACAATCTGATTAGGTCCCCGCCTCCCTCCAGCTAGGGCTGCTGGTAGCTCCCCATTGGTCTCAAGGTAAAGTCCTTCAAGGCCTGTCGCAGACAAGGACCATGCTCCGCCTGTTTACTACACCTGAAGGTGGTTCCTCTGCATGCAAACAGTTTTCTGCCTTCTTTACAGAAGGCACTGTAAGGTTCCTAGAAGCACCCCTTGAGACAGTGGGAGTTGGGGATCAGTGGTCCATCGTTCTTTCCCCTCAGTGGGACAAATCTCAGGTATGTTCTACATGGTCTTTCTGCCCGGCTCACAGCAGGAAGACCATGTAGCACTTTCACTGGCCCCATTATTGCTTTCCTCTCTTCCCTCTCTGTTTCCTTCTCCCTCAAAGAACTCTTTGGAACCAGCTCCTGTTAACCTACCTGAATCCATTCCTCATCTCCGAGTCAGCTTCTGGAGGAACCTGAACTAAACCTGGCCCCACCTGCCCTGTAGCCTCATCTTGCTCTGTTCTCCCTCTCACTGTCCTTTGAGTTTGCTGACCTTGCCATGTTCCTTCCACCCAGCGCCTCCGTATGTGCTGTTCTTTCTGAAAAGGATTCCTACCCCATCCTCCTTCCCAACTCCTCCTTCCTAATTAACTCCTATATACCCTTCAGACCAGCTGGAAAAACCACCCCGGGGCAGCCTTGCCAGACTCAGTCACCAGTTGGGTCTGTAATTCTACTTTCTCACACCTTCTGACCACTTAGATTGGTTTCTAAATTTGTGTGCGTTATTACGATAATCTGATTACTATTTTCCCTTCAGTAGACTATCAGCTTCTTAGAAGGAATGACCACATACCTTATTGCTTTCCAGTTTCTCTCTAAAAGTATCTCAGAGCCAGGCTTATTATTGCTGTTCAGTTAATATTCATTCAAGCCAAATAAATTTGAAGATATTTTAAAGTTGTTTCTCATGGTTTGCCTCCCTCCCTTTCCCCCACTATTTTTCCCCTTCTTCTCCCCCATGGTCTGTTAAGTTCCTCCTAATCCTCCTATACGTGCAAACAGATGGTATCTGTCCTTCTCTGCCTGACCTATTTCACTCAGTATAACACCCTCAAGGCCCATCCATGTTGCTACACATGAGAGATTCTTTTTTTTTTTTTTTTTTTTACAAATAGTTTATTGTCAAATTAGTTTCCACATAACACTCAGTGCTCATCCCCACAAGTGCCCTCCTCCATGCCCATCCCTCCTCCCCCCTACATCCATCAATCGTCAGTTTTTGTCAGCAATCAAAAGTCTCTCATGGTTTGCCTCTCTCCCTCTCCCCCACCATTTCCGCCCTTCTTCTCCCCCTTGGTCCTCCGTCAAGTTCCTCCTAATCCTCCTATACTTGCAAACATATGATATTTGTCCTTCTCTGCCTGACCTATTTCGCTCAGTATAACACCCTCAAGGTCCATCCATGTTGCTACACATGAGAGATTCTTGAATGCTGAGAACAAACTGAGGGCAGATGGGGGTGGGGGGGAAGAAAAAGGGGGGGTGATAGGCATGGAGGAGGGCACTTGTGGGGGTGAGTACTGGGTGTTATATGGAAACCAATTTGACAATAAACTAAAAAAAAATAAAAAAATAAAATTGTCACGGAGACTACTCATAGCAATAACTCGAGAACTCTCAATCATTTAAGCTGTGTGGCCTTGGGCAATTTCCTCGCAATCTCTGAGCATCAATTGCCTAACATGTAAATGGGGGTAATCACAACCCATATGTTACAGGGCTCTCTTAAGAAGTGAATGAGGTATTGCAAGTAAAGTACTTAGCAAGATGTGTGACACATACCAAGTCTGAATGAAAATGTTAGGTTTCTTTCTTTGCATCTACACAGTTTGTGAGAGAACTAGGGATTACGTGGAAGGATGAGGAAGAGGTAGAAAATAAAACCTGTGGGAAAGGCAAAAATGATGGACTCAGTATGTCTGGAAAAAAGAAGGATGAGGGATTCTGAAATGCTACACCATGAATAAAAAGAGGTAGTCCCCAGGACATTAGAGTGGGCTCTTCTCCATCTTCATGCAATATGAAGCATGAGGAAATTTTGACAGACATGAGCACATTAGAAAATTTCGTTGTAAAGTAAAATTTCTATTAGGAACCCAAGTTAATTGCTGTCTCCCACCCCTTGTTTCTATTCTTAACTGTTGTGATAATTTGGTCACAGTTAGTCTCCACATTCGTGTTTCTGTTGCAAGAGGCGTGTGGTGTGTCACTAGGAACTGACATCTGTGTTTCAGGGCAGCGTATTAATTTCTATTCAGGCATAGTCAGCCAAGGCACATCCTGCCTTTGCGTGTTTTCTTTGACATGTGCTCTCCAGATGAGCAATTAACATTTAAATGTGCCTTTCAGTGCTTTGTAAAGATGAGGAAATGTAAGACAATGGAACATACTTGTGACATGAATTCTCTGACACAATTGAAGGTTGAGATGGGTGAAGTGTTGCGTAGGACTTAATTCCTACAGCCTGAATCCTATTTAATTTTTGCCCGTTTGTTTTAGTTATCTACTTACTTACCATATATTGTATTTATTTTTGCATTTAAATATTTAATATTTTTATCCTATTATATGTGTGCTTATCCAGACATTAACAAATATTTGTTATGCATCTTCTAGGTGGAAGGGGTAATGTAAGAATTCAGAAAATAATTGGAGATTTTTCCTACTCTAGAGGGCCTCAATCTTAACAGGAGTGAGGAATCTAGAACAGAGAGAATTCCTCACAGGATCATAGCACTGCTATGTTCCAGGCACTGTTCTAGGCACTGATGATATAGTCTTGGGTAAACAAAACAAGGTTTTTACTTTCTGCAGGCTATAGTTCCAGATTATATATAAGTTTTATGAAAGAAGAATACCAAAACATTCACAAGTTTGGAAAGAGTACATCCATCCTGAAAATTTTCAAGGAGGAGATGGACCTTAGAAAAAAAATGAAAATGTGGCAGCTGGATAAAAAGCCCTGGGCTTTCCAGGGGGGCTAGAGAGCAGAGAGGGGGTGAGATTCTAATTTCTGTTTCCTAATTCCAGTGTGTGTGGTTTTTTAAAGCAATTCTCTGCAACACCAGTTGCTCCCTGGTGGTATTTCCAGTCTGGAGACAGTTGAAAAGGTGTGCTTAAAAGAGCTTTCCAACTGTAAATGTAGCCATCTTTATAGAAAACTTTGGAAGGACAACTCTGCATCCATCCTGTAGCATGTGAGTTGTGTGTGTACATGTGTGTATATACATACGTATGATTCCTTCCTCCTGTCTTAACACTGTCTGGGCTTGAACTCACTCTGCGTGCCTCAGTATGGTTCTCTGTTTGAGAGTGGTCGTAAGCAGGAAATATGGAAACCTGGTGGTTTCCAAGGCTAGTACTTCTGCTGATACACTGTGGGATGTTGGGCAAACCATTTAACCTCCCTGTGCCCCTGCTTTAGGTCATTGAGAATGAGGAAGCAAGATTCCATAAGACATTTAACTTTCAAAATAGGTTGTGGTCAAAGTGATTGAGTGTCCTGGCTCATTGGCTCTCCCTCAGTGAATCTCCCATTTCTAGGTTATGATAAAATTTTGGAATGTAGTGGAGTCAACAGCCACTCAGCCTGTCTGTGGTTTTACCACAAGTCTGATCTTGAGCCTGGATACATGGGTCCAAAGTGTAGCCTTTAAGAAGCCCTCTCAAATCCTTCCTGAGGCTCTACTGGTGGGGAGCAAGGTGTAAGAGGTCCGGAAAAAAGAGAGCACCTGAATAACCTAGTGGCCAGTGCCAGCTTTTAAGAAATAACTTTGCCATCCTGCTTAGACCATTGAACTTTGGGCTTAAAAAAATTGATTTGTCTTATAGATTTTTTTAAAACTCAATATATACTAATTAAGTGCTTCCTAGCACCCAGAACTGGGCAATAAGCAGAAAACAAAAAACTCCTGAAGTTCCTGTTGTCATGGAAGTTACATTCCAGTGGGAAGGGACAAACCATACACAAATAAATGTTTGTGTAATTTTTGGGGGTGGGTGATGATGAGTGATAAAAAAGTTATAGTAGAGCAGAAAGGATGATGGGAAGGTTTTAATCTTTTATATAAGGTGGTCAGAGGAGGCATTTCTGAAAACTTTGCTTTTGCACAGTGACCTGAAGGTAGAGGAAGAAGGAATGTCACAGCCAGCTGGGGAAGAGTATCCCTGGGCAGAGGGGAGCAGAGATGCACAGATTCCGAGAAGGAAGACCGGTGTGTTTGCCGAGCACAGAAGAGCCTTTGCTTGAGGCTCAGACTATGGCTACAAACAGGCTAAGGAATATATTGTGGCCCTGAGATACAAGCAAGGGTGCTCAGCTCTTTTGTGTCCCTTTCTGCTTTTTCTGTTTCCGGTTCAGAAATGTGCAAAGATGCCTGTCGCTCTTTAGTCCACTGGGCAAAGCTAGTTCTGGTTCAAGGCAGAACAACCAGCTTGTTGGAGAAAGGAGAAATTCAGAGAAAACTCTAAATGATGTAGCTTTTGTACCTATTGGAATGAGAGCCAGTACAAATGGATTAGGGTTGGAGAACTGAGATTCGAACATTATGGTTACCATCTGTGAATATCTGTACCGGGGCACTGTGCACCTTTAGAGGGTCCTCTTGGCCCAGGGAGTCCAGAGAAAGTTGGCAGTAAGTAGCATGTGGCCCCAAGTCCATGATGTTTAGTTTCCTTTCCGAAAAGGGCCGTGGCTTCATTTCCCGGCACCTCTGATGCCATAGAACACAGTACTAGACAATCATCAGCACGTAATCAATGTTTATTGAATGGATATGTTGTAATTGCATCTCGTTGAGCCAGAAGAATCTTGGGGGAGATTCAGGTCCTGGCCGTTGCTGATAAAAGTATGAGTTGGTTGAAAGGCCAGTATGAAAAACAGCTTCTAAACTTATCTCAGTATAGACTCAGTAGTCATAAACCAATCATTTTCCATAAACTGGACAGCAAGGGATGTTGTCCTGGTGGAGATTTGTTACCAAAGCTGTAGTGGTCACAGGATTCTGGTCTCATATGAACAATGACTTTTCGATGACCACATCCATTAGGCACTTGCCTACTTGCCAAAATTGAGAAACACGTTAGGGACCATGATTTGCTCCTGTATTTGTATAGCCTGTGAGATCTCACTGTTGAGTGTAATATTCTAGCTGCCATTCTTGAGAGATGAATATCTTATATTTTATATTTATCTATCTTTTTTAAAAGATCTTAAGTGAAAGAGATTCCACAAAATCACTTGGGAAAAATATGAGGAAATACTGGCATTTCTTTATTTTTCCCATCACCATCATTATCATTATTACTATGTTAATTTTTTTAATTGCTTATAGTGACCTTTAGTTATTTTTCTTCCAGATATGTTACTGAGGACCCTTTGCCACAGGGTAAATTAGAGTTGCTAGTTTTGTTTCAAAGGAGAGTAATGATTCAGATTTCACTGATTGGAGTAATAATCCATCAAATCATACAGAGCTGATACTACAGTCCCACTGGTCTGCAAAATAACATTACCTTTGTTTGCTATTGTCTGAAATCTCTTACTTGCTTCGTGACCTTAGGGCACACTATTTAACATTCAGAACCTCATTTTCATCACCTGTAAAAATAGGATTTTTTTTTACATTTTAAAATTGCTTGAAATGATTGGCATATGCATCCTTTCAAGTCTTGTGAGCTGGAATCATTAGCTTTGATTATAAATAGAACTGGAAAAAAACTATAATAACTGTCAGATAAAATTTACCTATGTTAATAAGCACAACTGCTTAACTTTCTAGAAAGTCAAAGAGCTCCTAGGTAGACTACAGTCTTCAGAAATAGGATTGGTCTCGACATGTTCAGACCAGCATAGGTTATTGCAGTTTAAATGATATTTTTCCCCCTTGTCAATAGTCCTCGCATCTGATATCCTTGTTACACATTTAGACTTCCCTTAGCAGTATCACTCACATTTTGCTTTTTAAAGACTCAGCATCAGCAGGGATAATCTGTACAACTATGACCAGAAAATTGTACAGAGGAAAAACAAAACAAAACAAAACAAAACAAAAAACAAAAAAAAGAAAATTGTACGGAGACCTCACTCAACTCTGAGATTCTCTGAGCCTCAGCCCTTACGTACCATGGGTTGGTATACTGAGTCACGGCAATTATGGTAATCATTTTCTAGAAGAGCACACTGATATGCAGAGGTAGAGTAACTTCTCAGCACAAGTTCACACATTTTATAAGTGGCGTTCACACTCAGGCTGACTTGACCACAGTGCTAATCTGCTTAAATACTACATTAGACTGCCCATACCAAAGAAACTTGTAACCCCTCAAAAATTCTCAGGTACAACATTTTATTTTATTTTAAAATATGAATATAGTACCAAGTCATAAAATGATGGAGATTTAAAATAAATCTGGGGGTATGGATATGGAGTTGGACTTAGACAAATGAAAGAACATCAAGGTTTCTTAGCCACTGTTGTGTTTTATTACTTTAGGTACAATTTGACTACCTGAGTCACAAGCTAAGAAGACTGAGGAGTTTAGGTTAGTACTGTCACTTAATTAAATTACGATACATTTGAGCATATTAAGATACATATGAGTTCTGTTGTATTTTTTTGGTAAGTGGCCATTTGGTTACATTTAGTATTTCAGTGATTACCTTTAGTGTGGATGTTATAGGAAAAATAAAACTTATCTTCTCCCACTTTATAGTTTACTAGTATTAAGAATTGGTCTCATTGTGAATACTTTTTTCTGTTGCTATGTTCTTTTTCATCGCCAGGCATATAAACACATTGAGGCCCTAGATTTTACTCTCCACTAAGGTTCTCTTGCTCTCGATCTTGAATATGCTCTGTGCAGTGCTGGGCTTTTCTGAACCCCAGTCTAAAGTTTGAGGCTTCCTGGCCTTCTACCTTGTTGGGACATCTCCAATAACTATGATGCAGGTCTAATTTGAAATCTCTTTCATTCTTTTCAGAATATGGATCAGTCCATGGACCTTGTTCAGAAAAATAGAATCACCATAGCACATTGGAGTTAGTGCCAAAGAACTGGGTGATCAAAACCTCTAGAAACTGAGGTGGCCTTGGGGGCCAGGTTAGGATCAAAGCAGCCCATGACTCCTTTTTGAAGGAATAAGGTCGTGGATTATACTGTTCTCAGGAAGGGAAGAGGGCTGAGTCAGAGTGTACCCTGGACTCTGACTTTGGACAGGTAGGGGAGGAAGATGGGAATAGATCAGATACATTCTTGCTCCTTTTGGGTCAGTGTCCCACCACCTCCCATTCCACTCCAACACCAGAGCACAATGCAATAGAAAGGTTCCTGCAGGAAAAGTTTAGGTTCAAGGTGAGTTTTAGGTATTGCAGAGCATGATTGGTATGAAAACTTCCTTGACTTCCACCAAACCCCCTGCCAGAGATCTCCACATCTGTTTTCTATTGTCTGAAATTCCTTTAACATACATCTTTAATTGCACAATAAGAGATTAAAGGCTTGAAGTTGCAAATGCGGTAAATGATGAGTTCTTTGTTGAATTCAAAGTAGGGGTTGGAAAGGGGACATTAGAAATACACAAAAAAATGCCTGACCTTCATAACTTTCCTTGGGCCAGCCCCATCTATTTTTATCGCCGTGAAAACTTTTGTGTAACAGGTTTTTTTGCAGAATGATTCTTCATGCTCTGAACCTCTAATCACAAGTCATCACTGTCTATTTCAATGGTGTTTTCCACACAGTGACTTATGTTGTCATCAGTGAGTAAGTCTGACACATTGGACTATTCCCAGTTTCTTTTCAAAAGGTTTTTTTTGGAGGATTTATGTTACCTCTGGCAGGTGACAGTGGTGTTCAATGCATCAGCTGCGTAAATCTAGTAAGAGGGCAATCTGGGATATCATCTAGAAAATTGGGACATAAATGAAAGGGATCTCAGTCATTGAGGGGGGGAAAGGAGCATTGTTCTTGAATTTTATGAGTGAGCTGCATATTTTGGATTGAACTGAGCATTTTATTTATTTGAGTGTTGATACATTCAGCAAACACCAACTCCAAAGCAATCTATAGATTCATTGTAATCCCTATCAAAACACCAATAACGTTATTCACGGAACTAGAAAGAATAATCTTAAACTTTTTAATGGAACCAGATCCTGAATAGCCAAAGCAATCTCAAGAAAGAACAAAGGTGAAGGAATAGTGCTTCCGGATTTCAAAGTATCCTACAAAGCCCTGTAATCACATCTGTGTGGTACTGGCACAAAACCAGACACACAGATCAATAGAACAGAACAGAGGGCTAAACAAGCTCATGGCCATATGGTCAATTAATAAATGAGAAGGGAGGCAAGTATACACTGGGGAAAAGAGAGTCTCTTTGATTAATGGTTGCTAGGGAAACCTGAACAGCCATATGCAAAAGAATGAACCTGGCT
The DNA here is from genome assembly GCF_003009895.1 of Hyaena hyaena. Taxonomy (NCBI): domain Eukaryota; kingdom Metazoa; phylum Chordata; class Mammalia; order Carnivora; family Hyaenidae; genus Hyaena; species Hyaena hyaena. Next base: position 148,027 of record NW_024080701.1, on the reverse strand, counting down.
CTCTTTCTTATACCATATACAACAGTAAACTCAAAATATATTGAAGACTTCAATGGAAGACCTGACACTATAAAGTTTCTAGAAGAAAGCATGGGCAGTAAGCTCTTTGACATCAGTCTTAGATACTATTATATGTATAGTATCTGTCTTCTGAAGCAAGAACAACAAAACCAAAAATAAATGGGACTACATCAAACTAAAACACTTTTGGGGACTTCATCAAGGTAAAAGCTTCTGCACAGTGAAGGAAACAATCAATAAAACTGAAAGGCAGCCTACGGAATGGTAAAAGATATTTGCAAGCAACATATCAGGTAAAATGTTAGTATCCAAAATCTATACAGAACTTATCAAACTCAACACACAAAAAACCCAAAAAACCCCATTAAGAAATTGGCAGAAGCCATAAATAAACACTTTCCCAAAGAAGACCTCCAAATGGCTAACAGATACATGAAAAGACATTCAACGTCACTCATCAGAAGGTAAATACAAATCAAAACCAAAATGAGCCACCACTTCACACCTGTCAGAATGGCTAAAATGAACAACACAAGAAACAACAGATGTTGACAAGGACGTGGAAAAAGGGAAACCCTCTTGCACTGTTGCTGGGAATGCAAACTGGTGCAGCCATTCTGGAGAACAGTATACAGATTCCTCAAAAAACTAAAAATAGAAGCACTCTACAATCCAGCAATTGTACTACTGAATATTTACCCCAAAGAAACAAAAATACAGATTTGAAAGGGTTCATGCACCCCGATGTTCATAGCAACATTATTAGTAATAGCCAAACTATGGAGAGAGCCCAAATGTACATCAACTGATGAATGGATAAAGAAGATGGGGTGTATACACACACACACACACGCACGCGCACGCGCGCACACACACACATATATATGCGGTGGAATATTACCTATCAAAAAAAAAGTTTTGCCATTTGCAGCAACATGGATGAAGGTATAGAGTGTATTACGCTAAGCAAAATTAGTCAATCAGAGAAAGAAATATTCCATATGATTTCACGCATATGTGGAATCAAAACAGATGAATATATGGTAGGGCGGAAAAGAGAAGAGAAGGAAACAAACCACAAGAGACTCTAACTGATAGAGAACAAACTGAGGGTTGATGGAGGGAAGTGGGTGGGAGATGGGCTAGATGGGTGATAATTATTAAGGAGCACACTTATAGTGATGACCACTGGGTGTTGTATGTGAGTGATGGATCACTGAATTCTCTCTCTATATATTTTTTGGATTTTTTTTTAAAGTTTATTGTCAAATTAGTTTCCACATAACACTCAGTGCTCATCCCCACAAGTGCCCTCCTCCGTGCCCATCCCCCCTCCCCCCCATGAATTCTATATATTTCACTCTATGTTAATTAACTAGAATTGAAAAATAATAATAAAAAATAAAAAGCTTTTGCTGGGTGGAAGAAACCCATCATTAAAATGCAAAGCAACTTACTGAATGGGTGAAGATATTTGCAAATGATATATCTGATAAGGGTTTAGTATCCAAAATTATAAAGAATTCATACAATTCAATATCAAAAAAATAACTTAATTAAGAAATGAGGACATGAATAGACAACGGTGTGGAGGTTCTTCAGAAAATTAAAGGTAAAACTACCTTTAATCTAGCAATTCCACTTGTAGGTATTTATTAGAAGAAAACGAAGACACTAATTTTAAGAAACATATACATCCCTATGTTTATCACAGCATTATTTACAATAACCAAGATATGGAAGCAATCTAACTGTTCACTGATAGATGAATAGATAAAGCAGATGTCCTTTATCTATAATATCTATATAGAGAGGTTGTCTATTATTATATATTACATCTATTCTCTATGTATCTCTAGCTCTCTATCTCTATTGAACATGAAAAAGAATGAAATCTTGCCATCTGTGACAACATGGACACACCTAGAGGCTATTACACTAAGTGAAAAGTCAGACACAGAAAGACAAAAAAACAAATGAACAAACAAAACAGAAACACTTTCAGGTACAGAGAACAAACTGGTGGCTGCCAGTGGGGAGAGGGTCAGGAGATAGACAAAATAGGCGAAGGAGATTAAGAGATATAAACTTCCTGTTATAATACAGGTTAAGACAGGAGGATGTTATGTATAACATAGGGAATATAGTCAGCAATATTGTAACAATGTTGTAAAACACAGCAACTAGACTTAGTGCTGAACATTTCCTAATGGATGTAAGTATTGTCACTATGTTATATGCCTGCAACTAATACAATATTGTATGTCAATTACACTTCAATAAAACAAAAACACTCAGCACTTGTTACGTTCTAGCAACTGTACCCAGTGCTGCATTTAGAGTAGTGAACAGGAAAGATGTGGTTCCTCTTTCCATAGAGAATAGTCTGGTGTCTAGAAGTGAGCCAGATGATTTCATGAAATCATTTGGTATAAGCCTCAGTTTATAGATGAAAAGATGCAAGCACCAAGAGGTAGAGGGATTTGCCCTTTATCCCAGCTGGGTAGCGGTAAAGCAAGAACTGTAACTTGACTCTTGCAACTCCCAGTCCAGTTCTCTGGTTAAACAAACCAAGTGAGGTCAGCACAGGCCTGCAGGCATTGTGGCGATAATCTACTGGACAATTCCCAGCGGTCCGAAAAGGTCCCTGCCCTTCCTTAAGCCTTGTGAATGCCCCAGAAGTAACTTAAATGTTGGGGTGAATTTTGTTCGTGACATGGAGCACGTTGAGGTGTGATGAAGAAGTAGAGCCATGAATCATTATTCGTTTTGAGAGAAAGTCATCATCTTCCCCTCCTTCTCCACCCTTCCCCCAGCCCCTCCGTGCGTTTCTGGGCCTGCCTGAGCAGAGGAGTTTGGCCTCTGGATTTGACAACTGGATTGTTGTTAAAATGATAATTAAAGAGGTAAGAGGAAAGGAGCATGTTCCAATACCATTGAAAAGAGTCAGCACTTTCGTTGGATAATGAATTCTTTATACCCCGGGTCATTACTCAACTGAAAGAAACCTGCACTGCAGTTGTGTCTGGAATCAACAAGGAATCATTTTCAACCAGTGGATTTAAGGATTGGCTTAAAGGATTGGATAAAAGGATTACTTATAAAACGACACCTTAGAACAGGAGAGTGGGTGGTGGTCTTGAATCATCATCCAACACAATTGTATTGTATCTACTGCTGTTCTTTGCAAAGTTCTTGCAGGGCATTTTTAACTTCCTTTTAGCATTGTCTTTTAGAGAGATCCATATTCCTGGGATTTTCCTGGAAAATAGGAGTTGTAAGAGTTATTGGGAGCTTTCAGTTAAACATCCAACTCTTGGTTTCGGCTCAGGCCATGATCTCACGATTTGTGAGTTCAAGCCCCACATCGGGCTCTGAGCTGACAGCATGGAGCCTGCTTGGGATTCTTTCTCTCCCTCTCTCTTGTCCCTCCCGTGTATTCTCCCTCGCTCTCATGTGCGTGCTCTCAAAAATAAATAAATGGGGCGCATTGCTCAGTTGGTTGAGCATCTGACTTCGGCTCGGGTCATGATCTCATGGTTCGTGGGTTCCAGCCCCGCGTCGGGCTCTGTGCTTACAGCTAGCTCAGAGCCTGCAGCCTGCTTTGGATTCTGTGTCTCCCTCTCTCTCTGACCCTCCCCTGCTCACGCTGTCTGTCTCTCTCTCAGAAATAAATAAAACATTAAAAAAATTAAAATGAATAAATACATAAATAAATGAACATTAAAAAAAGTTTATTGGGCGCTTTTAGATTTACTTCATGTGGCACTGGAAATGCGTTCTGCTATGGAGGGGTAGGGGTTGTTCCTGCAGGCCACCCAAGGTCACTGAGAAGAAGGGTCCTTCTTGGGGTTTCCCCCAGCACATTTGACTACTGGTCTGTGTGTGTGCTTTCTTTCCACCCCTGAGGGTGAGCCCAGGTTCCGTGGAGCCACTGGATGCCACTGTCATTTCCCCCCTTTCTCTCCCACTTTATTTTCCCACTCAATCAGTTTCCCAAACTCGTGTGTCCTCTGAGCCCTTTCTTTCTGGGTTTTCCTATCAATAATTCGTGGAACTACTGTTCTGAAGAACCAAACTTGGGAGACAGTGACAAACAGACATGAAGCTGAGTGAGTGTGATAATGTTGCAAGACTAACCTCGCAGCAGTTCAGTTTATTAACACGAAATACGTAATTCGTAAAATTCCACACTTTGTTTTTCACTGTCAGTCCCCACTGGAGTTGGCACAGGACGCCCAAGTGAACGGAGGTGTTAGGTCTCTGACATTTAGTTCTGTAGACATAGACACAACGGGGAGCCCATGGGGCTGTGCACAGTGCCCACTTGTGCACCAGAGTACTTGCCCCACGGAGGATGTGCCTTAGATTAGCAGGGCTTCCTCACGTCTGTGGGCTCACCAAGGCCTCATTTCCCATCAGTGAGGGAGGAATAGCGGGCAAAAAGATAGTCACTCAATTGTTAGTCATGCTGGGAAACTTATCTGTTTCAGGAATTGGTTCCTCCCAGGCAAGGGTGGCAGATATGTGGCCCAGCTTGCAGACTGAAGCATTTCCCACTACTATCACTGACACCCAACACATGCTATTTCCAGCTTGTCGTTTGTTCACTGGCTTGCGAAACTACCATACGAGAGTGCAAAAGCATTTCTGCTCCCTTGGGCCATTTCCTCCTGACATTCTTTGCTGATTACCTCTGAAGCAGCGTGGAGCGCTTCTTTGCATGGTCAACACATCAGCTGATGGCACTTTGTCTCGCCAAAAACAGGTCAGCCCTGGCTGGTCCTGGCAACACACCTGTGGGTGAAGTTCAGGGATACAGGGTCTTGGCCTGGCTCCCAGCTAGGCTGCGTTTAACAAAGCACGTTTTGGAGGCATCATGGTTGTGGGGTGTTATGATGGGGTGAACTGGTGGAATTATAAATATTTAGTCCATCCCCCAGCCTCTAGCAGGAATGCATCTAAGTATACCAATACAGACTAGTAAGAAGCAGAGATGTTATCAAAGGTCCACTGAAAAGGACTAAGGTTTGCTGTTCTCCATACGATTTTCCTTAAAGTCCATTAAATTAATCCTATATATATTAATGATATAGTATATATGTCCTATATATATTAAATATATAACACATCGTTACCTGCTAGTAATATTGATATATGTGATATACATAAGATAGATATATACTATATATTGCTTACTATATGTGTATATATATATGATGTATATATCCCTTACTTACTTATGATATGCTTTATATATATGATATATGTATCCCTTGCTATTGCTAATAGGCACTCTGACGCATGTCCTTATGAGTGTTGGGGAATATAAACATGTATAACAGGGGCACCTGGATGGCTTATTTGGTTAAGTGTCCAACTTCAGCTCAGGTCATGATCTCATGGTTTGTGAGTTTGAGCCCCACATTAGGCTCTCTGCTGTCAGCATGGAGCCTGCTTGAGATCCTCTGTCTGCCCCCACTCTCTGCCACTTCCCTTCTCTCTCTTTCAAAAATAAGTAAACATTAAAAAAATGTGTAACGGTCTGTATCCAAAGGGAATTTAATCTATTTAAAAAATAAGACATAGGCCAGGCTATATATGATAAGAACCATGTGAGTCTGGATCATGAGCTGGGTTATCATGAAAAGCATTATGAAGGAGGCACATCTTTATCTGGACTAATGCCCAGTAATACTATGATTAATACCATTACTTCTTTTTAACATTTGCTGAACACTTACCAAATTTGTGGTACGGTTCTAAATACTTTTACATCTTATTCTAGATGTACACATTTACTTATATTAACATGGTAAGACAGAAAGAGGAGGAAACGGGTATAAAGAGCTTAAGAAACTTGCCCATAGTTACACAGGTAGTTAGTGGTGGAGCTGGATTTAAATCACATGCAGATTGCAAAGCCCCTGCTTCTGTCTGCTAAGCATGCTGCCTCTGATAGAAGGATCTCAATATGTGCAGAGAAGGGCAGAGGCACTCCTGATGAGGGGAGCCCAGTCAGCAAAGGAGTGGGGGCATTAATGTTTAAATGGAGAAGGACTGGGTGGTGGGTGTTTGGTGTAATTATTGACACAATGCCTAGAATAGAGTAAGTGCTTGATAAATATTTGTTGGATTATTGACTGAATGCTTAGAGAGAGAGAGAATGCTGGAGAAGTAGGCTGTTATCAGATCATGTAGGGTTTTGAATTACAGTCTAAGTGATTTAAACTTAGTCCGGTGGATAATATCTTCTCAAGAATGCTTGAATTTCTGAGGAGGGCAGCATACTAGTTCATAAATATGCCATTCTAAGCTGTATTTTCTCTTCTTCAGTAACTGTGCTTATGAAGCCTATTACAAAATCATATCTTCACTGCAAAAGTTAGACGCTACTTAAACTTGATGGGTCGGTCTTTTCTTCTTATGCCTGTAATCCCTTTTAAACACATGCTCATGGGTTCACCTGGATGATTCAGTTAGTTAAGCATCTGACTCTTGGTTTTGGCTCAGGTCATGATCTCATGGTTCAAGAATTCAAGCCCCCTGTCAGGCTCTGCACAGGTATTATGGAGTGTGCTTGGGATTCTTTTTCCCTCTTTCTGTCCCTCCCTGGCTTGCACTGTCTCTGTCTCTCCCAAAATAAGTAAAAGAAACACACACTAATGGTCTAGTCTTTGGGAAGCCCATTTATATATAATGTGAGCCCAGATGATGGGATGGCCAGAGAAGACTGGATTCTGGGGGCATTGTGAGGTGAAAATGTCATCTTTTTGGAAATAACAAGAGTATGAAGTGTTTGGCAGGAGAGTGAGAACTGAAGGGTCATGCCGGAGAGGAGAGCCAAAGAGGACACAACAAATGGCATATTTACTAACAGGATGAGGGAAGCAGGAATAAGAAATAAGCAGAAAGCACAATGTAGAGAGAAATTACTTTATGTATGTCTTGAGTCTAAGTCTTTTGATTTCAAATTCAGTTCTGGATGCTTCTTGAGATTCCCCTTTTTATAAATCCTGCCATTCCTTGTGAGTATTCATTGTCCTTGACTTTTCGACTGCATTTTATGTAATTGCTCCTTGACCCCTTTTCGAAACTCTTTCCACTCAAGTGCCCTACTCTGGTCTCTTCCTCCTTCTTCCACTGCTTTCTCTTCTTAAGCTCTTCTTCCTCTATGCCCAAGGCTTGTCTGTGTCATTTTGTCTGTCTTCAGGCTTTATGCTTATATCACTTTGCATATGGTGCCCCAAAGTAGGTATGTAATCTGCTGGTATCTTTTCTGAGTTCTCAGGGAGCTCGTATTTCCAATTGTTTGCCCAGTGCCTCTAAATGGTTAACACTCAGCTAATTAGAGAAGGCTCCATGCAGTCCCATGGTCATCTTGTTTGGAGTGTCTGGTTTTCCCCCAGTGACTTTGGAATGGGTCTGATTCCCTATCCAGAACAGGATACAGCTTGCAAGTGCTTATGCACAATTATTATGTCGAGGTCACTGGATTTCTGTGGCATACCTATCTCAAGGAAGGAGATGGAGGCTCCCAAGACACCTACGTGTGGTTTGGCTTTTCCTCTGCCAGGTCATTCAGCTAATGGTCCGCTCTTGTATACCTGTTATATACCAGCCCAGTGCTGCTGTTACAGACAAATTCATCACAGGTGTTAGACTCAAGACATTATGACTGCAATATTAAACTTTTAAATTCTGATCAGGCTCACATTTTATAATTTTATAATAAGACATTTATAATTTTTAGCATGAGCTATAGAATACTGGGTTTAGAGATCTATTAATACTCTTCACATGATAAGGTCAACTTTATGTGGAGGTTACATAGGGAATCCCCTGATAGAGAGAGGATGTGCATCATTGATGAAAGACCCTTTCCCCACAAGGGTCTCCTTTCACCCTTCAAGTTCTCACAATATATATATTTATTTTTACTTTGTGTGTCAGGCAATAAAGATTAATACTACAGATTGTGGTTTTGGAGGGGCAAATTCTTAAGCTTATTAAAATGACAGTTCAAACCACCATGTCAGTTTAATTTCACCGGGAAGCTCTAGAACTTTCCTTTATGAGTCCTTTCTTCTTTTTTTTCTTCCTATTATATGGTTCTGCTTCCCTTAGGCTCTGACATTCCACTATATAAGGAAAAATCACTAAAAGTAGTGAGTGGAAGCTTCCTGAATTCTCAGTGGAATGAGAGAGTGTGGATTCAGTGGCAGAGATGTAAGAACAGTGTAGTCTGCTATCCGTGAGAGGTGGGTCCCGAGTAAGGTGCTGAGAACAGGTGAGTGCGCAAGGGTTGACAACAGCATCAAGGGCCCAACAGTGGCTGGAAAAAGTGGCGTTTGTGGTCCATTCAGTATGGTTTGGTCGTTTCTGGTACAAGCAAACAGGTAGCTGGATGGTGTGTGTGTGTGTGTGTGTGTGTGTGTGAGAAAGAGAGAAAGAGAGAGAGTTAAGCAGAGAGACAGAGATAGAAATAGAGATAGCTAGGGACGCCTGGGTGGCTCAGTTGGTTGGGCATCTGACTTCGGCTCAGGTCATGATCTCACGGTTCATGAGTTCGAGCCCCGCATCAGGCTCTGTGCTGACAGCTAGCTCAGAGCCTACAGCCTGTTAAGATTCTGTATCTCCCTCTCTCTCTGACTCTTCCCTGCTCATGCTGTCTCTCTCTTTCTCAGAAATAAATAAAACATTAAAAAAAAAAAAAGAAATAGAGATAGCTAACAGAAAAAGTAAAAGATACCTGCTTACTGCTCCCATTTGTCCTAGCCCCACAGAATGACTCTAATGATGAAAATTTCAAGCTAGACAGAAGTGGATCCCACAGTCTTGCCCCGCTGGGTGGGGGTGATTTTGGAGAAGTTGCAACTTTGTAGCCCCCTCAAAATACTTCTTGAAACCCTCTGAAGTGTGAGACTACCTGAATGTTCTTTGGATTGAAAATGATGAGGATCATGTTGGACCATCTCAAATGTCTTGGGTGTAGCCTCAACTAGCCCTCTAAGAAGTTGCCTGAGGCCAGTACATTGGAGTAACACTAGCATTAAAAAAGTCGTCATATTGCAGGCCAACTCCATGGCACACCCTCACCCTAGACTTTTTTGCTTCCATGACTTCCTTTAATCCTCTCAGTAAGCACATGAAGTATTACTAACGGGTTTATGGATGAAGAAACGGAGGCTCAGAGCATTTAAATAACCTGCCCAAGAACTAAAATCAGGGGGTTTTGATAGAATGCATTTCTATTATACAATGTCTTGATTCTTTCTTGACCTATGATTTCACTTAAGTGCATGGCTTTCTGTTAAGATTCTCTATTCTGTCCTAGTGAGAAAAGGTCACAAGGCCTCAAGGTCTTGGAGCTAATCTCTCTAATTTGAGGCAGAACAGAGGTCTCATTTCCACATTGCCGGCTCTCCTCACATGCTAGCTTGCTATAGTTGGCTCTGTGATGCAATGTCCATCTTCCTACGCTCCTTAAAACTTGGTGATATCAACAGCAGAAACATGGGACATCTGTCCCTTGAAGACCACAAGGGAAGCTACTGTCTTCTCTATGACAACGTTAGTGGCAGTGGAGAAAGATAGGAGCTTCCCCAGCCTGGGTAATCATGAGGTTAAGTATCAAAGGGTGAAGGAAGAATTTCACTGAATTTGGTATAGAAGTTGTTAGTTTGGTTAATCGTTGGTTCCCAGCTAACTCTTTACTCCAGGTAAAAAGTTTATCTTTTCATACAGAGGTTGCATGTATCTCAGGTTTCTGAATTTGCACACTCAGCTGATACACTAAAATTTATCAGCTTATGTAAAGTAGCAAAAATAAAATTGTTCAAATTCCCAGTGCTGCTATTTATTCTAGCATGACATATTTTACTTCTCTTTGGGCTGTACATCTGGAAAATTGTTCTTAACATACAATAGTAGTAGTACCGACATCAATGATAAAATCCCTCCAGTCCATCCTTCCATGTCTGTGTCCGTGGTTAGATCTTGCATCCCAACCCCGGAACCCTCAATCCACAGACACCTACTTAATCTCAGTATCAGACCTTTGTGGGTCTTAAATATTGAATTATAATCTAATGAAACTGTAGTCTATCCTAAGACAAACTGCATTTTTTTTTTAATATTTTTATTTATTTCTAGGAGAGAGAGAGAGACAGCTGAGCAGGGGAGGGTCAGAGAGAGAGGGAGACACAGACTGAAACAGGCTCCAGGCTCTGAGCTGGCAGTCAGCACAGAGCCCGACGCGGGGCTCGAACCCACGAACCGCGAGATCATGGCCTAAGCGAAAGTCGGATGCTTAACCGACTAAGCCACCCAGGCGCCCCGACAAACTGCATTTTTAAAGTACATCTTTAAGATTGAATAAAGCCCTCTAAAATGAAAAAGTGTGGAATAGCAATGGTGGAATGACTGATAATCCCATTAGTAATTTGGGCAGTGACCAGTTGTTTATACTGAGAGTGATCGAACTAACTTTACCTAAGAATAAGATCTCAGCTTTCCCTGTTCTCTGATTTCTTAGCATCCAGTGGGGTGTTGATTTCAGTCTCCACCCTTGATGGTCTTTTTTTCTTTATCTGCACAAGAGCTCTGACATTACCACAAAAGTAAACCCAGGGCTGTCCAAGTCCTAGCTCAGAGACCTGGACTGACATGAGCTTGGAGTGATGTGACGCATGGTCCTGTAGAAGGAAACTGTGGTGCAGACCAAGTTCAGCTTAACTTGTTTGATCCTGAGAGTGACTCATTTTATGTGGAAGACAAGCCGAAGGTTAAGGAATTTGTTAAGAATTTGCTTTGGTAGATGTTGAAACTGTAGTGGGTTACATAGTTCTAGAAAAGGCAAAGAAACTTGTCTGGTGTTCAAATGTGTGTGTCCAACAGGGAAGGAGGAAGACAGGAAGAGAGGGAGATGAGGAGGGAGGGAGAGAGAGAGAGGGAGAGAGAAGAAGGGAGGGAGGGGGAGAGAGAGGGAGAGAGAGGGAAGGGGAGAGGAGGAGGAGGAGCTCTTTTGATCAGTGTCTTTCTGGTCTCTAACCCTGAGGTGTTGATCATTGCTGTCATTATAATGGGTCAGGCAGCTGACCCTGTCAGGCACAAAGTCAGCAGGCTCTTAACAAGGATGATACATCCATGAATCCAATAGAGGGGGCCCCTGGCCACTGTCCTGGAATGGCAGACACTCAGGCATGGCTGCTGCCTAGGGAAGACAAGAGAGTCTGAGCTCCCTGTGGTGAGGAGCCTGAGCAGGGAGGGTTTATAGGCAGGTGTTGAGCATTACCGACTTGCTGGCTGGTTGTGTTCCACGAGTTTGCATGTGTGTACCAGGCCACATGCATGTGTACTTTTTCTGTTGCACCTTAATATATTTTCCTCCTTTAGTATAGTTAATGGTCTCCTGCATGAATTCTGGCCCTGGAATTGTTACAACCACTGATCTTATTTTTTCATACTTTATCTGCACTCTAGTATCCATCACTGGGTACTAGAGTATAATAAAGTTGGGGGCGCTGATGTTTCTCATCTACCCAGCCTGGTTACTGCCTACACTCCTTTTGGCACTGTCCTTCATTTATTTGCATTTTCCCTGTCATTTTATGTCATTGTTTCAGCATCTGGAAATTATCTGTGGGATTGGCAAATACTTTTATTATACATACTAAGAAGAAGGTAGTACTTTGCTCTTAATCACTATTTCCATGTTTCAGTGCTGTTTTTGCAATGATAAGTCTGTGTAGACTTTGCACGGTTACTACTAGATACGTGGGCAGAGCAGAGGTCTGTGGGCTGGAAGCCTGTTTGTAACACTGCCCACACCTTATACCTTACTCTTGTTCTTTAGATTCCAGGGATAGAAGTAGGATTCTTTGCTCCATAAGAAGAGATTAAAGCTCTCAGAGTGCTGTTTTGTTTTGTGTTTGACTTGGAAGGTTAGAGGTAGATCTAACTAAGATCAAGATAGTCTCTTAACCAACAAATGAAACATGCTTTGGCAAAGATACATATACTCGTGTGAACAACACATTTCAGTATTTGAAATCCTAAACGAAACTTTTCTTTTTTCATGAATAAAAACACCTTTATTTTTCTCTTCACTTCAATAGTAACTCGGATGGCTATTGATTTCTAGATTGAGAACTACCATGTACAAATATGTGGCATTATCAAATTTAAGGAAAAAATCCATCTCCTCAACAAGACTTTGGCTTAAAAGTTTTAAGCCCACCCGATATATAATATCGTACGTGAAACAAAAAAAGAGTCATCCATATTTATATTGTTGTATGCATTCATTTTGTAACAGGGACATTTAAAACAACATATTACAAAAATCATGTTTTAGTTTAAAATACTGCTTTTTTGCTTTCTTGTTTTCTTAAATAGCTCATATTTCCATTATGAACTAAACTGAGATAAAATGTGAGGCTTTTTCATAGGTCTTATTCAACTCTCAAATTCCAATGCAACAAATATTTATTGAATGTGTAATTTTGTGTAAGGCAAGGAATTCGCCTCTTATGATGTGGTGTCCTGTGCTCAGTACATGAGCTCTATGCTTATAACTCAGCCTGTGGTTAGTGTCACGAGAATTGTCTCACAGAGCAGATGCCATGACCCTAAGATGGCAGTGGTAGGGAGCATCTGCTCGGGTACAGTGGGTCATGCTGTGACCCAGGAGTGAAAACTTGGCATGCAGGGACAGGCTCTCAGTTTAGAAGGAAACTTGTTGTAGATTACCCCTAGACTATTAGAAAACAAAGTCTTTTGGGAAATAGGTAACCACATTCATTTGTTTGTTCAACAGAAACTGAATGAACAAATTAATGGAGAAGCCACTTAGGAAAAGAGAAAGGAACAAGATGATCATTTTCTCCTGCTCTTGCGGAGTTTACATTAGTAGGGAAAACAGACTTTATCAAAGACCTCAATATTTTGTGGTTACATTCCAAGTATAATTATTTTGCAGGTGAAACAATAGGCTGCTGTGAGATAGCCTAATTTGGATATTCCAAAAAATTGACCTGTAGGCAGAACTATGTTGACCAAAAGAAATCAGCTCAGTTAAAGTCATAGGCTCGTGGTGGAAGGTTGTGATTCAGGTGAGGACATGGCATGTAATAAGGTGTGGTCAGGGAAATAATAAAAAGACAAAGTAGACCTTAGCAGGCTTGATCAGGCTGAAGGCGAGTTGCTGGCTATGGTCGTGAGTTTGACTTTATTCTAAGAACGATGAGAAGGTTTTGAGCAGGGGCACAACACAATGACACAATGAGATGCGTCTTTCAAGAAGTGGAACTGGCTGCTGCTGGGAAGTGGGTTGTAAGGTGGTAAAGAATCCAGGGAAGGTGGGAACAGGGCCATTTCCACAGTGGAAACTAGGGGCCATGGTTTCCGTGTGATTTGATGCTTTACGTGTCTACTGTATTTGGGGTGCTCAGTCCAGATTAATTGGTGTTGTTGGGAGTATGTGTTTCATGGGTGCTTTCTCACTGTTAAGGGGAGAGCATGAAAAGTTTGACACCCAATCCCCTGGACCAACTATGCATCTCTCATTTGAGGTTGTGTTTAGGGATATGTATAATGATACATATTTCCTTAGAGCTTAGCACCCTGTGAAATTTAAGGCGGCAAATTCTATGAGCTCTGGCTTTTATAATAGGCAGTGAAGGTTTGATTATTTAGCAGCTCCATGGCTGCCAACATTCTTACTCGTGTTATTTTGACAGTTAGCGTGCCATGCTATTGGAACTGCCCTGTCTATTGTGCAACAGCAGGGTGACTAAGGGAGGCAGGATTCCCCACACGAAGGAAAAGCTCCCCATCTCCTGACGAACATCCTAAATGTGAGTTTCGGAATCAGATGCACCCAGACTCTGTAGGTCGGGTGCTGTCTTCCTCCCCGCGTTAGGGGTGCTGCTGCTAATGATGGAGCTACACAGCCACTCAGATGCAGCGTCCTAAAGACAGAGCCAGCTGATAGCGGGCAAGTCTTCTTGTTAGTTGCTTGTTACATTGCATCAGGTTTCTTAGCCCTTGGTAGACGGGGAGAAACAGGGTGGAAAGACCGTAAGCTTTGAAGACAGGCACATTTTGATTGTGTCCTATGAAGCTCTGTAAGCGTAAGCACATTGTTTAGCCTCTCTGAGCCTGACTTCCCTCCCCTGTGGAAAGGGGATAATGTATAATATTAGCCTCTTGGGATTCTCGTGAGGGCTGGATGTCGTCGTATACACATAGGGCCCCGCAGAGGTTTCCTCCACTGCAGGCATCTAATAAATGTGAGTTTCCTTCCCTGTGTTAACCATGTAATAACTAGCTTGGCCTGGTGTCACCCAGGGGCCCCTGTTTTGCAGCAGTGGGATCAACCACATCCTCATATTTTGTTGCTGATTTGTGAGAATGTCACTAGCCATGCTGTACCTTCCTTCTGAGGGCACAGATAATTAAATTTTCAGTAGGAGCATGAAGCAGATAAGACTATAAGCTCTGAGTATAACTGACTATAATTTTTAGACTGTCAGTAGTGTAGTGTAGCCAGTCTGGCGTTTGGTCTCAGACAAATACATGAAAAGATACTGTGCTGCTCTCACCTAGTTAAGAGAGTGGATCTTTCATCTATGCATTTATTGCAATCTCTTCAGAACCCTTGATGACCATCTACCACATTTTCAGGTTAATAGGTCCATGAATGTATTAACTACATTCAAAGAAGTGCTTTTTCATCAGGTCTTAACTTACCCTTTTGCTAACCTCATATCATGCTCCTTGGTTCTAATATTTTCTTAGATTGGGGAATAAATTCTAACCTCTGTCTTTGTTTTAGGCAGGTGAGCTGCAGTGAAAAGGCATGAAAAAGCACTGACCCTGGGCTCAGAAAATTGGCTGAGAATCTCATTTCTGCTACTTGTCATTTGGATAGATGTAATTTCTTTGAGACTTCATTTTCTCACATTTGGAATGGTGATAATGATACCTACTCTGCCCCCTTTATATAATGGCTGTGAGGATGGAAGGCTATCCATGAAAGGTACATAAACAGTAAAGCACCAAGCAAATGATTTTCATCAAATACCTGTATCACCACAGGGGCTAAAAATAATTCTAAGGTCAGTTCTCCCCCTAGTTCCACTGCATCAGGGTGTCTAGCGATGGGACCCAGGCTCGCTTTTTCTTCCTTCCTTCCTTCCTTCCTTCCTTCCTTCCTTCCTTCCTTCCTTCCTTCCTTCCTCCCTCCCTCCCTCCCTCCCTCCCTCTCTCTCTCTCTCTCTCTCTCTCTTTCTTTCTTTCTTTCTTTCTTTCTTTCTATTTAATGTTTATTTAGTTTTGAGAGACAGAGCATGGCTGGGGAAGGGGCAGAAAGAGAGGGAGACACAGAATCCAAAGCAGGCTCCAGGCTCTGAGCTGTCAGCACAGAGCCCAGTGTGGGGCTCAAACCCATAAACTGTGAGATCATGACCTGAACTGAACTGAAGTCAGACGCTTAACTGACTGAGCCACCCAGGCACCCCTGGCACTTCTCTTTAAATGAATCAAAGAGCAGTGTCTAGGTGGCATAGGTTGCTTAAGCATATAACTCTTGATATCACTGCAGGTCATGATCTCAGAATTGATGAGACTGTGCCCTGTATCACGCTCTGTGGTGATAGCATGGATCATACTTGGGATTCTCTCCCCTCTATTTCTGTCCCTCCCCTGCTTGTGCTCTGTCTATCTCTCTGTCTCAAATAAATAAATATACTTTCAAATAAATAAGTAAAAAAATAAGTGGATAATGTGTATATATATGTATATATATGTGTATATATATACATATATATATATTTTAAGTGTGTGCAGTAAGAGTGGAAATCTACTGCCTTGTATAAAAATAGGATAATATCACTATTCACAATATTAGAGACTTCATTTTTCCAAACAGATGAGCTTGAATCCTTCTGGTCTACCTTCAGCTGCAGGTCTTTGCCCCTCACACTCAGCATTTTCGGACTTAGCCACATTCTCCTCTCCTGTCTCATATCATTACGGCACGGTGCTCCAGTCTTGGCAGACTAGTCTCCATTTGCTGAAAACCCCATCTGCTTCCTTGTCTTTGTGATCCTGCCCTGTGAGTCCTTGAGAGGACGTTCTTGCTGGGGAGCAGGGACCTGAGCTTCATGCAGCACTAATAATCGAAACATAGACATTTCTAATGGAAAGTGATCTTACGACCACTCAGTTTATCTTTTGTTTCACAGAGGAAACCCTGAGACCCAAAGAAGGTAACAGGGGCCAGACTACAAGGTAATATAGCCCGTTAATGATAGAGTCAGGATTAGAATCCAGGTTTTCAGATTCCAGACTACTGCTCTTTACACCACTTATCTAAAACTGATAATGGAGCGGCTATTGTATTACAGGTGCTGGCATAGAGTTGCACTATAAATATGCAAAACAGTGTGATGTATCTGCCATTCCAAATATAGAACACTTGTCTCTAGCACTTACAATTTTTTAAATGATTCCTTTTAATCTACTTAAAATGAGGGCACTTGTGGGGATGAGCACTGGGTGTTACATGGAAACCAACTTGACAGTAAACTATTTGTTAAAAAAAAAAAATGCCCCACGGTGCCTGGGTGGCTCAGTTGGTTAAGCATCTGACTCTTGGTTTCAGCTCAGGTCATGATCTCACGATTTGTAAGGTTGAGCCCCACATCGCTGACAGCACAGAGTCTGCTTGAGTTTCTCTCTCCCTCTCTCTGCCCCTCCCTACTTGTACTCTCTCAAAATAAATAAATAATCTTAAAAAAGACAAATAAAAATTAAAATGCGCTCAGTCTTTAAAGTTTTAGGACATTATACTTTCTCCCATAGTATACTCAGCCACCTCCCACAGCCTATGCATATCTGCCCTGCCTTATACATCTGACCCGAGTTATGTGGGGACTGAGCCTTTTCTTCAAGGATTTCAGCCACTTCCTTGGCCAGGCTCAGACCATTAGCAGAGATGGGGCTACTTCTGGCCTATTTTCCTCCGTCAAAGAGCTCACGCATGGCTGCGTCACTGTCAATTCGCCAAGTTGTCTGGCATCGTCTTTAGAACGAACCCTTTAGCTTCAATGACAGTACTAAAGGATTCAGTTATCTCAAGTGTGTCCTCAATATTTTACTTTGGGAGAAATTTGTAAATTACAGTGAAAGAATTTGACACAAGGAGTTTGTTAGGATTTATAGGGCCTTGCTTGGGCCAGCACATCCCCAAGCTAACCTCCAAAGTTACACTGTGTACAGTTACAGAGTCACACTTTCAGTCAGCTTCTTAGATAGCTCAGGGCCAGAAAACTCCTACTAAATATAAAGATTAAATGGGTATGTGTGTGTGTGGGGGGGTGGTAAGTGTGTGTGTGGGGGGGGAAATTGTGATTTCTTTTCTCATTGCTCCTCATTCAATGTGATGTAGAAGTGGAGATGCAGAGCTTGGAATTGCTAATCTCTGGAGAGTTCCTACTGAAATACACTTCTCTGTTTGACAACCCGGTATCTGAAGGGCTACATTAAGCAATGTGTGCAAAGCACACTGTCCTTTCAACATTTCCTCTGTGTCTCTGCGTTTATGAGGCTCCTTCATTTCCAGGATATTAGCAACATCAGTTTAGAAAATGAAAAATAGTGGGGCTCCTGCATAGCTCAGTTGGTTGCGCATCCGCTTAGGCTCAGGTCATGATCTTGCAGTTTGTGCGTTTGGGCCCTGCGTTGGGCTCTGTGCTGACAGCTCAGAGCTTGGAGCCTGCTTCGAGTTCTTTGTTTCCCTCTCTCTCTGCCCCTCTCCTGCTTATGCTCTGTCTCTTTCTCTCTCTCAAAAATAAATAAACATTAAAAATTTTTTTAAAAAAGAAAATGAAAAATAGTGATGGATCAGTACTGCATGTCCTAAAATCAGATATTTTTCTCTCAAGTATAATTAACATACAGTGTCATATTAGTTTCAGGCACACAACATAATTATTCAACAATTCTATACATTTCTCAGTGCTTATCAGGATACATGTACTTTTAATCCCCTTCACCTATTTTACCCCTGCTCTATTCCCCCCCTTCCCTCTGGCAGCCACCAGTTTGTTCTCTGTATTTAAGGGTCTGGTTTCTTGTTTGTCCCTTTTTTTCTTTGTTCATTTGTTTTATCATAAGATCAAATATTGACTAATGTCTACAGCAGTGAAGAAAAATTGGCAAATTTATGATCTCACATAAGTGTCTAATGCCAAAGCCTGTGTTCTGTTGTTTAAGACAAAGCTTTCTTCATTAAAACCACTAGGACTTGTAAGGAAGTTATTATGAGTTTGAGATCTTTAAAAGATCTCTATTTCTCTCTAAGGCTTCAGACTTAGGCAAGTATTAAAGATTGACATAAACTGTTAAAGACATCCTGTCTTCAAAAAAATTTTTTGTAACATTTCTTTATTTTTGAGACAGAGAGGGACAGAGAGAGAGAGAGAGAGAGAGAGACAGAAACCAAAGAAGGCTCCAGGCTCTGACCTGTCAACACAGAGCCTGACACAGGGTTTGAACCTACAAACTACAGGACCTGAGCCGAAGTCAAATGCTTAACTAACTGAGCCACCCACGTGCCCCAAAGGACATTCTCTTAAGCTATTATTTACTTTTTCTTTTTGAAAGGGAGATCCATGCATTTGGTTGTTACTGTTTTCTGCTACAGAAATTTGTTAAAACTTACTCTTTTTTCAGTTTATTTATTTATTTATTTATTTAGTAATCTGTACAACCACCATGGGGCTTGAACTCATGACTCTGAGATCAAGAGTCATGTCTTCTTCCTTTTTTTTTTTTTTTTTTTTTTTTTTTTTAAAATTAGTTTATTGTGAACTTGGTTTCTGGCACTGGGTGTTATGTGAAAACTTGCTCTTTATCCACATTCTCTTTTATGCTTTTTCCATGCATTGTTCTTTAATTCAGCCAATACTTACTGAATGCCAGACCTGATTCTAGCTTCTGGGAATACCACAACGAACAAATGTGATCCTGCTAGTGCAGGAAGACAAATGTCATTTCTTTGAAAGTCTTAATAAAATTGACAAGTGTTTGACAGAAGTGATGAATAGAAAGAAGAAAGAATAAATTGAAAGAGAAAAGAAAGAAAACCACAGATCTATATTTATTAAAAAGATAATAGTGTGTGGAACTGTATATGCCATCAAATTAGAAAAATTAGAAGAAATACATAAATTTCTTAAAAATTTATCTTAAAATTTATCTTAAAACTGACTCGAGGAGAGATTTTTTTTTTTTTTTACAAATAGTTTATTGTCAAATTAGTCGAGGAGAGATTTTTTAAAAGTCTAAATGATCTTGTAACTATTAAAGGAATTGAACAAATTATTTAAAATCTACAAAGAAAACATTAGCTCCAGTAATGTTTAGGGGTGAATTCCATCAAGTATCCAAGAAACGAGTAATTCCATTCAGGCAACATAAAAAGGGAATAATCTCTCAGTTTACCTTATAAAATGAGTAAAAATCTGGTGTTGAAACTGGACAAGGATAGATGAGAAAGAAAAACTACATGGCAGGTTCACTCATGAACATAGATCTAAAATGCTAAGTGAAAATATTAGCAAACTGCATCCAGAAATATCTTAACAAAATATAATAAATTATGACCAAGTTAGATGTTTTCCAAAATGCAAGGGGAGTTGAACATTAGAAAAAATATTACTGTAATTCACCATTTTAAAGTTCGTAGTAAACAAAAAATATGGTCACCTTCAGGTAGGAGAGACATTTGATAAAATACAGCAGCCATTCGTGATACGTATGTAGGGCTAACAAAGAGAATTTCCTGAGCCTGTTGAAGAGTAGCTGAAAGAAACCTTACAGCAAACTTGATACCTAATGGAAAAATGTTAATAATACCATTCTGTTTAAAATCAGGAGCAAGACAAAAATGCCTGGTAACTACTTCAAAGCAAATGGTAAAGCAAGAAAAAATAATAAATGGATAAAGATTAGGAAAAAGGAACCAAAACTTCAGTTTGCAGAGAAACAGATTTGTGCATAAAAGTGAGAAAGGTCTGTAAAGTTTATGGTTGCATTTCAGATGTCTTAAAGTCCTTGGCCTCTCAAATGTAACTTACTTGAAGGAAGGAGGAGTATAAGGTTTAATATGTGTTGGACCTTAGCAGGTATCAGGCTCAGTGCTAGGTTGTTTTAAAATAATAATAATAATTATTATAACAGCTACTATTCATTGTACCAATTCCTCTGCCAAGAACTAGGTGACTTTTGGGGCGCCTGGGTGGCTTAGTCGGTTAAGCGTCGGACTTTCGCTTAGGTCATGATCTCGCGGTTCGTGGGTTCGAGCCCCGCGTCGGGCTCTGTGCTGACTGCCAGCTCAGAGCCTGGAGCCTATTTCAGACTCTGTGTCTCCCTCTCTCTCTGACCCTCCCCTGCTCACACTGCCCCCCCCCCCTCCTAGAAATAAATAAAGATATTTAAAAAAAAAAAAAAGAACTAGGTGACTTTTTACAGTTAATATTTCTAATCCTCACACAAACTTCAAGTGTTATTCAAGGAATTATTATCCTTGTTTTACAGATGAGAGAATTGAGATTCAGAGAAGTTAAGTCACTGGCCCAAGTCGACACAGCTATAAAGTAGCAGAAATGGAATTTCAAAGCCAGTCTTTTGGACTCCAAGCCTGTGTTCTTTACAATGCATGAGGGTTCCCACAGATACTTGTGTCCCAGTGGTGTCCTAGATGCCCAGTCAGGTGTCTGTGGACTGTTTTACTTAGAGCCCAAGTCAAACACCTGTCTCACAAAAAGATCAGCACTTCAAAATCAAGAGGATGAAGGGCACCTGGGTGGCTTAGTCAGTTAAGCATCTGACTTCGGCTCAGGTCATGATCTTGTGGTTTGTGGGTTCGAGCCCTGCATCAGGCTCTGTGCTGACAGCTAGCTCAGAGCCTGGAGCCTGCTTCAGATTCTGTGTCTCCGTCTCTCTCTGACCCTCCCCTGTTCTCTCATTCTCTCTCTCTCTCAGAAATAAATAAAACATTAAAATATTTTTTTTTCAAAATCAAGAGGATGAGCCATTAAAGCAGCTATCACTTGTCCAGGATTTTCTGGTTCCTTTGCTTTTCCTCTTGGGGCCAGAAGAGAATTTCTAAGGAGCTTTTCCTGTTGGGCACTAGAAGGGCTAGAGTATTAATATACTAGTGTGCTCAGGCTTTTAAAATACCACAGAATGTCTTAAACAAAAGAACTTGTTTTCTCACAATTCTGGAGGCTAGACATCCAAGAGCAAGGTGTTAGCAGGTTTGGTTTCTTCTAAGGTCTCTCTCCTTGCTCGGTAGATGGTTACCTTCTCCCTGGATCCTTCACGTGGTCCTCTCTCTGTGTTGTCAGGGTCTGATCTCCTCTTCTGTGGACCCTAGTCATACTGGAGTAGGGCTCATCTTAATGACCTGCTTTAACTTACTTAACTCCTTGATGGCCCTAGCTCCGATTACAGTCATACTCTCAGGAAGCAGGGTCTAGAATTTCAAAATATACATTTCGGAGGGACACATTGCAGCCTGTAACAATATCTCAGGGGGATAAGAGGATAGAGTTGCAGTCTCAGAGAGGTTAGATACTTTCAGGGTAGGTGTGATAGTGAGTCCTTATGCGGAATCCTCCCGGACAAACAACAGGCAGCATCTCCACCAGGTTCCACCGGCAGTTAACAGGAGTATAGACACTTACATGTTAGGCCCAGAACACTACTTTCATTGGGCTCATTGATGAAAAGGCAAATGCAAGGTCAGATCTCCATTGAGAACAGGAGCAACCAACAGGATATCCCTCCCTCCATATTTTCCCTTCGTCTTTTATGAACCTGCCAAGGCATGGTGAGTGGGAGCTTCTAAACGCCCACGCAGCTGGCCATGCATTCATCAATTCATCAATTCTGTTAGGACAGTGTGAACTTAGAAACAGTCTCAAATTTCCAGATGGATTTGGAGCATAATAAAACTTTGACATTTCATGAGAGTATTTTTTCAGGCCATGTTTTGTCATCAGAGGCCATACAGGGGCATACGAATAGATCATGGGAGCATTAAAGAAACCTGAATAATAAGGTCAGACTTGAAAACATCCCTCAGTTCTGCCTCTCCTTTATTCTTAGCTTCTCCCTACTGCCCTTCCTCCCTGCCCGCCCCCCTCCCCTGCCATGATCCTTTTAGCAGAGAAACAGAGCTCCCTTTTGGAAGATAAATCTGGAGACAGTCTTAACTCCAACCCAAGGGCAATTTCCAAAGAGCCAGGCCACCATTTTGTCCCTGCCCAGCCCTGCCCAGCCCTTCAGTTTGGTAAAGAGATACTGGAATGATCTTTATATGCTGAATAGAGACCATGAGTCTCTAGGTAATTTTTTTAGTCATCACCTGGGTTGACATTGACCTTTAATCTGAAATTGATGTACTCATGCATAGCTGTATTTCTTAATTGCCTTAGCATTGTGTTCACACAAGGACTCACAGAGAATTGGAGAATTGGGAGTTAGCTCTCTAGGGTACCAACAGGGAGAATATTTGATGGTTTGAAAGCTAGAACATTCGAGCATTGAAGGATAATATTTTCTAACCTTACATTTCTGGAATATGCCAACCTTTGTCATGATTTATTGTGTTTCTTGACTCAAGACTTGAGGTCAGAATATCGGATGTTCTTGAACCTCACAATTTACTTAAAGCATCATAGTGATATTAGAAGGGAAATAGTTTAATTACACAGAAGGTAGTTAACATTTATGAAATGTTTTGCTCTATGCTTAGTTCTGTGCTAGTAACTTTATATTATTTCTTTATTTAATAAAAAATAATGTAGTGGCAATGTTTAACATGAAGATATACCTCCAGCATGGATTCAACACTTGAAGGGATCCATGTGAAATGCAAGATGCCTCATCTACTTGCATTCTCATGTCTCTCCTTTCTCCTTTGTCTCTTACCTCTATTCCCACAAGCATGGTGGCTGTACTTCAGTTATTCCTATTAAATGGTACTTTAGAACAGATGGCCTTTAGAAGACACTCTGAATTTGAACATCTCAAGTGAAAGGCCTCCCTTGACCACTGTATCTAGAGAAGCCACCAAGTACCCACTCCATCAAATCCTTTTATTTTATCATCTCATAGCATTTCTAGCAGTTCTATATCTTGCTTATTACTATTTGGATACTCTTCTAGAATGCAGCCAATCTATACTCTGTCCAAGGGACCTCAACAGTGATGGGCACAGAGTAAGTTTCAATGGTTATTTGTTG
Organism: Hyaena hyaena; assembly: GCF_003009895.1. Taxonomy (NCBI): domain Eukaryota; kingdom Metazoa; phylum Chordata; class Mammalia; order Carnivora; family Hyaenidae; genus Hyaena; species Hyaena hyaena. The sequence goes on along the minus strand of NW_024080701.1, from coordinate 124,685 downwards.
TGTGACTCAGACAAATGATAGCAGCCCCACTAGCTGGCTAACAAGAATAGTTTAGATCGTGTCTGTAAGAAATCAAAGCTCATGCTGATGTGGCTGAGACCTCCAGCTTTCCCATGAATTCACAAAAATGTAAGACTGGATTTACTTCAATCTGCCATTGTAATACATGATGTCTTCTTTAGTTCACTAAACTCTTCTTCCATTTCCTTGTAATTAGTGTTTCCTGAATGGAGTGGAGTGAAATAGTTGAATGGGGCTGTGCCATGACCACATGGGCAATTTTCCTGCTATGTAATGTTTTATTGCTTGGATATTATGCCTTTTTAAATATGGGGGTGGGAGGGAGGGGAAGGGGGGTGATGGGCATGGAGGAGGGCACTTGTGATGAGCACTGCTGGGTGTTATAAGGAAACCAACTTGACAATAAACTATTCAAGAAAAAATAAATCTATTCACCTTTTGATGGCCATTTAGATTGTTTCTTTTTTTTCTTTTTCTTCTTCTTCTTCTTTTTTTTTTTTTTTTTGCTGTTTATACTTAGAAACATTTGTATACATGTCTCTTGGCAAGGAGTTCTCTAGGGCATTGATTTTTAAACTGTGATCCTCAGACAAGGAGCTTTGTCTCCATCCCTGAGCTACTGGAGTTAGAATCTCTGTGGACAGGACCTAAAGATCTGGGCTTTAGTAAGCTCTCTGGGTGATTATCATGCACAGTATAACAACCCATGTAGCTTTAAAAAAATACCAGTGGCTGAGCCCTACCTCAGAATGGTTAAATCATAATCACTTAGGGTGGGGCCAGGTGATTCTACAGTGTTGCTGTACAGTCAGGGAACTACTTATATAAGTAGGAGTAGGAGTACCATGTCTTAGGGCCCAGGTTTGTTGAATTTTACTACATGAAGTCAAATTCCAAAATGGTTGCCTGAGTTATGCTCCTACCAGCTTGTTACGCGTGCCTTTTTTGCTCCACGTCTTCACCAGAACTTGTATTATTTGAGTTTTTTAAAGTTTATTTATTTTGAGAGAGGCAGAGACAGCACAAGTTGGGGAGAGGCAGAGAGAGAAAGAGAGAGAGATTCCCTGGCATGTCCCATGCTGCCGGTGCAGTGCTCAATGGGGAGCTCGAACACACGAAACTGCAAGACCATGACCTTAGCTGAAACCAAGAGTCAGACACTTAACTGACTGGGACACCTAGGTGCCCCCTTTTGACTTTTCAAATGTTGCCATTTTTATAGATAAGAGGTAGGCATATTGTTATAATTTGTATTTAACTAATAGTGGGGCTGGACATCGTTTTATATGTTTAAAGGCCATTAATATTTTTAATTCTGTGAAAAATGCCCACTCATGGGGCCATGGGTGGCTCAGTTGGTTAAATGTCACACTCTTGGTTTTGGCTCAAATCATAATCTCACAGTCCTGGGACTGAGCCCTGTTTTAGGCTCCCTGTCACCTTCCCCTGCTCATGTGCATTCACTCGCTCACTCTTTCTCTCAAAATGAATAAATTAACCTCTAAAAAAAATGCCTGTTCATATCTCCTGCCATTTTCCCCGACTGGATTGTCTTTTTATTGATTTGTAGTCATACTTTATGTATTCTGGATGCTAATTCTTTGTCAGTTATATACGAAGGAACTACTTTCCTTCTACTTTTTGGTTTATCTCTTTATTTTCTTTAGGGAATATTTGACTAACAGAATTTTTTTTTTCTGTCATTGAATTTCCCTCTCTTTTCTGTTAGGGTTTGTGTTTTTTGTATGCTGTGTGGAAAATCTTTCTGTACCAAAAGACTAAAAGATATTTTCCTGTATTTTTTTTTCTAAATGTTTTATACTTTCGTCTTTCACATTTAAGTACTTAATCCATTTCAAATTTGAAAATATTTATTTATTTATTTATTTATTTATTTATTTATTTATTTATTTTAAGAGAGAGACAGAGAGAGAGAAAGAGCACAAGCTAGAAGTGGCAGAGAGGAGAGACAGAATCCCAAGCAGGCTCTGCACCATCTGTGCAGAGCCCGATCTGGGACTTGCACTTACAAACTGTGAGATCATGACCTGAGCCGAGATCAAGAGTTGGACACTTTACCAGCTATACTGCCCAGGTGCCCCTCAAATATTAAAAGTCAATGGTCTAAAGTAAATATTTGTTTTCACTTATTTTCCTTAGGGATAAACAATTGTCTAGTACCATTTACTATTTAACCCATCCTGTGTCTCCTAAACTGCCATGCCAGTCTTGTTTATATACCTGTGTCGGAAAAAATACATGGGTCTGTTTCACAACTGCCTATTTTATCTATACATGAAGTAAAAAAAAAAAAATAAAACAAAACTATGAGCCAGCACTTCGTTTTTTAATAATTGTAGATTATAATCAGTCATGATACATGACCGGGCAAGTCCCTAACTTGGTTTTACTCCAAGAACATCTTGGCTATTCTTGGTGCTCTGCTCTTCACTGACTCAACAATTAGTTTGTCAGCTAACACAAAAGGCTTGCTAGAATTTTAATTAGAAATGCATTGAATCTTTACATCAACTTAAAGATCGATCTCATTGTGAAAAATGGGACTCTTTCATTTAATGAACATATTATGTCTCTCTAGTTATTTAGGGTTTCTTTAATATCTTTTAATAAAGTTTTATATTTTTCTACATAAAGTCCTTACAAAATTTTTATTGGATTTATTGTTTGGATCCCTTATATTTTGTTTTTGTTGTTATCTTACCTATACTTTTGTGTGGCATTTTATAAATTTGGTATATGTGTATAGTAATGAAGTTGATTTCTGGATGTTAGTCTTATATCTGGCAACATACCTAAATTCTTTTGTTAATTCTAACAATTCTATCCTAGATTATTTTGAATTTTCTATGTAAACAGTTATGTTATCTATAAACAATTGATTTTTTTTTTGTCATTCTTACACAGTGTGTGTGTGTTCGTATGTGTATGTGAAAGACTGTGTGTATTTTGCCTTATTATTTTTTACAACACCAAATTGTATGGAATTGGTGGTAGTGACAAGTCAATCCTTGACTTGTTCCTGATTTTAAAGGTACTGATGCTTTTAACATTTCTTCATTGATTAATCTATTTGTGGTAGGATTTTTGTCCTATTTTGTTTCCTTTCTTTTTGTGCTACTTTTGAGTGGGCTAAAAACAGTTCGTTCTTTTCATAGTTAGCTAAGAAATTTGGCTTGAGCAGTTGCTGAATTTTATCAATTGTTATTTCTGTCTGTAAAAAAATAATTAGTTTTTTTCCTCTGTAGTCCATTAATATGATGAATTATTTTAATAGATTTTCTTACATTGACTCAAATTTGCACCCCACTGGTCATGATTCATTTTCTCTTTTCAGAGTGAGCATTTGTTTTTTTTAATGTTTAGGTCAGGATATATTTACATTATTTTAGTGAGCAATACCAGCACGTGATTTTTCTTCCTTGTACTGTCCTCACTGGTGTTTGTATCAAGATTTTACTCACTTCACAAAATACGTTAGGAGAGTAAGCCCCTCTTTTCCTACTCTTTGAAAATGTTTGCATAGATAAGAATTACGCGTTTCTTCATGTTCACTGAAATTAAACTACCATGGGTGTGATACTTTTCTTTGTGTAAGAATTTTGTTTTTGCACCTGTTACTAAAGTGTCACATACATACAGGGGAGCATAGAGCTGAGGAACGATCACAAATTGAACATACCCTTTAACTAGCACCCAGATCAAGAGACAAAAGACTGCCCCACCACTGAGGCCTCTGCCCTGGCTGTTCCCAACATTCCTCCCACAGCAAGATATCAAAGTCACAATACTTGGATTTCTTTCACCATGGATCATTAGTTTTGCCAGTTTTTGAATTTTATCTAATGAAATTTGATAGTATGTATAAATCAAGATATTTTGAGAACTCATACATTCTTTAATGGTTATGGAGTTATTATATTTCTTCTCTGTTTTCTTTTTACAATGTATATTCTAAAAATGCGTTTTTGTTCATCTCAGTTTTCAGATACATGGGTGTACACTTACTTGAAGTATTTTTTTATTTTTAATCAGTGCAGTATCAGTAGTTAGGTTTCCATTTTACTGTATTTCTGCAATATATTTTATGAGAGCAGTTTTGCAGGTTTGTCAGTCTTATGTTTCTTGAAAAGTAACTTTTGTCTCTGTTTCCTCTGTTTCGTTTCTGTTATGTGACTTACTGTTTTATCATATTTTGCTTTCTGCTTTCTTCAGGTTTATTGTACTGTAACTTTTATAACTTAAGTTTTATTCTTAGCTCATTAATCTTTAACCTGTCTTCATATACATATGCTCTCTTCATATAGAGAATATTTTAAAACAATTAAGCCCTGGGGATATTTCAGTTGTGTCCAATATGTTTCATGAAGTAGTATTTTTATTATAATTTAGTTCTGTACTTCCCTCTATATTTCATTATATGTTCTTTGATGTATGAATTATTTAAACTCTATTTGCAAAATAGAGTTATCTTTTTGTTTTTTTTTTCAATTTTTTTTGATGTTTATTTATTTTTGAAAGAGAGAGAGAGCATGAGAAGGGAAGGGGCAGAGAGAGAGGTGGACAGAGGATCTGAAGGGGCCTCTGCACTGATAGCAGAAGAATTCGATGTGGGGCTTGAACTCAGGAACTGTGAGCTGAAGTTGGATGCTTTGGTTTTGATTTTTACTTTATTGCCTTCTAGTAAGACTATGTGGTCTGTGCAACATTGACTTTAAGATTTTTTGAGACTTGCTTTGTGATCTAGAATGTATTTGATCTTTATGTTTCATGTCTCCTTGAAAAGCATATCGATTTTCCAATTGTTGGGTGCCATATTCTAAATATATACACTAGATTATCTTTTTAATTATGTTGTTCATTCTTTTCTATCCTTACTGTAATAGTGAGGATGAGTTATGTTGTACAAATCTCCTCACAATTAAAGTTTGCTTCTGGTTCATACTCATTGATCATCTTTACTGAGGAATCAGGTTAACAGAGGATCCAACTCTGTGCTTTCACAGTTGCTACAGCAGGAAAAAGATCTTGTGCAGCATCTCACGCTGGTCCGGAAGCCAGCTTCTGCTGACATTAACTTCTCACATTTCGTTAGCCAAAGCAAGTCAAATGCCCAAAAAAGCCACACCTAATTTCAAGGAATCAGGAAAATGTATTCCTATAATATACCATGAAGGAGGAGAACCAGAATTTTGGTGAACGGCACAAAGGACTACCATATTTTGGATTTATTTATTGATTACTGAAAATAAAAGGGGGTTTAAATCTCCTATTGTAATGATGGACTCATTCATATATCCCTATATACTTAGAGAATTTTTTCTTAATATATAATTTATATATATATACTGATATATATTATATATATATTCTTAGAATATATTCTTAGAATGTATATATGTATATATATGTATACGTATATATACGTATATATATGTATATATATGTATACGTATATATACGTATATATATGTATATATATGTATACGTATATATGTATATACGTATACATATATACGTATATATATGTATACGTATACATATATATGTGTGTGTATATATATGTACATATATGTATATATATGTGTATATATGTATATACACATATATATATTCTAAGGTGGCTACATTAGAATTCTAATGCTATCAAGGGAATTATGTAGGGATCATCTTTGCCTTTCAAAATGTTCTTGCCTTAAATCCCATTTTGTTTGTTATTAATATTCACTCTTTGGAGAGCTTAGTAGTTGCCTGGTATAGAGCTTCCCTCTTTTTATTTATTTATTTCATTTTAACACGAACATTTGTTAGCAAATATGAATTTACTCAGTCTTTTTGCTCTTCTCTTGAATAAGGATCTCAAAACCTTGCTAATTGAAACTTGCTTCATCAACCAGCAAAATCTGGGAACTTGTTAGAAATAGAAGGTTTCTGCCCCAAACCCCTGATTTAAAACCTGGATTTTACAAAGATCCTCCAGTGACTGGGTGCATATTAAAGATTGGAAAGTTCTGCCTTAGAACATATTAAATCCAGTTATAACCTTTCTAATTTGTATATTTGGTGTCCAGAATTTAAATCTTTCTTGTTTGTATTTTTAACTATACAAATTAGCCTTCACTGTAACTACTTTGTACAGTTAATGCTTGTTTCAGTGTTACCCACAAATCTACCATTTCTTTGTTTAGCCATTCCTTCTTGAACATCAGACTTTTCTTGGTTCTGTCCCTTCTTTCTTATATAGGACTTTCAGAAGTTCCTTTTTTCAGGTGCTATTGGTAATGAACTCAGCTTAGTTCTTTGAAAAATGTCTTTATTTTGCTCGTATTTAAAAAATATCTTCACGAGATAACATTTCAAGGTCACTACTTATTTTTCTCAGTATTTTAAATATATTTCCATTGTCATTTAATATCCTTTATTGTTGTTGAGAAGTCAGCTAGAAGCTAATTGCCTCCCTTTGGTAGTAATCTCTTTGTCACTGTGTCCCTCTCCCTTCTCTCTCTCTTTTTTTGAAAACCTTATGATTTTTACATATCTGTATTTTTTTAATTTTCATTTATCTTTTTTTTTTTTTTACAAATAGTTTATTGTCAAATTAGTTTCTACATTTTTTTTTTTTTTACAAATAGTTTATTGTCAAATTAGTTTCTACATTCATTTATCTTTATTTATTTATTTATTTATTTTTATTTATTTCTGAGAGAAAGAGAGACAGTGTGAGCAGGGGAGGGTCAGAGAGAGAGGGAGACACAGAATCTGAAACAGGCTCCAGGCTCTGAGCCAGCTGTTAGCACAGAGCCCGACGTGGGGCTTGAACCCACGAACCATGAGAACATGACCTGAGCCAAAGTTGGATGCTTAACCAACTGAGTCACCCAGGTGCCCCTTATATATCTGTATTGATGGAAGATCTGAATCCTAAGATTTAAGGAACCTAATGGATTGTGTGTTCAGCATAGAACTAAATTATAATAAAAATACTGCTGAATAAACCATGTTAGATGTAACTAAAATACCTAAAGCCCTTAATTATTTTTAAAATAATCCTTAAAGTCATATATAAGAAAATAAGACAGGCTAAAGATTAATAAGACAGAAATAAAACTTAAATTTTTTTTATGTATTAAAAATAAATTTATTGACACAAAAAATTAAAGAGAAAGCTAAACAAAAGTAGTACAGAAGATCATATTGTAAAAAAAAAGTAATGTTACAAAATAAGTTTTCTCATAATAGCATTTACATTTAGCTTCAGATAACCATAAAACTTAGTCTGATTTATTTCTGATACCTTTTAAAAAATTTTTTTTCATAGTTTATTTTTGAGACAGAGACAGAGCATGAGCAGGGGAGGGGCAGAGAGAGAGGGAGACACAGAATCCGAAACAGGCTCCAGGCTCTGACCTGCCAGCACAGAACCCGATGCAGGGCCTGAACACACGAACCATGAGATCATGACCTGAGCCGAAGTCAGATACTTAACCGACTGAGCCACCCAGGTGCCCCTCTGATACCTTTTTTAAAAAATGTTTATTTTTGAGAGAGCGAGTGTTAAGTTACAAAAATAACATTAAATAAAGCCATTAGTCATTATATCTTTGAATATGATCTTCCATTTTTTTCTTGTTTGTCAACTCTCATTGTGTGTATGTTGACTCTTCTAATCACTGTATCTGTTAAATTTTCATATTTTCCATTTTTTTGTTTGTGTATTTGCCTTCTAGGTAATTTATGATATCTATCTTCTATTTCACTAATTCTCTCTTCACCTGTTTTTCTTGAATGGAATTGTGGAGCTCTTAAATTTGCAAATACCCTTACAGAAAATATTAGCTGTAGCACTGGCTTTTTCTTCTTTTTCTCCACACTTCCATGTCATTTTGGGGCTATATCTTTGCTTTATTTATTATGGCTAATAAATTTATTATGGCTAATCATGATTATTAGCCATGATTTTGAGAAATATTTCCATTTATCCAGATTTGTCTGTTTCTATCCTGAGATAGATTTTTCTATGAAACCATTTCAGCATATTTCCAGAAATGGAACTCTGAATTTCTCTTATCATATTTTGCCTAGTATTTTGGGTATTTTTATACTTACTGTGATCTACTATTAGGTTACGTTTTGTGGGAAAAATTGAAATCTGATCCATTTTGAAATCTCCAAATTAACTAGTGTCCCTAAACAATACTTATTAAATAAACGATTTCAGTAGTTGATGGAGGCTTCTTGGAGTACCAAGACCTGCCTGTGGGGAAGTACCAGATGAGGCAATGATATGCATTTAACCATTAAGAATTCAAGCACACAGCCAGTTCAACAGGAGGAAATTCCTGTTCAAGTCCCAGATTTTCTTTTGTCTCCTCCTGGATAACTTCATGCATTGGAGAAAGTTAGGGAAACAAAATATTTTCTCTAGATGCTGACAGGATTGTGCAAAAATTTGTTTTCCATGAATTGTTTCACATTTTAAATTATGTTTAAAGGACTCTAAATTTTTTTGCAAGTTCCAGACCACAAAAGTTAAAATGCAAATAAATAATACAATTAAGGAAGATACTGAAAGATAGATGGCAAACAATCTTAGAGAAGTATCCTCCCTCTGCTCTCCTGCCTCATCTCATCACATAGCAACTCTAAGTCATTTAAATTCCAGCTGAATATGGGCTTTCCAATTTTTCCATATTTAATCAATTAAAAGAGTGAAATCCCAACATCTCTATAATATTCCAAGTATGAAAATTTATTACAGTCAAGAAAGGACAAGATATTAGCAACATCACCCAAAGACAACCGAGCCACTCAGATTAGATGCACCACTGTTCTGATCTTAACAACTAGGGTAAATCTTACCCCAAAATGAATGTCTACTCTTAATTGCCAAAGACTGCCGCACTTGGAGTTCATTTCTACTTATGGCCGAGCAATAAAATGTTCAAGCCTACAATTATACTTAGATTTATGCTTATTTATTTCTGGCTGCTTAGAACAACAAGAAACCCTTCAGTATATTAGCACCACTTAGAAAGTTTAGTTCACTACTCCATTAATAACATTGAATCAACTGCATCTCCCTTTATTCAGTTTCTGCAGCATTTGGTAATATTGGCCAAGACCAGCTCATCAAAGATTCTCCTTTCTCCCTTGGTTTCTATGATAGTAATCTCTCCTGCCTCTCCTCTTATCTTTCAGCCTACCTTTTTCCCTTCACCTCTCCCCCCACACCCACCCTCAGCCATTAAACGTTGGCATAATGTGAGATTTTATAGTTTTCCGTGAATCATCTCACTGGATTTCACACTTGGACTAATTCCAAGTTCTTTACAAACTCTATGTATTTCTTTTATTTCTTCAGGTCCATGTGTTTAATTGCCTATTGAATGCTTCCAGCAGGACATCCCGCAGATAACTTCAATTTGCTTTGTGAAAAACTAATCATAATTTCTCTATTTCACACCTATGTACCCAAATTAGAAATTTTAGCTTTCTTAATGTTTCACTTTCCTTCACCACTCATATGTAATCACCAGCAAAATCCAAATAAATATACAAGCAGTTGTATTCCACTGCTTTTGCATATGGTGCTTGAAATCCTCCTGAAATTCCAGTAAAAATTCAAGTCATTTTTCAAGAACTAACTCTGAAAGTGACACTTCTGTAAGTCTCTCTCAATACTTCTCAATGGAATGAATCGTTCCTTTTTTAAAAATTTTTTAATATTTATTTATTTTTTGTGATAGAGACAGAGCATGAGCAGGGGAGGGTCAGAGAGAGAGGGAAACACAGAATCCAAAGCAGGCTCCAGGCCTCGGCCTCAGCACAGAGCCCGAGGTGGGGCTCGAACTCATAATGGTGAGATCATGACCTGAGCCGAAGCCAGATGTTTAACCGGCTGAGCCACCCAGGTGCTTCTGGAATGAATCATTTCTTGTTTTGAACTTTCCCAGTTTTCTTTTAAATATCCCTCCTAATAGTAAAATATGATTGCCACACTCTAAGTATGTGTGTACATGTCAGCCACTTCCTATAAATTGTACCATTTAGGAGGTGGCTTGTCTCTTGTTTGTGTATCTCCCACTAAACTTAATATAGTGCCATGAAGTGTTAGACTTTCAATAAGTATTTCCCAGAAGAAAAGGAGGTGTGCATGGATATTCTACATAGTCCAAACCCAACTGGCAAAACCTACCTCTACTAAAAAACAGAAGATACCCTCCCCAAAAGAGCTCTCATGTTTATTTGTGCTAAAGCTATTAAAGTGAGAATTGCTTTAAAAAATCCTTTCATCTACTGTAGGCTCTAAAATCAATAGAAGAGACAACTTTAAAATTCATCAGCTCTTAAATGGGAATGAAGTAAAGCAGGCAGACACTAAACCAAACACATTCTCCCTCCCTCTCTCTCTCTCTCTCTCTCTCTCTCTCTCTCTGTGGCCAATGCCAGAAAGACCCACTACCAATTTAATTTCAGTGCAACATATGTTTAGCATTTACTATACACAAGGCATTAAGGGCAAAAGATGAATCAGACACTTTTCAAAAGAGCTTTTCTTTTGCTTTACCAAAATTTTTTCCTTTCAGCTCAGAATGACTCCACTCTACCCAAGGAAATTTTAACATGATACTCTTGGCTACTTGCAAGATAATTCTGTTTTCATTGATAATGTTATTTGCAATATAGTTACATTTTCGTAGGCTTGAAAGTGGCAACAGAATGGCTAAGAATAGAAATCATGTGGATAATCCTGCTGAGTTGAGGAATGTTTCAAGATAACAAAGAGTGACATTCACTTACTTCTCTAAAATGGTCCCAAATATTAACTTTAATTGACTTGAGCTTTCCTGAAACAGCTTGTCCAAAAGAGGTAGATTACAAACTTTCCTTAATAATTCCTGAAGTATGAGCACAATAATTACTCAGACAATTCTAAATTTCAGGCAAAATCAGAAATAAAACTAATCCTCTTAAGTGAACTGTTTTTGGATTTGCTCTTCACTTTTGGGATCTAATAACATAGTACACTTCCATCGCCTCTGTGAACCACAACGTACAGGCTGTACTGTTTACCTCCAACAGGAAAAAAAAAACTACTTCTTAACACATGCTATTTAACAATAATTGCTGGGGCTATTCATGTCTGAGTCCTGAACTGGAATTTCCTGCATTATGGATATTTCATGTTGGAAATATTGCTGGTTTGGCAGAATGAGAAATAGATGGCTTTGGCTCTGGGGGAAATAACACTTTCAGTGGGTTCACTGTGACATCCTGGAGGCATAGCTTCTGAATTTGGTGAGTTGGACTGCGTTCTGGAGGATGAGCATATTTGGTAGACGCTAGTAGGTGTGCTAGAAGGGGAGGTTATAAATTGGCTGTACGTTACTTGGATGTTTTTTGGAAGAAATGGGGAAGGAAAACAGAGAGCATCCAAACCATAAACTTATGTAATAACTTATGTTACATAGCGATCGTAGCAGTAGTTATCCACAAAGAGAGAGTTATGCCACGTGTCATGTCTATCGATAAGCAAGTAATTCATTCAGTAAATGCTTGCGATGTGATTGGGCTATGCTAGGAGATGACGATACAACCTAAGAAGTCATAGCACTGTGCTCACAGACATGATACTCTAATGAATTTAGTCTCACCAAATCCTTTAATAGCCATCAAGTTAGATGTTGCTTGTGACGGTGGGTTGCATTCCAAGTTAGAAGATCATTTAGCTTCTGAACTTGCATAGTTATACAGCAACCTACTCTCTCCTCATCGGATATTTAAAGCTAGGGTTGACCATGTAACGTATCACCTAACCTGGGGTAGTTTTGAGAGTGAAAGGAAGAGCTGCTTATAACTGGGGAGTGTGTGTAAACCTGGAGAGAAACTAGTTTATATATGGTCACCCTATCCAAAGCCACACATGTTCTCCTAATCAATAATGCATGCTGCCCAGTCTGGAACCCTCGCCAGGAAGAGAAATGTCAATTTATCTGTTTCTCTTAATGAATGGCTAACAGAAGTGGCATTCAATGGAAGAGTCTGAAAGACACATTATTCATTCATTCTTCCAGATATTTCAGATTCATCATTCCCTAATAATCAGGAAAGGTCAGAAATCACATATACGGGTCTTATTAGCTGAGCCCCCAACATAGCTCTCGTCTTTAAATTATGCTTCACTGTTTTGAGTGTGCACTAAATGTCTGTCCAGGAAAGAACCGTGCAGCCATGTTACCTTGAATCTGTGTTTGTGATTAAAAAATATTGAAGATTTTCCCCATTGTGTTATTGACCAGCATCTAAGAGTTCACATGATTTCGCCTGGAATGTTTGCTACCTTTGCAAGAACTAACGAACATCTTTCTGTCACATAAAGATTCATACAGGCTTCTAACTTGTCCTTTTATGCCTGGTTCCCAATATTTGGTCACAGGAATCCCTCCCTGAGGTGAAGCATTCATATTCTACTAATTCTCATGTTTGGCTTCCTGTCTTTTTTGTATGGCACTGTCTTCTAAACTGGCTAATTTTCCCAAGTTTTATCTTTTCATATTTAATTTTTCCCAATCACCAAATAATGTTTAAACTTTGTGGCCTGATGCTCGTGGCCCCCACACCTGACCCTAAGCTCCTGGCCATTCTCACTTGCTAATCCTGTCCCTCATGTATTGCTTCTCCATCTGAACTACTTGCTCTTCCCAGCACAGGCCCCATGTTTTTTGCCTTGGGGCCTATGTTCATGCTTTTCTCACTGTTTGGGGACTTGACGAAAGTTCATGCATATCTGTAGTGAGGAGTAGAGTAGGAGTTTATAGGGAAAAGAATAAAAAAATGTCCACTGGAACATTTGGAACCTGTTGAAAGAGAAAATGTGAAACAGCCTGAACCCTTCTTCGTTGTGTATGCTCTGGCCTGGTGCCGTTATCCTTTCCATATGGGAAGACTTGTCCTGGAAAATTCACCTCTTGAAGGAGCAGAGGCTCGTTTTTAATTCTTTTTTTCTGGGGTGTGGGAGAAAGTGAGTGGCATGGAGACAAACAAGTTATGTGTTGGCACAGGCCTGCTAACACCATCTGCTTCTCTTTGGGTAGTTATTCAAACCTCTCAGGCATTTGCCCCCCAGCCTCCAACCCCAAGGTCAAAAAGGGCGTCTGCCCCAAGGAATAGGATCACAGGAATTTACCTCGTGTTTATAATCTCATAGTCTTCTTGGGTGGGGAGGAAAGAATGGGAAGCCCTTGGAGTTATTCTTGTATATGACTGTGCATTCAGAACCTAGATGTTTTTGTGCCATTATGAGAGAAAAATGTAAAAAGAAATGTGATGTATGGGGTAATAGTCACAAACCCTAATTTTTTCCATGGCCCCTTCTTTATTTATTTCCTCCTTATTTTTCCTCTTGGTCATTTTGTGGGAGGGGCTTTTGGCTCTTGTTCAAGCACATTGCTGAGGAACGGCGGAAAGGGATTGTGGTTAGCTTAGGTTATACAGAAAGACAACAAAGGATTCAAATAGCCACCTTGGCAGTGGCCCAGAAGCCTTCCAGTGGATACTGGTTTACTATAAGCACAAAAGACCCATGCACAAAGGCTTGAAAATGTGGTTAGAAACCTATTTACTTTTCAACACAGGAGGAAATTGAAAACAGAAGTCTGGCTTGCCATTGAGAGGCAATTTTAAGTTAATTAATCAAGCGAGGGAATCCAATGGCCAGGAAATGGTGGCAACAGAGTTAGTTTTGCACTTTGGACCTGCAAGCAGGTCCTCAGATGATCCTAGAAAAATGACTGCCGTGTGGTCCCAGAGACTGTTTGCCATTTCAGCATAACTGGTTGCTGAAAGAATGCAAACTTCCTTACCTGTTTTTTATTTTTATTCTGTGTTGTTATTTTTTAAGTGTATTTACTTATTTTGAGGGACCGAGCATGCACAAGGAGGGGTGGGGGAGAGAGAGAGAGAGAGAGCACGAGAGAATCTAAGGCAGGCCCCACACTGTCAGTACGATCAGGGCTCGAATTCACCAAGAGCCGTGAGATCATGACCTGAGCAGAAACCAAGAGCTGGACGCTTAATCGACTGAGCCACCCAGGTGCCCCCTTACCTGTTTTTACGTTGTGCTGTCACTTGTGTTTGGAAAATATTTTGTAGAAGTAGCTGTAGAGTGACAGCCCCAGAAGGATGGAAATACAGGTGTTTTGATGATGAAGACAGCAGTTTGTTACAGAAAAGTTGTAAAGACTGGCAATGTGGTATAAGATGACACTGTGCTCTTATACTGGAAGATGCACCCTAGAACGTCTTTTCCATTAGTCGGCAAGTTCACTAAAGACAGAGGTGGTGTCTTACTCAGTTTTAAGCCAACAAACTGCCTAGTTGGGTATCAGTGAATGAATGAAAGACTCTTCTAACCCATCCCTTTGCTATGGCCTGAATGTCTGTGTCCCGCAGGCTCCCAGACTCCTAAAATGATGTTCTTGGTAAGTGGGGCCTTTGCGGGTGTTTAGGTTATGAGGGTAGAACCCTCATGAGTGGAATTGGTAACTTTATATAAGAGACCCCTCATATCTAGCTTGTTTCTTCCACTATGTGAGGACACATCAAGAAGGTCCCCTCTATTATCAGAAGGCAGGCCATCCCTAGACAATGAATCTGCCAGCACCTTGACCTTGCACCTCTCAGCCCCCAAAACTGTGAGAAAGCAATTTCTGTTGTTTACAAGTCACTCAGTCTACACGATTTTGTTATAGCAGCTCTAACATAAGAAGATACCCCTGGAACTATCTTTCTATAGATGTGTGCCTGATAATATTCTTAAATATTATTAATATACTCAAGGTCTCTGTGACAGGATATTCCATAACCAACTCACTAACTTGTATTCCCAGCTACTTTATTCTCAATTCTTTTTTTTTTTTTTTTTGGTATTCTAACCTGGATCCTACCTGTTATTATTGAAATCTTCATTTTGTTCTGCCCTTCATGCAGCTAGAACATATTGCCTTCTTCTATATAAAATACTTTCCTTAAAAAATGAATGGCCTTGGGGCACCTGGGTGGCTCAGTCAGTTAAGTATCCAACTTCAGCTCAGGTAATGCTCTCACAGTTTGTGGGTTTGAGTCCCGCATAGGGCTCTGTGGTGACAGCTCACCATCTGGAGCCTGCTTCAGATTCTGTGTCTCCCTCTCTCTCTCTCAAAAATAAATAAAAATTTAAAAAAAATTATTTTTAAAGTGAATAGCCTTAATGGGTCACTGTTGTCTCCAAGCAGCGAGAAGGCAAGATCACCATACATAAAATACTCACAAAGCCACATTAGATGGAGTAGGTAAATGAATAAAACATATGTAATGTGTTATAATAGAGAAGCAACAATCAAAATCATTGCATGGCTATATGGATCTTTTCTTGGGCCTGCATATTATGACTACTTTTTTGTTGATGCTCTATTACTAAACATATTTCTATTTTTCTTGTAATCTTTTAATTTGAAGATTTTTAAACTTAACGACAAAGGCAGTCTTTGTATGTCTTTCCTTTACAATGATCCACATTTGATTTTGCTTTCTTATTCTTTCCCCACCCAACCCTCTTTCTCTCCCTGTGTTTCTAATGACTTTTTGTTTTCATTATCACTCCCTCAAGGAGACATTTTGGGCATTTTTTTTCCTAATCATGTACCCCCATGAAAATTTAAGACCACAAATAAACTGTAAATCTGTTTATACCATTGTATCATCTAAGAATTTTTTGCCCTCCAGGAATCAATGCTTACTCTCTCATTTTCTGTACCATTTGAGAATAAGTTGGAGACATTGTGTACTTTTCCCTGTATATTTCAGTATTTATTTCCTAAGAATAAGGACAGCCTTTCACATCAGCAAATTACAAATATCAAATTCTGGAAACTTAACACATAATCTTGAACACAGGATTATAATCTAAAATCCATAATCCATAATCAAAATGTGTTAGTTGTCTCAGTACTATCCTTTGTAGCAAATTTTCCCAGCTCAGCCAGGGTTCAATCCACGATGCCACGTGGCATTTAGTTATGTCTCTTTTGTTACTCTTACTCTGGAACATTGCCTCAGTCATTCTTGACCTTGACATTTTTAAAGAGTAGCTGAGCTATTTTGGTGAATGTTCCTCCTTTGGGTTTTCTGATGTTTTGTCCAGATTAGATTCAGGTTTTACTTTCTTGACCAGAAAGCCACAGAAGTGATATGTCCTTCACGGTACAGCACGTCAGGAGAAGTGTGATGTCAGCGCGTCCCAGTCCTGGGATGTTAACTCTGATCATGTACGTAAGGTGGTGCCTGCCAGTTTCTCCACTGTCAACTTACTATTCTCCCCTCGTAATTAACAACTAATATTTTGATACTAGGTTAATGTCCTGTTTCTCATAAAACTTTCTCCTGCATAGTTTTAGCATCCATTAATACTTTTTTATTTGTTTTTTTATTTTTCTCACTTAAAAAATGTTTGTTTATCTTAGAGAGTGAGAGTAGGAGTGGGGGGGGGGTGGCAGAGAGAGAGAGGGAGACACAGAATCCGAAGCAGGCTCCAGGCTCTGAGCTGTCAGCACAGAGCCCAATGTGGGGCTCGAACCCACGAACAATGAGATCATGACCTGAGCCGAAGTTGGCGCTTAACCGACGGAGCCACCCAGGCACCCCTATTTATTTAATTTATTAAGTAAGATTACAGTATTGTATAAGTATGGGCATACAGATTCTAATTTTATTCATTGAGTCATAATCCATTGCTATCATTTATTTTAGTGTTCAGGCTGTGCCCAAGTTGGCCTGTGGGGTCTCCTTCAGGCTGGGTCTTGTGTCCTCTGATTCCCGATTTTGGGTACTAGCCATCCATTTCAGTGTCTGAGATAGCTTTTTGACACATACCCTCCTTGGCTGAATTCCACCATAGTGGGAGATGAGACACAAAGGGCACTGCATCTATAATAGGTAGATCAGGCTCTGTCATTGGCAGGCAGCTGACCTTTAGCTTTTGAGCCTTAGTTTGCTCATTTGTAAAATGCAGCCAATAATAGTGTCCTCACTATTTAACTGGGTTGTTGGGGGGCAGCAAAATGTTGCATAAGAAATATTAGACAGGCAATAAAACTTCAATCCTGTGTGAGATTTATTATTATCATTATAATGCTTTTATAATGATAATGATAGAAGCCCATGTTAGCAACAAAATACTCTGGATGATGTAATAGCCAATGGCCCAGAAACAGGAGTACTTTTGATGAATAGCAAGGATCTGGATATTATAATAATATCTTTCAGACCAGCCTCATCTTCCAGAGCACTTCATATGCACTCTTTTCATTCCTTTGACGAAATCCCAAATCATGAGGCATGGGATGGTCTTTGTAGAATATTATTCCTTTAGTGGATCCCTGCCTGTCATTCACACACTGGCACCTGCCTGACATGCAATTCATTAGAAAAGCATTCATGCACACAAGCTAGATGAGTCTCATTTGCCCCGTAATGTCTGGAAGACCCGAGAGACTGCAGTGCAAATTGGATTGCTCAGAAGAGCAGTTGCTCAGAAGAGACTTCTCCTGAAAGGAGACATTTTATGGTTGGTTCTTTGTTTGCGCTCAGTGTGGTCCTTACTCTGTAGTCTCAGAAAACCCTTGGAATTTTTGCAGCTCTGGGGAAAAGCCATTGCTACTTTCAAGTTAAGCTTTTTCTTAAAGAGTCTTGGGCTCATTTATTATCCAATGAATAAAACTGTCTTTTGCTTGGCTGAAACCATTTGTACAATTGGCAGGGCAAAGGGAATTTTTGATAAGTTGCATATTATAATCAGAAATCTTCTCCTCTTTGGCAAGGGGTAGGCGGGTGGTCCTAGCAGGACTGAGGATTTGTTTCTCGTATCATCTGAGTTGAACTCTGAGTTCTGGAAAAACCTGAAGACCCAAGGGGAAGAGGCCTTGCTACATCCTGGGCTTGTTGGCTGTCATGTCAACCTCTTGCAGGATTTCTAGGTTCCAGGCCCAAGTTGGAGAGGCCTGAGCTGGATTTATATCAGACCATCCGTCATTTTCACAATTTGCCTAAACTGAGGAATTACTCCTGCAAATACTTTGAAACTGTGTATCAAAGAAGTGTAAAGTAGGAAAAATCCGAACAATGTTTCCAGCTTGGAGAAGATTCCTGTTCTATGACCTGCCTACCCCTCACTAATGCCCTGTGCTAGTTTACCATAGAGGGGGAATGGTAGTCAGGCCCCGCCAGAGGTGGCGTTTCTTGGTGTTAATAACCACACTGAATGAGCATTCACTGTCTATCCAGGGGCCTGTGAAAAACACCAAGAAATGTCAGACACAGTCCTCGCCTTCAAGGAGCTTTTAGTCTCTTCTCTTCTTTAGCCTCACTTTGATTAGGGCTGACCTAGATAGTTTTAGTCCTTGGAATTTTGAATCCTGGAATAAGTCCCTGACTTTGCAAACTTTTCTGCTACTGTCTTGTGGATGCTTTAAGAAAAGACTCTATTCTTCTCTTCATGTATTTACTATTATTCAGGATTGGGAATGTAGGAGGAGTGGTCTGTGGCAAACAGAAGAAAGGAAGTCTTGACCTTGCAAGTCACTTCCTTTCTCTGATACCCAGAAGTATAAAGTAAGATCAAAAAACAATAGCCACAACATTTTGCATCTCTTCCCACTATGGCTGGAGTCTATTACCCTGTCCTTGGAATTTGGGTTGGATTTGTTTTGCAGAATGGGATTGTAACAACTTGAAGCAGAGACTGGTAAAGGACTTACACATTAAACCTTACTCTCTTGCTACTTTTGGAACCCTATATTACCACCATGTAAACAAGCCAGGGCGAGCCAGCTGAACAGGAGAGATGAGTGGCAGAATGGCCCCATCACCCCAGCCAACAAAACCCCAGAAACAGACATCTAGCTGACTGGCAGCTAACTGCAAAGCTTGAATAATTGGAGCTGAGGCTAACTGAAGAACCGCTCAATTGATCCCAGCCTGAAATGCCAGCTCATGAGAATGGTGTGCTAGAAATAATGATTGTTGCTGTAAGCCACTAATTTATTTGAGCTTTTAATTTTGACTGAGAAGCTGCAAATATAATAAAATCTGGTCCACCCTTCACTCAGCTTTCTCTAATGGCCACATCATATATAGTTGTAGTACAACATCAAAAGCAGGAAATTGACATAGGTATATTACTGCTAACTAGGCTAAACTTACTCAGTTTTCACAATGTTTTTAAAAGTCTGCATTCACTTACATGTGTGTGCATGTACATATGTCGCTCTATGAAATTTTATTGCACACATAGATTTGTGTAATCTCCATCATGTCCACAAAAGGAGTTCTTGTTCCCTCTTTGTATTTGCACACACCCCCCACCACACTCCAGTCTGTGTCCCCTGGCAGCCACTAATCTGTTTTCTATTTCTATAGTTTTGTCATTTCAAGAATGTTATGTAAATTGAATCATGTAGTATGTACCCTTTTGAGGTCCATCCAAGTTGCGAATTAGTAGTTCCTTCCGTTTTATTGTTGAGTGGTATTCCATTGTTTGGATGTACCAAGTTTGTTCCAGAAACTAGCTCTTTGATGGACATATGATTTACAAATATTTCTCTCAGTCCGTAGCTTGTCTTCTTATCCTCTCAACAGAATCTTTTACAGTACAAATGTTTCCTTTTTATTTTGATGATGTCCAATTTGTTCATTTTTCCTTCATGTATTGTGCTTTTGATATTATATGTAGAAACTCTTTACCTACCCCTAGCTTTGGAAGATTTTAATGTTTTCTTCAAAAAGGATTAGAGTTTCATGTTTTCATTTAAATCTATGATCCTTTCTGAATCAATTTTTGTGTAAGTTCATTTTTAGCTTACGTTGGTCCCAACAGTTTGTTGGAAAAGCTCTCCAGCCTTTATTGACCTGCTTTTGCACCTCTGTAAAAAAAAGTCAGCAGTTGGAAATCATTGGAAAGAAAATCAACCAAATTTCTTGGTTTTCTATATTGTTCAATTTATCTGTGTTTCTATTAATTTGCCAATAGTACACAGCTGTTAGTAAGCTATGTAACTACTAAAGATAACTCTGCAGTTTTAAAGTCAGGTAAAGTGGTTTCTTCTACCTAATTTTTTTTTTCAGAATTGGCTTACCCATTCTAGTTTCTTTTCCCTCCCATACAAATTTTAGAATGAGTGTTTCTATGCCTACAGGAAATCTTTCTAGGATTTTCATAGGAATGACATTAAACATATGAAATAATTTTGAGAGAATTGATCTCTGTACTTTATTGAGTCTTTCAATCCACGATCACAGTGTATCTTTCCACTTATTTAGATCTTTGATTTCTTTCATCAGAATTTTATAAATTTCAGTTATAGACCCGGTACATGTTTTGTTTTGTTTTAAGATAAGTTACTCATTTTTATGGCAGTCTTTCATGAGAAAATTGATAACTAATATCAAAAGCAGGAAATGGACATAGGCATGCTGTGGTCTTGACAAGGTTACAAATGCCAAATGTGGCTCAGCTCTATGGCCCCATCTACTCCAGCCTCACAGCCAGAAAATAAGAAGGAAGAGTGAAAACAACTACAGATCACATAGGGCCTAGTGGTAGAGAGGGTCAACAGGTGGGTTTTATCCCTGCTGAAAGCCCAAACTGAGAATTACAGGGCTTACAGCAGGTTTCCAGAAAAAAAGGCAGGACTTTACTTCTAAGACCAAAATTAGTCTAGAACGTCCCAACTGAAATTTAGATTTTTTTCCCTGTTATGAAATCTGTACATTAAAATTTGCATTTAGATTTCTCCTTAAGATGATAAAATGAGCACATATACAACCCCTTTTGCTCCTAGCAGAGTAGAATGATAAAAACTTACATTTATATACCCTGAGTCTGGATGGAGCTGCCTTTATGTTTGTATAGAGGCACTTGATTGGGACTCAATTACTCTTAGAGTGACAGGTTAGCACTAATGATAAATTATAGTTTTCCTTGTCATATTGATATATCTGCTCTCTCACCTAGTTTGCCCTGTTTCTCATTTTTAAAAAGAGATAAGAGAAAGAAAAACAAAAATTTATGTTTATTTATTTTTATTTTTGATAAACCCAGTCATATTAAAAAACAAAAGGGTAAGATCCAATGATTTGAAACTAACATAAACCTCTAGTGGGGAGCAGAGGCTAAAGGCAGTGGCCTTATCAGAAATAGAGACTACAGGGGCGCCTGGGTGGCTTACTCGGTTAAGCGTCCGTCTTTCGCTTAGGTCATGATCTAGCGGTTCATGGATTCGAGCCCCGTGTCGAGCTCTGTGCTGACTGCCAGCTCAGAGCCTGGAGCCTGTTTCAGAGTCTGTATCTCCCTCTCTCTCTGACTCTCCCCTGCTCACACTGTCTCTCTCTCTCTCCTAGAAATAAATAAAAATATTTAAAAAAAAAAAAAAAAGAAAGAAAGAAATAGAAACTAACTATAAACAGTAGAGGCTGAGCTTCATGGATCATTTGATGATGAAGGCTTTGCTCATCCCATAAAAGTCAGAGCATCTGAGCTAGGCTTCCCAGGTATAGTTGAGACCAGTGTTAACAGCCTGTGTAAGTCAGTGGATAAGAAAAAATTCCACTAACTATTACTGGATCCTGCTTGCCTGCAGTTCTGGGATGGAGAATAGACATCCGGGTGAGGATGGGAACCATAGCTCTCAATGTGGCACTACCAGTGGTGGTTGGGAGCAAGGTAAATACATTTTAGCTTGGTGATGCTCACCTGGAGGGCCAGGGTAAGGTAACCACCCCTAAAATCACTTTATACACAGGGGAGTCTACCCGAAAAATCTCCGAAGAAAAATAAGCTTCCAAACAAAAATTACAGAATAAGTAAGAAAAATTTCTGTCACGAGGATAGTTATCAGAACCAACAGTCTATAGACATTCTACATATGAGGAAACAGAAGTCTGTATAACCTATAGATTCCACACATAAGGAACTAGAAATAATGGTACAATATAAAAATATGTTAAAATAAGTGCTTTTTAAAAGTTTATTTATTTTTGAGGGAGAGAGTGCGTGCACATATACAGGGGAGAGGCAGAGAGAGAGGAATACAGAGAATCCAAAGCAGGCCCCACACTCTCAGTGCAAAGCCTGACGTGGGGCTTGAACCCATGAACTGTGAGATCATTACCTGAGCCGAAGTCCGATGCTCAACCGACTGAGCCACACAGGTGTCCCTAAGATAAGTATGTACTTTGGAATTGTCAAGAAAGTCAAAGAGGAACAAGAACAAAAGATTATTAATCAAGAAGGTAAGGTATTTAAAAGATTAATCTAGAAAATTCTTATGTGTACTCATTGAAATAAAAATTGGAGCTGATAAGGTAAACTGTACACTAGGCTTCTGGGCCAAGACTGGGATGAGGCAAGGGAGGCACCCAGGGAGCACAATTTAAGGAGGCGCTCACTGTCAGATACAGACCTTGAACTCGCACAAGCCTGAGAGTGAGTGCCTCCTTAAATCGTGTGCCCTGGGCACCATGCTTGCCTCACCTCGTCCCAGCTCTGGTAGACATGGCTGAAGAGAAAGTTAAGAGTTAGAAGATAGAACTGAAGAAATGACCTAGAAGGCAGATAAAGAGATTTTAAAATATGAAAAGGGTAGTTGAAAGACATGGAGGACAGCACCTTCCCCTCCTCCCCCAACCTGCCCCATATCTTAAGAGTTCCAGAAAGAGAGAGTAAGAATAACGAGGAAGAGGTATTAAGAGAAATAACTTGAAAACATTTTTTAAATTGGAAATATTAATTTTTCAGTTGAAATAATTTTGTCTTTATAGAGGAGACTTTAAACAGTTTATTATTCATTGCTGAAAAATATGAAGGGCCCAAATTCCTGATTGTCCCCTGACCCAGGCCAGTTTAACTGGGTTGGAAAATTGTATTCGATCTCAGGGCATTCGTGCTTTAAAGAGGGCTGCGGATGGTGCAGAGGAATTGTGTCCTCAGTTTTACTTGTCTGGTAAACATTCCACAGTTTCTGGTATTCAGGTATTTCTGAGCAGTAGTGGCTCCAAAGTGAATGGATTGGCTCATCATTCGTTGGGGAAGGTGAAAATCTTTTGTTTGCAATGAATAGTTTTGCATTAAGCTGGATGCATGTTTGAGAACCACTCTATGTACAAGTCTTCCTTCCCCGCTACTGCATGTGAAATGTTTTCAGCCTCCTGTATTGTTATCTGCCTCCTCTGCCAAAGGAAATGCATTTTGTGTGTCAGGCTGAAATGCTGACTGCAGAAACAAGTAGAAAGAGCACTGCTTTAGTCCTTCAAGCTGTTTGCTTTTCTTTGCTCCTTATCACAACTAAATATGTAGCTAAGGCAGGAAGCCTGATCATTGTGGCCCAGCTAGTGCACAATCAATGAAAGAGATGGGTCATCGTTTATTTCTGTGCTTCAATGAACCCTCAAGACAATTTAGGTCTAGTAACAAGTACGGAATTTCCTTCCCCTTCTTTCTTTAAAAGATCTTTTTAATGATTTATTTATTTCTGAGAGAGAGAGAGAGACAGTGTGAGCAGGGAAGGGTTAGAGAGAGAGGGAGACACGGAATCCGAATTAGTCTCAAGGCTCTGAGCTGGCTGTCAGCACAGAGCCCGATGCGGGGCTCGAACCCACGAACCACAAGATCATGACCTGAGCTGGAGATGGATGCTTAACCTACTGAGCCACCCAGGCACCCCTTACTTCCCCTTCTTAACAGGTTCTTTACCACATGCGTGGTAGGCTAAACAAAGGCTCAAGTCATGAACTTGAGGCAGGAGGAAGTCCTTAGCATATGGGAGAGGGAGACTTTTGAATAAAAAATTTGAGTTAGCCTTGCAAGGCTCTTTGTTTATTTCAAGGTAATTAAAATGTTCTGGGTTTGGAGGAGAAATAATGCTTCGGGAATTACTCATTTGGTGTTTTTGAATTAGGGTTTTGGCATCTCTTTCCAGAAGTGAGTAATTTCTTTTTGTGGTATCTGTGTGCAGATAACACAATAATCAAATAACTCAGAGCCTGCAGTCAAAATGTGCCTGGGAAGGACTAAAGGATATCACATTGTAAATCGGGGCTCAGCAGATGCTAAGCAACAAATTTTAGATGAAAAACACAGAATCCAAATTAGGATACTGAAGGATTGGATCAGCGTGTGTGTAAGCATATGTGTGTGTGCCTGTGTATGTGTTTACATGAGAGAAAGACAAAGAGATAGGTACAGAGAGAATAAGAAACAGAAAAGGTGGTGGGGAGACAGACAGAGGGATTGACAAAAACGTAACTCTTGAGACTTCAGTTAAAAATCTGCAAACTGATAGGGTCCCTGGGTGGCTCAGTTGGTTGACTATCCAATTCTTGGTTTCAGCTAAGGTCATGATCTCACAGTTAGTGAGTTTGAGCCCTGCATCAGGCTCCCTGCTGGCAGCGCAGAGCCTGCTTGAGATTCTCTCTCCCTCTTTCTCTGTTCCCCACCCCCACACCACGCACTCTCTCTCTCAAAATAAATAAATAAGCTTTAAGAAAATCATGAAACCGAACGAGATGTGAGAAAAATTGCCTAGTTATCATAAAAACACAAATATAAAACATGAAGATCATTCACCATGTACTAGGTGTAGCATAGGATGTAAAACAAATACAAAGGCATGGCCACTCTCTAAGCAGGAAGAATGGAGAAGAGAAGTAAAGTTGGCTATGGTTGTGCAATATACCAGCGCAGGATCAAAGGGGGACACACTGCAGAGTCCAGTGGGATCAACTAACTTTCCAGGTAGATCCCGAGATCTTGTTGGTCAGAGAAGCCCCAAATAGAGATAAACATCTGTCTAAATGTTTTTCTTCCTCCTTCGTGCCATCTCCAATAGAAAATAGATTGTATGCCAACTAAGGGATACATTCGTTTTGGATTCATTTAATACGGCAATAGTAGTTATGTTAGGACTGAGCTTGCACGTTTTACAAGTTGCTTTCACTTAGAGCATCTGGTGGTTGCATCTTTAAGACAAGTCTGTGTTGGGAAGATGCGATTGTTGCACAGGCAAGGAAACCGAAGCAGGAGATGCTGAAATACTCGCCCAAGGTTCCAGAGCTAGGGGATGGCCAAACAGCGCTTGAATTCAAATTCATTAGCCTTTCACCCTTCCATGGGTCTGATTGCCTGCCATATGAAATGCTATTTATGATTCTGCATTTTGTTTAATGTCCTATTACAATTGCGTTAACAAAAGAATGCTAGAGTCCAGGGGCTGATGGAAGAATTCCCGTACTGGGGCTCCTGGGTGGCTCAATCGATGGAGTGTTTGACTCTTGGTTTTAGCTCAGGTCATGATCTCACGGTTCATGAGTTCTAGCCCTGTGTCAGAGCCTGCTTGGGATTCTCTCTCTCTCTCCTCTCTCTGTCCCCCCACCCCCCATTTCTCTGCCCCTCCCCTGTTCTCTCTCTCTTTCCCTCTTTCAAAATAAATAAATAAACTTAAAAAAAATTTTAGAGAAGAAAAATTCCCGTATCTAAAGTCTCTCTTTGCTTGAAGTTGATGGAGACCCACAATAACTTTTTTAAAATTCATTAATTTATTTCTTTAGTCACAACTTTCACAGAGGGCCAAGAGGTTTAGTGACCTTCTGTGTTAAAAATCATTGCTGCATTAATCATTTCAACATAATAGATTTTAGGAAGGCCTTTCAGAGTTCCACTTAAGATAGTTTCTTCTTAGTGTTGAGTGAATTGGTTTGACTTTTCTCTCAAAGTTCGTCCAAGCAGGAGCAGCGTGATTGGTTCCTGGGCCACACACAGAGTGGGGAGGCTGGGCCAGCCTTGTCTCTGGCCCATTTCTGTAGTTGAAGGAAAATGGCTCAGAAGATAGTGTGAGAAGAGGACACCACATGTTGCCCCCCTCTCAAGAAGGTTAGTTTGGGAATTAGAGCCTCATTCCATTTGAAACTTTCAGCTTTATGACCAGAAGTTTTTCATTTGAGACTCAGAAATAGGTTTTGAGGGTCAAAGGAAATTTAAAGGAGACAGTCCTTTTCAACTTGAGGCTACATTATATGTCTTAAAGATGCAAGTAGTAGGGGGACCTGGGTGGCTCAGTCGGTTAAGTTGTTGACTTTGGTTCAGGTCATGATCTCGTGTCCGTGAGTTCAGGCCTCTCGTCGGGCTCTGTGCTGACAGCTTGGGGCTTGGAGCTTGCTTTGGATTCTGTGTGTATTCTCTCTCTGCCCCTCCCCTCCTCGTGCTCTGTCTTTCAAAAAATAAAATTAAATTAAAAAAAATTAAAAATAGAAGTAGTAGATGAAAACTGAATAGGTGATTAAAGGTAATGTTGGCCTTTTGCTTGGCATTGTAAATTAAATCTCCCATATGTTTGTCTCATAGGGGGTTGTTTCATATTGATAGATACTGATGATCAAGAGAAAAACAAGTGTCTTTCTCTTCTATTCAGGCATATATTCTTGGATAAATGGCTCTCAAAGAAACAATCATGACTGTTTAGACTTCCTATAGATAAAGCTTTGGCAGAACCACCGCTAACCCTGGCATTCAAGTCTCTGTAAAACCACTGGGCTTGCCGCTGGTTACTTCTTAGAAATGAAGTTTCAGAAGGCTGGCACCTTCCATATATCTGCAGAGTCTGAATCCATATTCTCAAGAAGCCCATGTGAATGTTAAGGCATCTCAGGCCTGTGCTTCCAGAAAGCGGAATCGGGAGGCATGAGCTCATGCTTTTCAGTTCAGTGTCAGTTGTGTATCTGGATCTCTGGTGGCTGAGCTATTTTCTTACCTTATAGGTGTTTAGAATTGTGTGAACACCTCCATCGCACAGACTGAGGACCAGAGGCTCAGAGATGTGCCCTTTGTGACAGCTCACAGGTGGCAGTGGCAGGAGTCCTTCAGACCTGAAGCCCTCACACTCTCTGTTACTAACCTGTGGGCACACCTGTCAGGGATTTTCACATGAGCTGAGCCCCCATGAGCTCTAAGTCAGTAGAGAACCTTTGCTTCTTCTTACATTACTTTTCTAGAAGGCTGGAGAAGAAGTATCCCCAGAACTGTAGCATCATAGCATTGCTTTTCTAAAAAGCAGGCTGCTGCTTCTACTGTTACTACTACTACTATTACTACTACTACTACTACTACTACTACTACTACTACTTCTTCTTCTTCTGTGATTTAATTTCACATTTTTTTAAAGTATAATTTATTGTCAGATTGGCTAACATACAGTGTATATAGTGTGCTCTTGGTTTTGGGGATAGATTCCTGTGATTCATCGAAAAACCATCTGGGCTTCTGATACAAGGCCCAGAATAGAGGTTTATAGGTCCTTACCTTTCTTCTCTGGGAAGAATTTAAATCATTGCAATGTATGATCTAAAATGCTCCCCAAAGGGAGGCTTCTAGGGGAAAAATGGAATTGGTAGGTTATCTGACCGATTTATCTAAGGGGAAAAATGAATTGAGAGGCATTTTACAGAGCTGTTTCAGGGTCTGGAAAGACTTACGTAGTCTATGATTTAAATGCCCAAAGAAAGAGAAAACAGAGTCAACTCAGGGGGAGGGGGGAGGGGAAAGTCTAAGCAAGAAACAATCATAACATGCTGTTTACCTCTGCAGTGAGCTTTGTGTACAGGGTCATAATAATGAGTGTGATGGAGCTCTACGGGGAAGACAGGAAGGCACATGTGTGCAGTGATGGTGGTGGGAGGTGACGTCATCTCTTCCACGCAAAGGCCCTGGACCATGAGTACATGTTCTGGGTCAAATTTCACTCCCAAAGAGCAAACCCCTCAGTCTCTAGATGGCTCAGGAGAACTAGTCCTATTTTGTTTTTAAAGACTTAAAAAAAAAAAAACAAAAAAACAAGCTACTTTAATACAATCCTTATTTAATACAATCCTTAATAAAGGACCTACCCTTTTCAGCCCATATTCTGAAACCGGAAAAATGCTTTTAGAAGAGCTTCTGCACATCTTCAGTTTTAGAGAACGAACCGAGAAGATCTTACTGTAAGCCTTTTTTGTTTTGGTGTAAAAGCACATTAGAACTTTAACTGTCAGCTTGGGTAAAAACTCCATTTTTCCAAATGTGCGGGTTGAGATCCACTTTTCTAGGTGGGGATTTGAATTATGAAGCAATGAGCCTTGAGTTACAGACTGGGTTGTCCCTCTGTAGGCAGGCCACTTCCTCTCTGGCTCTCATACTCCTCATCTGTGGAATGAAGGAGTGGAACTAAAAAATGCTTCATAGTCCCTTCTGGCACCCATGGAGATGTCTGTTTCTGCAGGCCTGACACCCTGACAATACTACTGATGGGGTCTCCCAGGCCCCCAGGAATACCTGCTTAGGGTTAGGCCTGGGCCTGCCTCTGTGGGAGAATGCTCCAGCCCTGGCCGTTTCCAGCCAGATGAGGACAAGAATTTGTTTAGCAGGTCTCTGAGGGCGAGGGGACCCAAGGAGCTGGGCTGAGCATGTACCCTGGACATGAGTGTTGTGTGAGGGCTGCTTGCGTCCCAACAGGCCAACTTCCAGCAGCACTTTTCTGGGGAAACAGTCGTTGTTGTTATCAGGAAAAACAGGCTAACAAGATTTTTACATGTTCACACTCGGCCCTCCATCTGGACAAATGAGTAATTCTGACTTACAGAGAGTGTGTTTATAGAAAACAGCCACGGAAAGAGTCTCTTGGAGCCAGAGTTAAATACAAAACGGGAAGAGGCAAAGCCTTTTAGAATTCTGTTGTCAAGTCAGGGTCCATCTGTTGCCACTGGGAGTGCGTCCACCTACCAAACCCTAACTGTCCGCCTCTCAGCCACAGCCAGAAGAAGCAATGTGGTCGGTGAGTGTCTACACTCAGGGGCTGTACTGAGCACAAACCCTCTCGCTTCTCATCATCTGAGCTCCATGGCTCATTTTAGACTGCTTGTAAGCCACTCATCCAGAGGCGGGTAGCTGACTCCCTCTGGCGCTGTGACCTGAGACCCGAGACTCAGCAGTCCCTTTAGGTGTGGCACTGCCTTGTCGCTGATGCTTGAGGGCTAGAGATCTGGTTTTCATGGTCATCCACCCGTGATGGGAGAAGACAGCTGGGAGCCCAAGAGATGTTGGGCGGGACCCTCCTCCCCACTGTTTTAGGACCAGCTGTCCTGGCTGAAGCCTCTCTTCAAATTTTTTCTTTATTTTTCACATCCACCCTCATTTTTCCCTCCTCATCCTCTCTGCATGTCACCCCAAACATACAGAGGCTAGAATAGAAGCTTTATAAAGATAACACTGTGTCTTTAATGGTCTTCTCTGAATCCTTAGCTCCCAGCATGCTGTTTAGCATGTCGTAGATGGGCAATAAATGTTCACTGAATTAGTGGATGTGGGAAATGTGTTTCCTCTATGGGAGTCTGAATTCTTTCACAGCATGTGACTTCTGCCTCCAGGGCCAGGGCTGGAGGCTCTGTCTGGACCTGAGATTATTATTGTTTTAACTGTTGAAATAAAAAGCAATTGTAGAGGCACATGGGTTGATCATTTGGCTCTGGTCATGATCTCACCATTCCTGGGATAGAGCCTCACATCTGGCTACAAACTGACAGAGCAGAGCCTGCTTGGGATTCTCTGTCTCCCTCTCTCTCTGCCCCTCCACCACTCTCTTTCTCTCTAAATAAATAAATAAATAAACTTAAAAAATTTGTAAAATTTACCACTTTAACTATTTTTAAGTGTACAATTTGGTGGTATTAAATATATTTGCATTGTTGTGCAGTCATCACCAGATATGAAATTTTTGTAGCCATATCTGTGTTGTGGGAGACACTGGAAGGAAAGGAAAATAAGGATGCAAGGCCAAAGAGGGCTTTGGGAATTAAGGAAGAAATGAAAAACGCAGAAGATCAAGTTTACAGAGGTGTGTGGTACGTAGGAAAACCTCGATCTCTGTGAAAGGGACCTGAAGTGAGCTCAGAGAGCAGGTGGGTTCCAGTGAGAACCAAGGGAGCCAAGTGGTAGCCAGGAGACTTCTGTGGGTTCGTAACTGAGTTCATGGGCAGAGGTGTTGGGATACTTAAGGAATTGGGACACCAGCAGCCGTGTATTCCTCATGTCTCTAAGCCTAGAATCTCCCACACGGTTTGCAACATAAGAAGGTATATAATAAAAATTTTAAGTGAAATTGACCTTGTGGCTTATGGTGATGGGATGGGATATTCCAGATGGGCTGGATAATCAACATGTGGCTACTACCTCCTTGGACCATATATAAAGGGTGTTTCGAATGCTCAGTTGCCTCTAGCCTCTGCTTTCACTCACCTTGAAAACTTTGGCTGTATTATCCCTGAAGGGCTATTTCAGCCTTTTTACTTTACAGAGGGAACAGTGCAGAGGAATTGAAAGGCCATTGAGGACGAGAAACCAGGTTTGCCAGATGCCCAGTTTTTACCCAAGGAGCGGGGTAGCTAGAGGAAGCAGGAAGCACATGAATGCTTGTGTCCTTTCACTAACCTCTAGCACATCTGACAGACTATGAACCTCCTTGTCCTCTTCCCCCAGCCACCATGCTGGACTTGGGTGTTGCAGGAGCCATGCTAAACGAGAGACCTCTTTGGAGCCTCTGCTGACAGGTTTTACTCTCCACCGTGTGATTCCATTCACATCAGTCTTGACTTGTACTCACTTGCCCAAGCCTAGGACTGAAAGAGAATGTCCTTTCGTGGACAGGGATGTTGGGAGCACAGAGGGGCCAGCGAATGCTCCTCGGACCAGGCGGGGAGGGGAATGGCCATCCTTCTTTGTTTGGAAAAGCTGCCACAGCCAGGTACAGAATCAAGGCACTGTAAATGAGAGAGAAGGGGGCATTTCAGGAAATAGACACTGGAGATAAGCATGGGAAGATAGGAATTCTTACGAGTGTCCCAAGGCTGTGAGGGAATCAGTCTGAGGAGTGCCGAAGAAGCAGGTGGCAAAACAGAGAAAAATAAGATTAAATAGACAAATTTTGGCCAAATAATGAGGGACCATGAAAACTAAGCAGAGCTCTAGAGGTTTGATGCAACTAGTTATAGGGAGAGGCATGGAGCGTTTGAGAATTTATTAAACAACTTTTCTTGGATGCTGTTCTACTTCAGATTCTAGACTCTGGGGATGCAATGGTAGGTGAGCCTGCCCGTAAAGAACTCACAGTCTAGAGAGGGAGGCAGTTAAGCATTGGGCACTTATAATGCAGTATCTGCATGAAATATGTTAAAATTTATGTAAGGATGTAAACAGAAGGAGTGAAATCAGAATCGTGGAGGTACGAAATGGAACTCTTGCAATAAATGAATACATAAGTTATGAATATCTTGTGTGTGGTGGTGGAAATAGGAAGGAACTGACAGAGAGAAAGTATATTTCTGAGGAAAGATAGTACCTGAGACACAGTTTGGCAGTAATTTGCATTCAATGTAATATTTGAATGAATGAACTTTGTGATTCTGGATTTTTAAGAAGATGGCAGAAAACTTACGTGTCTGCTTTTGAACTTGGACGATAGAATGGAGCTATGGGTGACAGAACAGAGGAGTTGGGGAAAAGGGAAGGAAGGGGAGAGGACATGCAGGGAAAGGAAGATGTTGCATTTGGCTTAACACGTTGGGTTTAAAAAGACAGTGGAACATCCCATAGCAAATGTCTAGCTTGTCGTCAGAGAATAAAGCAAGCAAAGAAATAAACAAGCTTTGGAAAGAAGTACTGAAGAATGCATGTGAGAACAGGCCTGGAGATACTCGCTGGGAGTAATTAGTCGAGTAATAATGGAATGCATCAGATTGAATTCTCTGAGAAAGAAAAATAAAACTATAAAAAAGGAGCAGAGAGTTAAGGATCATGACTTAGAAATTACTCACACTCTTCTCCTAATGACTGAGGTCTGGGCTTAGTCTTGCTCCTTGACTTCTTAGTCCCATGTATCTGGGTGAGCTCTTCCCTTGGCTTCTCTCCAACTTCAGCCTCTCCTCTTTACCTTTCAAAGTTGCCTACTCTCTGCTGGGGCTGCCGCTCTCAACATAGATTTACATGCAAGGAACCGAACCTCTCAGCTTGTGCTTTCTGGCCTCTTCTTCCCATCAGCTGGACCCTGTATCAGGGTGAATTAGCTATAGGTAGGATCTGAATTTAAATTAGGCTGAAACTCCCTCCCTGCAAATGGCCTCAGCCCTTGCCTATCCCAGATGCCTGTGTTTCACTACCACCTAAAGATTTCTGCTGTTTGTCTTTGCACATCAGATCAGATGCCCTGGATCCAGAAGCCAGGACCCAGAGATCTGATCTGTCTGCCATGGAGCACCTGTCCCTTGCCCCATTGATGTTAACATCTCTAGGTCTGACCTGTCATGCATTTATCTTCTGCCTCTTTCCCCGTTACCCTTTAACTAAAATGCTGGCATACCTCCATGACTGGGGCAAGGTGGTGAATGCATACTTCCTGCCGTGGTCTTCCTCTAGTCCTAGAGAGGACTGAGTCCTAATCAGGATACCATGAGTCTTTCGGAATACTTTACCTCCGTTTGTTTTCTGTAGTCATCTTAGCAAGTTTTTGAGGAGTACCCCCATTCTCTGATGTCCCTGAATATCCTGGAACTGGTGCAAGCCTTGGCAAAATTTTGTCCATTTCTTTTTTACTGTTTATCACCATTGGAAAATTCATGAATGCTTCTTGCAAATGAGCTGGAAGCTTAACTCTTCTAATTTGGAGTCTAATCTGGAAGCTTAACTATTCTACAGTAATCAGCATCCCAGAATGGAAACAGGAAATCATCATGGAAACTAGGAACGGTCATGTTTTAGATTTTCTGGAAAAGAAAGTACAATATAATTTTTTTATTAGTTGTGAAATTTTCCAAATGTTCCTGTCATTAACAGTCCATAAAGTAACCTGAAACTCTAATAGGAAGCCTCATTTGCCAACTTAGTTTTCAGAAAGTCATTCTTTGAGCAATATATGTTTCTGAACCAAAGTTCAAAATAAATACAAGAAGGCATAGTAAAATGTGATCTTATATCCCACTCCTCAGCTTCCCAGCTCCCTGTCCCTTGCCAAACATCTTATATAATTATATAGCATACCATTTATGTATGCTATTATATTTATGTATGATATTACGTATCCCCTACTATGTAAGTAAGGGATGGTTATATATATTTATATTATATATTATATATTATATTATATATTCATATTATATTATTTATAATATAATATATAATATATAAATATATATAACCATCCCTTACTTACATAGTTCTTCCAGAGATGGTTTTAGTGTGTAAGCACATGCAAGTACACAAACATGCACATACTATCTCTTTTTCCTTCAAATAGTGGCATACTATGCAACATTCTGTATTGTTTTTCACTTATCAGTATCTTAGAGGCTATTCCCTGCAAGGTTTGTTTGTTTCTTTGTTTTTTGATTTTTTAATTAAAAATTTTTATTAAATTTTATTTTTAAAATAGCTTTATTAGTTATTTGGAAAGAGAGCATGTGTGTGCATGCAAGCAGGGGAGGAGCAGAGAGAAAGGGAGAGAGAGAGAGAGAGAGAGAGAGAGAGAGAGAGAGAATCCCAAGCAGGCTCAGCACTCTTAGTGCAGAGCCCGACATTGGGGCTTCATCCTACAAACCAGGTGACCATGACCTGAGCCGAAATCAAGAGGTGGACACTTAACCTACTGAGCCACACTGGTGCCCGTTTTCTTATTTGAGAGAAAGGAAGAGTGAGCTGAGGAGGCGCAGAGAGAGAGAATCTTAAGCAGGGTTCAATCTCATGACTGTGAGGTCATGACCTGAGCTGAAATCAAGAGTCAGATGCTTACCTGACTGAGCCACCCAGGCAACCCTGTTTCCTGTAAGTTCTGAGTGCTACGTTAGTATGTTTAAAAGCTGCAGAGCATTCTGTTGTTTGAACATATATAATTTATTTAACCAATTAATAAATAAAAAAGTATTTCTTAATTTATTGAAGATCATTTATGTTGTTTCCAATCCTGGCTATTAAAACAATGTTGCAATTAATATTTTTGTGTTCATTAAGATAACCAAGAAAAAATGAAAGCACTGCACCTGTGCAAGTATAACCATAGAGAAATTGCCAGGAGTGACTCTCTGAGTCTAGTGGTAAAGGCATTTTAAATCTTCATGGATATTGCTAAATTGTTCTTCATGTATACTAAATTGCTTTTTCTGTGTTTATACTCCATCATTTCTATTAATGTATAAAAATATCCCCTTGCACTGTGGCCAATTTTATAACACATAGAAAGTTAACAACATAGTTTCTGTATAAAGCTAACTTAATAGAATAAACATTGGCCTTGTCAAATAAGCTGAATATTTCCATTTTAAAAATGTTGGACATTTGACCTAAGGCTAGAATTAGCCTCAGGCATAAGCAAATGAAATAAATCACTCCATATAGTATGATTTCAAAGGCCCAGGAGACCTACTTGGTAATTTTTTCTTAATATTTTCTATGGCCTGAATATTTGAGTCTCTCGCTTCCCCCAAAATGTGTATGTTAAAATCCCCAATCCCCACTGTGATGGTGTTCGGAGATGAGAACTTTGGGATTCTCCAAAATAGGCAGAGTCCTATATTTCTATTCTTTTGTCCAGATCAGGCACCTGAGGCTTAGATGCTAACAGATTTATTCAAGATCATCAAGTCCAGAATTCAGGAATTCTTTCTTTTATACTACTGCTCCCAGCCCCTGGTCCCTTCTGTCATTCCCTTTTGTTCTGAGAGCCAGATTGCTTGTGGCATGCAAAAGTAAATACTCTTCCCCGTTCTTTTCTTCCTTCTTTCTCTGAAATTGTGGTTTCAAAGATTATATTTTAAGGTATACTTCTCCTAATGCATAAAATATCCTAAAAAAGGTGAAAGGAACAATTTTATGCATTGAGTCAAAAAGTAATATACAAGTGTTGCTCATTTGCCTAAACAAAGAATATAGTAAATCATTTTAGAAAAAAATATTTGTCCAGGAAAAATAAAATTTTACCTGTGGTATAAGTCTGAATTACAATGCATGTTTGCTTGATGTGAAATATGCTAGTTACTCTTTCTTTGCGCAGTTTTTCTCATGTTACCGATACAATATTTAGAAAAGAATGCCTCTTAGTAAATAATATTGTCTAACTTGGGATTATTTTATCATCAGTTATTCTCTTTTGATAGGCCTAATTATCCTCTATTTTTATGCTCCTACATATAATCGGCTTTTGAGATTATACAGTGTATTACTAAAAATCTGTCACTCAATTTAATGTGATGATTAGGAAAACATTACATTGAATGGTCAGAAAAAAAACTCCCCACCAAAAAAAGCGTTCATTAATTGGTAAGTTTTGTTGGCTACCAGAGACGGATATGATATCATCTCTTATGCTATG
The DNA here is from genome assembly GCF_003009895.1 of Hyaena hyaena. Lineage (NCBI taxonomy): Eukaryota > Metazoa > Chordata > Mammalia > Carnivora > Hyaenidae > Hyaena > Hyaena hyaena. The sequence goes on along the minus strand of NW_024080701.1, from coordinate 89,181 downwards.
TTTTTTTTTTCAGAATAGATTCAGATTTTACCATTTGTTTTTATGACATCTTGGTGTTCTGTGCATATCACATCAAATGGTCAGAAGAAATATTATTCCACATTTATGTTTAAATGTGTTTCTGCAAATTACTTTTTACTTTAGTGTTACGAAAACGGAGTGACACTAGAATTCTTGCTAAAAAGTGTATTTTTCTTAATAGAGAGAAAGTATGATGGACATTGAAAATGAATGTTCTTGAGGTATTATACAGAATTGTAGAATTTCCACACTGCTGCACTTAAATTGCTGACCAGTTTGGACTAATAGGGATTATTCATTTCAAAAAGAGAGAAGTTAAGATGGCTATGTATAAGAAACTCTTTTTTATGGTTCAGGCATCTGTTGAATTGTCATGATCATCTTAACAACCCACTTTGCTGAAACACTATTTTGTTTGAGTTCACTGAAGTCTTGGTATTGAAAAATGTGGCAATGAAAATCCTGAAATTCCCAGGAAAGTCTTAACCAAAGCCCCCGAGGCAAAGAGGAAAAGCTGGACAATACAAAGTGATTCAGAAAAGAATGTCAGCTGTAGAAACTTGGCCCTTCACCGTGTTACCTTTGACGATAGACTTGACCGTCCTTCCTCAAGAGAAAATTCAGAGTCATTTTTCTTGTCAACAGCATCTTCACCTCTGGCACATCCTTTATTCTTTCAACAATAAACTGGAAAAGATTTCATGTGTAGAGCCTTCCAGGGGGATGCATTCTGGCTACTCTCTGATTATGTAGTGAATATCGTGTGTTAGAGCAGAGGTTGGCACGCTTTTCCTATAAAAGACCAGATAGTAAATGTTTTAGACTTGTGGGGGCCATATGGTTTCTGTTGCAACTATTCAACCCTGAATGCATAAGACATTGAACTTTGAAAGAGAATACATATAAACAAATGACTATAGCTGTGTCCAATACACATTTCCTTCAATAGTCAGAGTGAGTGGGATTTGGTCCATGGACTGTAGATTGCCAACTCTTGTTTTAGAGGATGGGTAACGTTCCATCCATTCATTATTTTATTGATAAATTCAACCAGTGTTTGTTGGTCACTTACTCGTTGCCAGGTACTATGATCAACTGTATTCTAAACTTTACTTTGTTTTAAGAGAAGAGACTCAGATAAGCATCTTTACCAAGCTAATTAACAATGGCAACACTATCTGAAAGAAATAATTTGCATTAGAAACTGAGCATTAGCCAACACTTAGACTAAAATGAGTTCTTTGGTTCTAAGCATAATTTTACGTATAATCACAATAGGATTAGTCTATATTGAAGGTCTACTTGAATACAGTAGGGCAGGATTAAATACAGTGTGTGTATCTCACGTAACTCAAGGGTATGTGCACCGGTCAAAGACAGTGATAGTTTGGCAATGCTATATAATAATATTTGTAAAAAGTTACAGTGTTCTATTTTAAGTCTGTTCACGCAGTAGTCTTAAGGATAAAGTGTACTTACCCATAAATATTATGTTTTCAGGGCTTACAATGCAAAGCCAATACACATATTACTAAGTCACAATTTTGAGGGTGTTCCAGGTCCTTGAAGCTGGTATTATCTCAGCCGCCGTACCCTCTTACATGTTAGCATGGTGTGTATGGGAAAACAAAAGAGAGGAACATCAACTTCTGGCACAAAGGGAGAGCATTGCATCACAAGCTTTCCAGAGTAGAAAAGGCAGAACACTTGTCAACCTTTTCCATGAGTCCAGCAAAATTCGATTTTCAAAGTTTGACAAAGATAGTATAAGAAAAAACTTTCACAGGCTAACTTCTCTCATGGTCATGGTTATAAAAATAATAAATAAAATATTGCAAAATGAATTCAGTGACATACGAAAATGGTTTGATGTCATGACCAACTTGAGTTTATTTTAGGAATGCAAGGTTAGCTTAAGACTTGAAGACTGACATCATTTATCACCTAAGCATTACAAAGGGGAAGAACCATTTGCTTATATAGATGGATACAGAAAATATTTGTTAAAATGAAACTCCCACTCATTGTTAAAATAGTAATAAAAAAACTCCTAGCATTTAAAAATCTAAGGGGAACATTATTAACTGTAAAGTATTAAAAGATGTTTCACCTGCTATGCAGGATCAAGCAATTACATCAATTATCACCATTTCCATTCAACCTTGTATTAGAAGTCACCAGTGCAGTAAGTCAAGAAAAATCATAAAATTTGGAATATAAATAAGTAAACTGGTATTATTTGCATGTATAGAGGATTTAAAGAATCTACAGGTAAACTATTAAAATTAATATAAAAATTCAGTGACTTTAAGAAAGTCACTGAATACAAAGTAAACATACACAAATTAATTGCATTTCTATATGTGTACAACAAGGAACTAGAATTTAAACTATGAAAAAAACAATTAAAGCATCAACAATATTAAATATACAGGAATGAATGTACAAAAAGAAATGCAAACACTCTAAACCAGAATATTTAAAAACTTAGAGAAATTAAAGAAGACCTAAGTAAATGGGGGAAATCCTTTATGAGTTGACTCAAATCATATATGACTTCCTTGGAGATAAGAGGAAAATGTAGGAGCGTCTGGGTGGCTCAGTCAGTTAAGCATCTGACTTCAGCTCAGGTCATGATCTTGTGGTTCGTGGGTTCAAGCCCTGCAAAGGGCTCTGGCCTGACAGCTAGCTCAGCCTGGAGCCTGCTTCAGATTCTGTCTCCCTCTCTCTCTGACCCTCCCCTATTCATGCTCTCTCTCTCTCTCTCTCTCTCTCTCTCTCTCTCTCTCTGTCTGTCTCTCTCCTGGAAATAAATTTTAAAAACATTCTAAAAAAGAGGAAAATATAAATGTTTTATTTTTTGAATAGGCAATTTGGGGAAAGATGTTACATGATTTAGCTGTACAATTTGAGTAGCTCCAGTTCTGTGTAAGATTGTAGAACACTACTGTGGTAGGGTCCCCTCCCTAAAAAAGAAAGAAAAAAAGAACATCTCAAGGCAACCTTGCTATTCGTGTATGTGATGACATCCCTCATGACCTTGTAACATAAGACCACGTTAATCAGACTGCATGTTTGTGTGTTACCATATATGGGAGACAAAGAAGTAAAAAAATATATGAAAAACCATGCCACGTGGTGTTCGGGGCTTAGTTCTTTGGGTACGAACCCTACTGAATGATGCCATCTGGAATAAAGGTGCTTCCTGGAAAGAAAAGCCTCGGTGTCAGGACTCGCTGTGTGAGAATCCTGCTACGCTGGGTGTTGGGTACTTGGAATGTAGAGATGAGTAAGATACAATCCATACCCTAGAGAACCTCAAGAAGTATGTGTGTGTGTGTGTGTGTGTGTGTGTGTGTGTGTGCGCGCGCGCGCGCGCACACACAGGGAGCACATCCACTTAACATAGATTCAGTATGATCTTACAATGGCATTGGTGAACCAAAACAGAATGTATACAGGACTATAGAAACATGATGGGTGAATGGTGCATTTTACCACAAGTTGAAGGGTCCAGGAAAAGATATTAAGACAATGACATTTGTTCTGATCTTTCCCAGATGAGCTACAATTTTCCAAGTGGATAGTACATATGCATGTGTGTGTTTGTGCACAGGTTGGGGTTTGACTGGGAGCACAGGGTGTGGGATTCCCAGGCAAAGGGATTTGCGTGAAGAATGGCACAAGAGAGTTCAAGGAATGTATATATGTTACTAAGACATAAGGCTGGGAGTGTTATAATGGCTTCAGATGAAGTCAGAAAGGTAGTTTAGGATCTGTTGTAAAAGGCATCTGGCCTTGTTAATCAACTTTTCTATCCATGGGCTACGCTTCAAATTAGATTGTGCCTAAGAATGATTTTCATATGTGTTTAACATGCAGATTCCAAAGCCTTATCTCCAGAAATTCTTATTTGGTGGATATAGAAGCTCAAATTTGACCTCAGTGGCCCTTGAATGTCAGTTTGAATACAACCCTTTCAGGCAAGGCAATTTTCCAAGCAGGTGTTTTTACAAATAACACAGTGCAGGTGTGGAGATTGAGTTCATGCGGGGGTTGGGGGGAGGCAGCAGGGGGACTATGAGACAAAAAAGAAAAAGACACTAAAAAAAGAAAAGGACACTTATTACACTAGCCCAAGTAAGAGATGACTTTAATCAGTCACTTCTCTTGTAATTCACATTTTTGTGGGCCTGCTGACTTGCATCATGGTGAACACCCTGAGTGTGAGAAACTAACCCTTTTGGTGTTTTATAGCCCCCAGGGCCCAGCATGGACCCTATCGTTCCAAAGCTGGTGTTTTTGAGTATGTGTGGGATATAGCCTCTCCACCTCAGCAAAATGTTAAGGGCATATATACTTTATTTTCTGGCTTCTCCAGTTCCTCCTCATTTCTTTTCCTACCTTGGATTTGGTGACACCACCATCCTGGTGACAGTGACCTTGGGTGTCCCTGACCTTTGCCAGGCTTTGCTGAGTCTGTCCTGGCCTCTTCTGTACTATTGAGTCTTTCCTCTCCCATTCCCTCCCCTCCCCTCCCCTCTCCTTTCCTCCTCTCCAGAAGCTTTTCTGCAGGTATTCTCCCTGTGTGAAACTGATGAACCGGTGAGTGCTTCCAGGACACCGATCACCATTCTTTGTGATCCTGAGGGTTTTTTTTTAACTGATGTGAACCTCAGTTTCTCATCTGTGAACTGTGGACAGTATTGCTAGCTTCAGTTGATGCTGAAGTAACAATATATTCTAACGAGCCTTCCACTGGGCACCATGTCTAGATGCGCTAATGATGAAATAAGGTGTAAATCTGAAGGCTGAATTTCTGGTGACTGCGTGTTCACTGATGAGCTATCAGCGTATCTAGCTTCATGCCTGGTATACGTGTGTTGAATACAGGGTTGAAGAATTCATGATTAAATGTGTGAACGAATAAATACAGTGCAGGGCAGGTAAGCCTTTGAGCATGTTATGTCCCCCGGGAAACCAGCACAAAGTCTGCCTGGTAGGTAGTGAGTGCCTTCAGCTCAGAGACTCCCAGCGCCCGCCCCCCACCCCCTCCGGCACCCCCATCTCACCCCAACCCCCAGGGAGCTGAAGGAGCCCTGGCTAGCAAGGTAGATCCTGGAAGTCAGAGCACAGAGCATTCATTCCAGACTGCTCCCTAGACATACACACCCTTCTGACTTTTGGAAATGACAACTTCTATTTGAGGCTGAACATTACTTAATTTATGGAGATTTGCTGGGTTGGGTTTCAGATATTTCCTAGGATTCTGGAGTCCAACATTTGTTCTTTGGATTTAAAGATGAAATAATGAAGATATAATCCAGGCAAAGCTCTGCCTCTGGGAGAAGATCTATGCACAGTCTCCCTAAGTAAGTGCTAGAGACCGTATTGGTTGGCGTGCTGATTCTTGGCAAAGCCGGATTGGCCCTCGGGTGTGGATGAGCAGCCAGGAAGACCTGGGGAGGGTCTGGGCAGCCACAGACCCCAGCTTTCACAGGAGGAGCTTGAAACCCCCAGGGACCTCTGCTGTGCGTTCTCTGTGACAAATTCAGGAAAGGGATTAAGTAAGAGTTTCTTCCTCTTCTCCCTGCTCCCCAATTTAGATGTCAGTATGGTAAAACGATCATTTGAAATGAAAACCCCTTAATGAATATTAAACTTTCTCTGTTTTGCCACGGATTATTTTAACATTCCTTGGAGCCTCTGCTCCCCTCCTTAATTTAAAAACTTTCACATTTCAATGTCAAAACAACTCCAAGAAGTAGGAACAGTTTGCCCGTAGATCCTGACTCTGGGAGGCTAACCTGTTTTGCAGTCAGGCTCCTGTGGCTGGGGTGTTTATGGTTAGTTTTAACATGCTGCGTCTTGCATCAGCTTGGGGTTGGTTTTCCATTTCAGAGCACATCTCCTGTTTCATGCAGATTTAAAGTTACCACTCTTTGGTATTAGTTGGTTCTCCACAGAGAGTTATTTGTCCTACCTGTGTTCTTTGTGATCCTGAGGAATTTTTTTGACTGATGTGAGCCTCACTTTCTCATCTGTGAACTGCGGACAGTATTGCTAGCTTCCTGGTGATGTAGCTTTGAGGATTATGTTAAATGAACATATTTCAAGCACTTAGCACAATGTCTGGCACACGTTAAGTCATTCAGTAAAATTAGCCTCATAGGGATGCTGAGCTGACTACAATACTAAACAGAAAATCACTGCTCCTTCATGAAGAAAAATATCACGTAAGGCTTTAATGTGTGCTGTCCAAGCCCATGTCACGTTGTATTATACTCCAGTTACATAGATGTGTGGCCCTCTCCTCCATTAGACTCTATGCCTGCTGGGCAAGATGGCGTCACTAAGCTCCAAAGGCCGGCGTCTATCATGGACCCAACCACGTGTTCACATTTAATAACCATTACTGGGTTAAAAGCCAAAGTGCAGCAGTCAGAAAGTCCTGGGCTTCAATCCTATTGATTCCTTGGCAAGTTACCCCTCTGAGTGTTGATGCTCTCGTGTGTAAAATGGAGATGATAATACCTCCCTCGCTGAGTCATTCTGAACATTGAGGAGGCAATGAATGGCAATGTTTAGTCAGGTACTTGGCTGTCAGGGTGTGAGCTAAACAGATTATAGTTTATAATGACTAAGGAAGAAGTCGAGAGCATGTCTTTTTTAAATCCCTGTGTGCTTTTCTCTCTGCTGCATAACCCCTTTATTTTCATTGACATGAGAAACCTGTCAGAGCCTTGCCGTGTGGAAATGAGTCCTTTCTTCCTAGGATGAGAGATGAGAGCCCTGAGGAAAACACTGCACACATAGGACCTTAGGTGTCCTTGGTATCAAGTAGTGAGGTGTCTGCCACCAACCTCCTCCTCCGGACCCAGCCATTTTCCAGGCAGCAGTCAACACGAAAGTGTTAATCTGATAATGCCACCCCACTGCTTTAACTCACGTAGGACATGCCATTGTTCTTGGGATAGATAGAACCCAAGGCCCCACATTGGCCCCTATACACCTTTCTTCTTCCTCTTCATTTACTCCCTTTTCCTCTCTTTCCTCTACCCACATCTGCCTTCTTCCCATTTCCTTGCCACAAGACTTCTGCACATGTTGTCCTGTTCAGAACGTCCTTTTATTCCCTCATTGATGTACTAATTATACTTCAGATCCTAGCCTAGACCTCACTTCCTCAGAGAGGCCTTCCGTGATTAATCTGAAATGATCAAATTCTACTATTGCATGCTCTCAGTGTATTGAGTACCTATCTTTGTAATGTTACTTACAGTCACAATTTTATATTTGGTCAGTTTTAACCCAAGTAGAATCTTACACTTTTTGTAGGAGTATTTTATTACTGTCTGTCTTAGTCTGTTTGGGCTGCCGTAACAATATCACAGACCAGGTTGCTTATAAACAACAAACATTTATTGCTTACAGTTCTAGACTAGAAGTCCAAGATCAGCATGGCAGCCTGGGCAGATTTTAGTGAGGGCCTTCTTCCTAGTCAGACACTTCCTGCTGTGTCCTCACATGGCAAAAGATTCTATAAGGTCACTTGTATAGGAGCACTAATCCCATCAGTGAGGGTTCTACTCTCATGACCTGATCATCTTCCAGAGGCCTCACATACTAATACCAGAAACTTTGGGGGTTAGGACCAGTGTATGAATTCAGGGATGATACAAATTCAGATCACAGCACCATCCATCTCCTGCAATGCACTATAGGACACATGAGGTACAAGGCCTCCTTCTATTTTGCACATTACAATATCAAAGACTCACATTCAGCAGCCTACATTGGCATGGCCCAACCAGTTATTAAACTGGTGGAATAATTCCACACCAGTAGACAAAAAACCGGCCCCTAGAGCCCCTGAATGCCTTCTCACCTTTCCCCCACTCTGCCCAGGCTGCCCTGGCCGCTCACCTGAGGCGCCTTGGATGTCCCCATAATCTAGCAACAAATGGAATAATTTAGCAACAACAGTACCCCTCAAAACTCTAGTCCAACACTCTGGCTGGTGCCCTCATCATGGCCCTGTCTCACTCATTCCTGACTGCTGTGAATGTCACTCTCTTTTGTTCCCAGTAACCACAGAGCAGTGACATGGTAAGTGCTTGATAAACATTTATTGAGTGGAGTGTATGATTACTGCAAAGGAGATGCGGATGCGGCAGCAGACTGGGACTCAGCTGGCCCTGTAGGTGTGGCAAGGGCTGTGGCTCTGTTTCCTATTTAAAGGGTCCTGGGAGCTTCTCAGTATTTCTTCTAACTATGCATGCCATCTCTATAATGTCTGGGTTTTGAGGCCTTGGATGCAAACCAGAAAATGCTGCAATTGGAGGGATTGGAGGGGAGAGGGGAATGAGGGGGAAAAAGATAAAGGGGGCCAAGGACAAGTTCAGATTCTACCCTCCTCTGAACCTCTGAATGTTTACTCCATGATGGATGGATGAGTTGACAGGAATCAGGAAAAATGCCTCCTTCAGACAGCAATGCCATAGGCCAACACCCTTATTTCTCTATATAAAATAATTAAATGTTGAGCCAGTTTAACACATTTCTTTGTTTCTTTCTTGGGTCAGGAAACAGGCAAACTCAGAGCCATAGCAACCCAGGGGATATGGAAGAGAGGGCAAAATAAAGTGCACTGTTCAGCCTCTGTTGGAAAAGTATGCTCATTATGAAGGTGAGGATGGAGCGCAGGGAAAGAATTCTGGTTACACCTCAAAGGATTCTCAATTTCACAATTCCATGGGGGTAAAGCCCCCTTAACTGGCCTGCCATGACAGCTAGGAATCCTACGGCGATAAAGCTTCTGGTAAGGCAAAGGAGTGGCTGCCTTCAACTCTCAAGGCTTTACCTACTGGTGACTTGCGTGAGGAGAAGTGGTCAGAAGACACAGGGATATAGAGGAAGCATTTGGAAGTCAAACAACAGCATTCACGAGTAAGCCTCCAGACAAACCTTACTTGGATCTTATTTATCTATTTATTTGTTATTGTAAGTGGGGATAAAATGGTGAACGAATTAAAAATTTTGCTCTTAGGGCCTTTGGTTTAAAAGGGAAGATGATAACGCATAAAGATTATCATATTGAATATGGAAGATTCATGTGCCCAAGGAGTTAAGACACAAGAGACATTATTTTCTATAGGGGCACATGATGGTTCCTGGGGAAGGTACCATTTGGGGTTCAAAGGCTGTGTGGGGTTGGACATGTTATGATGAAGGAGAGACTGTTCTAAGTGTTTAGGGGAGGAGTGACGTGATCAGAGTTGTAACTAGTGCACTGGGTGGGTTCAGGGTGGGAGGGGAGAAAAAAGTAGGGCAAGGGGAGATAATTCTACTGGTTGGAGCCGCGGCAAGTGAAGGGCCTAAAAGGTGGTTGTTGGTTGGAGAACTGATGACTCACAAGCTTTGGAACACAATTGGTCTTGGGAGGCAGCCTGGGAGAAGGAGGCCATGAAAAAAGGGAAGTCGGAAGTCTAGCTAGAAGTCTGGAAGAATGGCAAAGCCATTTTCATAAATATGAGATGCCAAAGAAACAAACAAAACTAGGTGAAGAGGTCCCATTGAGTTTAGTGTAGTTTTTGTTGAACTTAAGTAGCCAACAGGATGGAGGATGAAGACACTTACAGTGGAAGACAAGCTGAGGGTGAAGGTCAGGACTGAGCTTCACATTTGGGGGTCAAGTGTATGAAGACGAAAGGAAGCCCCAGGCAATGATAGATTGCCCAAGGATAGACTCAAGAGAGCAAATGGGCCAGGAGCATGTACTAACAGCAATCCCAAGGAAACAGGCTTGGGAATCCAAGAATTCTCTGGGCACCTGTGGTCACTGGCTTTCCACATAACCACCAGGTGAGGTGAATTGGGATAAGTAGGTCTAGAAGCTGAGAAGGTTGACTTTTGGAATCTGGGCAGTATCTAGTCCCAGATTGCTGAGGAATTGCCTGGTTTTAGCATGGAAGTTTCTGAGTCTCAGGAAACCTCACCAATCTCAGGCAAATGAGATACTTGATCACTGTCTGTATGTCAGACCTCACTGATTAGAATCCCTGTCATAAATTCTAGCATAAATAACCTTTCTTGCCTCCTTAGCAAAGAACCAAACCTTTCCTGCTGAGGCAAATGTGCATGAGAAAATCAACCTTGCTCACAGGCCACTCAGTAGCCCTGCCGTGTGTCCAAAAGGTGAAGTTTTATTTGAATGAGGCTGATCCAGTTTGCCCCCTAAGGGCCAGTGTTCATACTTGAGATTTATAAAATGGACTCCAGCTTTGGGGGAAAATGGACAAACCATTTATGTTTTGATGTTTGCATCTATGAGCTTGACAGGAATGGAATTTTCACTATTGGATGTTCTTTTGTTGTGCATGTCACCTGCTTGGACTATGGGCCTTGGTAACGGGTGAGTGACAGAAGAGATAGAAGAAGAAGATCAAGAAATACCAGGTTTGATATGTTATTCGAGGCTTCAACTTGAAAGAAAACTTAGTCCAAGCAGATGTATTTAACCAAGTCCCCCCCGCCACCCCTCCTCACTTAATGGAAATAAGCCATCAACCATCTTTGTTCTTCCAGGCATGGTGGCTCTCTTTAGAAAACTCTTATCAAAATTATCTACCGAAAAAACACTAGGGGCTTTTGATATGTTCAGCTCCGAACTAGATTATGTGGGAGAGTAAAATAATAAATAATAATAATATTATGATGATGATGATGATGATGATAATGGTGGTGGTATAGATTGCTTATTTTAAGTCATGAGATAGAGGAAAATATACCTGACACAAGTAGAGACCAATGTCAAAGAAAATCTGAAAATTTTCCATCTTGTGAGGCATAAAAAAATATATATGCTCTAGAAAATTCTTAATAAGAAGTATGAGTAGGTGAAGTCCTTGAGGACTCCATGGAAGAGGGGGAGCTTTTGCTAGCCCTGTAGAAAAGAGGATGCTGTGTGAGGCTCAGACCTCATTCTCTGGTAGGGCCCACCTGTATTTCTTTGCTTTTGCTTTATCACTAATGACTGTGTTTAAGACATGATAGGCCTGGTGCTAGGAGGGAACAGAAGTTTCAAATTGCTTCTCTTCCCTGCAGTCATTCCCAAGTTTATGACAGTGACTCTGGTTTGTTTCTGATTCAATTTCCAAACTTTCAGTCACCCATGTACCATTGGGTAGATATTGGTGTCATTAGTTTTTGTGTTAGATCAAAAATGATGAGAGCTGCCAATGTTTAGTTCTTTTTCCTCTCTCTCATGTTTGCTGAAGCAGAGGAGTTGGGATCATTTTTCTAAGAATCATTTATTTTTCTGCTACAGTACAATGAGATAAGATGGACTTTAGTCTTCATCCTGTCAGTATTTGGTCATTTTCTCAATTTATACCGACGAAAACCATGGGATTCGGTTTGACCCTGTTTGGCTTATGTTTCTGCATAATCTAATGCTTAGGGAATGACCCTGTCAGGCCTTTCCTTAGCTTGGACAACTGGGCTTGAGCCGGATGCTACAGAGCTTGAGTTCAATAGCCTGCAAGGCAAAAGCCAAGAGCTCTAAGTGACTCACTCTGATTTCCTTGTGGGGGCTCAGTTTGCACCACTTTCTTGGTAAAGAAAACCTCTTCAGAACATGTCACAATCACCGTGTCCTTTGGTTTTTTGCAGAAAAGAGGAAATGCAGTTGGACGCGAAGCTTATGGGAAGAAGGCTTAGAAATGGAGGGGCTATGCAGAGGTGAGCGGCAAGAGCCTGTGTGGGTGGTGCATGGGGACAGTGACGGGGCTGTGAGGGAAAGTAGGGGAGTAAGACAGTACCCCTCCTCCAAGACAATGGAAAGGGGCAAGCTAAAGGCTGTGAGGCCCCCCACACAGAGTGATGAAACACCATCCACTCTTTATGCGTGTATTTCACCGCACTTGCACGGTTGGGAAAATAGTGTGGTTCCTCCCTAAAGGATGATGTCCCAACTTTGGTTTTGGTTTAGTGTGGCTGACAGGGAGAAATGTCAGAAGCAGAGAACTGTGGTGAGTCTTGATTCAAGGGGCTGCCTGAAAACCACCGTGGCCAATTTCCTCGTTGTTGACATTGCGTATCCTGTCCTGTTCATGCTCAGTGCCTGGCCTGTAACAAATGTTTGTTGATCAAGTGAATAAAGGCAGGAGACTCATGAAAGAGCTATTTCTTTCTTTCTTTTTTTTTTTTTTAATGTTTATTTATTTGTTCTGAAAGAGTGTGAGTGAGAGCACAATCAAGGGAGGGGCAGAGAGAAGGAGAAAGAGAATCCCAAGCAGGCTCTGTGTTACCAGCATGGAGCCTGACACAGGGCTTGATTCCACAACTGTGAGATCATGACCTGATCCAAAATCAAGAGTTGGATGCTTAGCTAACTGAGCCACTCAGGTGCCCCAAAATAACTACTTTTTGAAGGAAAGGGAATGAGTAACAGGCTCGCCCTTTTCTTGGCAGCCATTACGACGAATCCTCTCAAACCTAAAGGTCACTTAACTCTTTCAGCCATGTCAGCTGTCCATCCCCATCTTCCCCATGACCGCCTTCTCATTACCCAGAGTTAAGCATGGTTAGGTAAGTGAGAATAACTTGCAGTATCTTAAAAATGTGACAGAGTGGGTCTTTGATCTAAATGGTTTTTTTTTTTTTTTAATGTTTTATTTATTTCTAGGAGAGAGAGACAGCGTGAGCAGGGGAGGGTCAGAGAGAGAGGGAGTGACAGACTCTGAAACAGGCTCCAGGCTCTGAGCTGGCAGTCAGCACAGAGCCCGAGGCGGGGCTCGAACCCACGAACCACGAGATCATGACCTAAGCGAAAGTCGGATGCTTAACCGACTAAGCCACCCAGGCGCCCCTGATCTAAATGTTTTTATTGAGCCAGCTTTTTTAGTGAGTCCACTTAATTTAGCTATGGACACAAAGGATGGATTCAGCCTTTGCCTTGTGCCTCTGACTTCTCCATTGCTGCCTGCCACAGGGGAAAGGCGTTAGGAGTTCAAGGCCCTTTTCTGTTTACTGCAGAGTCCTCCTTCTACTCCATTAGATTCCTGTCTAGAATTGCAGAGAACAGACGTTGGGACTTGAAAAGTTGTGTATGCTGTGTCCGGGGCTATGTTATCATTTTGTGGAAAGTCTTGCGCTGCTCTTAAAGTTCGTGAAAAATCATGTTTTCACCACCTCAGGGGGACCAACCCAAACATTTGGTAAATTTCTGCCTGAGTCTGTTTGGAGGCTTATTATGGATGAAAGATACATGCTTCACAACCTCATCACTGCTGGACCTGGGTGGTAAGATTTCCTTTGGCTTAAATACACACCCACCCACACACACCCACACACACCCACACACACACACACACACACACACACACAGTAGAAGTGGGAGGAAATCCCTGACTGAGATATGGAAAAGTTGTCAAAAGGTCTCCTTACGTAGAAATAACTCTTAAAAATAAATAAAGAAGCAAACAATCCTGTAGGCTCAGAGCCGTTGGAGATATAACCTGGACCAAGTCAGTTCCGACCTAGGCCTGGAGAGTTTCTGTTTAATTATGATTGGATTTAACTCCTGGTTACAGTGACAGGGAGTGGATCTAAGGGTGTCACCTGGCTCGTGCTAGGAGTCTGGTCTCCTGCAACAGAACCTGTTGTACCAGGAAGAACTGAAAACTCTGGGTTGAAGTTTCATGACTGGGCTCAGGCTAGATAAGTGAATAATGCTGAATTCGTGTCCAGATTTTGCCAGAGAGTCAGTGCCTCTTCATCAAATGCCAAACAAAACAAGCACATGATTGAGGGTTTGTCCAGCAGCTCCCTCCCCCCCCCCACCCCCCGACCTTCAGAAAGGCCTTCCTGGATACTTCTTCAAATATGTCTGACGCCATTGGCCTGCAGTTACCACATAGGTAGTACTTTGGCCAGATTATATTATCCTTTAGGAAATTTATTTACTTCTAACAGAACAAAATGGAACATACATCCAGGGCCTGAGGGCATCTGCTTAGCAGATAATCGTAGCAATAAAAATTAATCTCTCCCTTTAGCAACCTTGGACCCGTAAAGAAAATGGTGAGAACAATGTCTCTGAAGGCTGCCAGGCCAAAAAGACGACTCTTGTCCATTGTGAAAAGAATATCCTCCCTGTCTGGGTGTCTGTTTTTATTAGGAATCATGTGTTTTTCTTATGTGAACTTGTGACCTGATAATAAACTACCTGGCTATTAAACCAACTTCCTATCCTAAAGCTCTCGCCTAGGCCTGCTGTGAATAGGTGTGCCTCTGCTCGTGGCCCAAGCCTGTTGGCTACCCTAGCTCTGAGTGTTTGTTCTAGGGCACTGCACGCACCCTTCTGGTGCCATTTTGAACTCATGTCCCTGGCTGGCATACAGAGAGTGGAGAACAAAGAGAAGATCCTACTCCCAGCTGCCTCTGGCAAGGCTGATTCTGACCCATGTTTATCCTCTGGTTTGTGTAGCCTGGATGTTTCATGAGTCTGGCTTGGCAGGCACTGTGGCCTTTCCTTTCAAGCTGGTCATGGTTCTGGCTTGCTCTATGCCATTCACTGAAGGGGTTCCTATGTACGTCTCAGAACCTCATGTAGACCCCAGAACTTGAGACTGTAAAAAGATCTCAAATTAATTTCCTTTCTATGTCTTTCAGGCCAGTCTGTGAGTCCCTCGCTTGTACACATATGACCCAGGCTGTCAGTAATGTCCCCTGTTGGACTCTCAGAGACCGAAACAATTTTCATGCTATTCCCTTCACCTGAAACGGTTGTTCCTAGCTCTTCTTCTCGTGGCTGGATCCTTCTTTTTCTTTAGGGCTCAGTGTCTTCTGAGAGGCTTTCTCTGACTAAGCCACCACCATGCTGTTTGCCACTTTCTATCAGAGCACTGCGTTCACTTTCTTTGAGCCACTTATCGCACTTAGTTATGATGCACGTGTCTATTTGTTTACTGCCCTTCTCTCCAAATAGAGAGTAAACTACCAAGTCTCTGTTATTCACTGCTTAGCATCTGGCACTTAGCACACAGCAGGTTGTCAATAAACATATGCTGATTGAGTGGATGGATGAGGCTACTTTCAGTCTCTGAAAGTGACCAGAACCCTAGTTTTCCCAGAAAAGTTTGGAAAACAACTTTGCCTCTCTCCACCTCAACTGGGAAGGTAGAGAGAAGAGTTAGCATAAGAGGGAATAGCAAGATACTTCCAGGAGACTTTCATTGCCGTCCAAGAAAAATATTAGTAGGCTAAGCTAACACCCTTGTGCCCAGACATGTCTGCCTCTACCAGTCACCATGCCAGCATTTCCCACTCTGCCTGGCCGGGCAGCTTGTGCCAGCCGTCCCCGTCTCCCTTTATGGTTAACTATGAGAGTTGACTGAAGAATTGTTGGCACCTCATTCATCCCCTGGCATCTTCACAGCAGGAATTAAGCACCCAATGAGACTTGTTTATGTGCTCAGTTGATTTTGATAGTTCTGGTGCCTTTGGCAGGGGCAGCCCTTTGCATAAAGCTTGTGGAGGCCTGGGTTGATTCCCTGTCCTGCTAAGGACACCCAGGATGCTCTGAGTGACGTTGATTCAGGTCTGTTCAGTTCCATTCAACCCAGTCCAGTCTTTATTGAATGCCTGCAGTGTAGGAAAATGCTGGTCACTGAAGCCATTAAGTAAGGCATATGAGGGTTTTCTTCAGTCCTTCAGCAGTGGGGTTGGCTGGGCTCATTGGGAACCTCCAGGTGCTGGGCCTTTCTCTAGATCTCAGGACCTTGCTGGAGAGTGATGCTGTGACAACTTGTTCCCTGTAGCTCCAGAGTGACCAGTTCTGTTATAACACGGCCCAAAGAAGGTCATTTGAACCAATGGCCTTTTTAGTGTCCCTTTTCCCTCCATTTCTCTCTTCTTGTCTCCAGCGCTGCTACTTTCTTTCCTTCTCTCTCTTCTGTGTAAGGTGCACATTGACACATTCAGGGATATCTGTCCCCACCTGGGCTGTGGGTCATGGTGGAACCTGTTCTGAGTCAGAGATGCTGCCTTAACACCTTACTCAGTATTTCTTTCATTATAATGCATTTCAGGTGATTCCTTTTGTTATAAATTTACTGTGATTTCTTTCAAAAGTCTTAACTGAGCGTATACATTGGACCAGGTACTGTGAGCCTTGTTTTCAAAATAATTCACAATCCATTGAAGAAAAGATACTTAAGCAAGTAAACATCCAGCAAAGCAAGTTCTCATGTTTCTATCTTATATATGTACACATGTGTGCATATATGTGTATAGTGTGTTCTGAGAGAGCTGTTGTCAGACCCTGAAAATGACCAAGTCCCCGAATTAGTTCTTCTCATTATATTTCTTTTTTTTAAAAAAAAAGTTTTATTTATTTCTGAGAGAGAGAGAGGGAAACAGCATGAGCAGGGGAGGGTCAGAGAAAGAGGGAGACACAGAATCTGAAACAAGCTCCAGGCTCTGAGCTAGCTGTCAGCACAGAGCCTGACATGGGGCTTGAACCCATGAACCATGTGATCATGACCTGAGCTGAAGTCTGATGCTCAACCAACTGAGCCACCCAGGTGCCCCCTTCTCATTATATTTCTGGCTGGTAAGAAATTAAGTCTTTATGTTAGGGGTTGCAAATTAGATTGCCTACATGACTGATATCATGGAATGATTTGGTCAAAATGAAGTAAGTTGTAGGACTTTGGTCTATAGAAGACAGCATGCCCCGTCTAAGGTCAGTGGCTACCTGAAGTTGTCTGATTATTGCTACTCAAAATGAAAAAAACACTATGGCCATATCTTGTCATTGTTCAGGAAAACATGGAAACTGGATTTCTCATATGACATTTTCCAATATTTAAATCATGCCAATGGCAATAAATGAATAAATAAATAAAATCCAGCCTAGGTCAGAATATCGCTCATAGTCACTAATTTGCAAGACTGATTTGCACCAGAAATATAGACTTATTTATGAAAATTTTAGTTTGCCTAAAAACCATGTGGGTTAATTTCATGGGTTTTCAGGTGATTCATATTAATTCATCTCATGAGGCCTATGGTCCTCCGCTACTATTTGTCTGGTGATCCTTTTCCTCCCAAAGATTCACCTGACTTATTGCTCTTCACGTGCTGGGGCCTCACAAGATGCCTTCACAAATCCCTCATAGTCCTCTAGTTGGTTTGAGTAGCTCTGGCTTCCGTTTTCTCTTCCTTTCTACTTGTCATTTTGTGAATTCTGTCTTCCCAGCTTCTGCTGTAGAATCTCCTTTTCTTTTCCTCGTTTCCTCCACTCTCCTTATGTCCTGGCAGAGACTGATTAGCTGTTTATGGAAACTCTTCTTCCTGGGCACCTGATTGGCTTTCTGGGCACATTTCTCCACCTTCCCTGCAGTTAGGGGAGACCATGTGACTGTGGGGTCAATGGACCCAAACTACCTCCTGCATGCAGCACTGCCTCCTGCTCCACCTTGCCTTCCCTCCTGCAGTGGCTTGATGCACATAACCATGGCAACCACAAAAGCCAAGTGTTGAATACGGGAGGGCCACAAAATGGAAGAATCTTGGATCCCTGCATTAATACACTTAATATTTGGTGGTGGGGGGGAGCTTCCTGTTGCACAGAACCTCCTGTTTGCTACTTTGCATGAGTGAGAAATTAACTGTTGCTGCTTTTGAGTCATTATCTGTTAGGTGTGTGCTAACAATACTTAGATGCCAGCTAGATTGTAAGCAGCATAAAATCAATCAGACCACTGTAGTGGTCTTTTCCTAGCTGTATTCCCAGAATGCTAGCATAGAAGCAAACATCCCAGTGGTGCTCAGTAAATGCTTCTGGAATGAATGAATGAATGAATGAGCAAATGAATGTCTCCATAGAATTTTGGAGCTGGTAGGGACTGAGGCATCATTATATTATGACAAATAAAGAAATGAAGGCTCACAGGGAGGAAGTGACCTGTCCAAGGTCAAAAAACTAGTTAATTCCAGAACAGGGATCAGCAAGCAAGCAGGGAGCCTCAGTCTGTTGTCCTTCACTGTCCATGCTTCCTTCCATGGTAAACATAGTAAATCAGCAGTTGCTAACCGAAGAATGGATCATTTCATGCCTTAACTTCTAAGCTCTTATCTCAATAAGAGTGTGTTGCATCATCACGTAGTGCACATGTGAAGTATGTTGTGAGTGGGCCATACTGCTTTGCTGGGTCTTCATGGGAAACCCCTTTGTATCACATAGCAGGAACCACGTGTAACTGTCATTTGAGCTGAAGCTTGTACATTTAGGGAAGCCATCTTGCAACAAGTGGACTTGAAGGGTTTTTGCAGAACGGCTGGGATCTGGTGTGGGGGATAAAGTCATGGAGTAGAATGCCATGCATACCAAAGCTCAGAGTGGGCAGAGCCTGCCGTGTACAACTGCAGAAGTCTTAGCAAAACTGAGGCACAGTCAGACTAAAGGGCTGTTGGGAACTTTGCCAAAAAAGTGGCAGATGGATAATAATAAGACTTAAAGATTATATATGATGATTGGTACTTATATCTCTTCTGTTTGAATGAAAATAATGTGGTACACATAAATATCAACTCCATTTCATCTTTTAAACATTTATGTAGAGCACCTTTCCCCACACATACACAGACTTATCCCAATCCAATCACTGAAAAACTGTCAGTTTCCCACAAAGACCTTGCAAAACTCAGCTCTTTGATGGAACGACTAATAAATAAAGACTCTGCTGAGGTCAATTACTCTTTGTCGCTGGTTTTATAAATCCATAATTCTCTAACCTATGTCTTTTAAATGTCTTTCAGAAGCAGGCATGTCTTGAAAAGTCCTGATTGTCACCTCACTATGGCATTGACCGTGTCTGCCACGGAACCTCTTTGAATGGCCAGGTAGGTCTAGGTGATGGAAGCAGCATTCAAACTCATTCATCTTCCTCAAGCGGGACTCCATGCAATAAATGCATTGCCAACTTCAAGAACTCAAGGTGGGGGTTAAGTATTTTTCCTAAAAGATGCTTTGTGCTTGCAATTTATTCCTTTGAGAGTACAGTGACTATGTTTGATGAGCTGATGCTATAGAAGGGGTAGATCCTAAACCTTCAGAGATGAGGGATGTATCTTCTCTAGTCTATCCATGTTCAGAATCTTTGGGGCCAAGATAAGATTGGTTTTAATGGGTTGGCATTTTAGTCACAGTGCGGTAATGCACAAATCCTTTGTCACTAGTTATTGTCATTCCCAAGCCAAGGACCATACTTCAGGAAGCTAGAATGTAGTGACACCTCCAGAGAGTCCTGTCCACAATAGCATAGGCTGGGGCACCTGAAATGGTGCCATCCCAGCTAGCACACATGGTTGCTTTACTCCGAAAACTGAATTGAATGCTGAGCCCAACACTGGCCCCTGAGAATCTGAGCAATTTAGTTAAGGGAACTCTGTCCTCTCCCTTTCCTAGTGGGACTGCTCTCATAGGTCATCGAGGCAAATGTTTGTTGAATTAAGTGCATGAACAGGTGGCTTTCCAGATCCTCAGAATATGTAGGACTTTCCCAAGAGGAGCATCTGCAAAGGTAAACATGGTTGAACTTGAGGAGAGAAGTACAAAGGAGAACGAGGTGTATGCAATGCTGTGGAAATATTTTAGTGGCCAGTTGCTCTGTGTGTACATGTGTCATGAAGTTACCTGTACCGTGAGTGTTTGTCTTAATTTGTTCTACCCTGGGGATGAGGTAGGGTAGAGAGTGAAGCAGAGAATTTTAGAAATTGTATTTTAAAGGTTCTTTTTCGTGTTTCATTTTTAACAAATTGCATAGAAAGTTAACAAATTGCATAGGAGGAAAGGGGAAACCCCTCTTTGCCCAAGCTGTGTCATTGTGGTATTGTGCAAATTTGTGTTGCCGCAATCTCAGGGGTTTATAAATGACAGTCTTCTCTCTAAGCATGGGACAAAACTGCTTCTCCCTATACCTTTTTGAGTTGCCCCATAGTCTTCACACACGTGCCCTATATCCCCCATGGAACACAATTTGCAGCGCTGCAAGATTGGGCAATGACCTTTTCACACTTGTGAGTCCTGCTGGTCATTTTGCAATCAACAAATGTAATAGATCGAATCTGCGTCAGGCTCTGTTTTGAGCCTTCCTGTTTGGTTGAGCTTTGTTCAGCTCTTTAAACTGTTCTTTTATTTTTTTTAATTAAAAAAATTTTTTTTAATGTTTTATGTATTTCTGAGAGAGACAGAGAGAGAGAGAGTGCGCAGGGGAGGGTCAGAGAGAGAGGGAGACACAGAATCTGAAACAGGCTCCAGGCTCTGAGCTAGCTGTCAGCACAGAGCCCTATGCGGGGCTTGAACCCACGAACCTTGAGATCATGACCTGAACCGAAGTTGGACGCTTAACCAACTGAGACACCCAGGTGCCCCACTTTTATTTTTTTTAATGTTTATTTATCATTGAGAGACAGACAGAGACAGAGCATGATCATGGGAGGGGCAGAGAAGCGGGGCGGGGGTAGGGGGGAGACACAGAATCTGAAGCAGGCTCCAGGCTCTGAGCTATTAGCACAGAGCCTGACATGGGGCTCAAACTCACAAGTGGTGAGATTATGACCTAAGCTGAAGTTGGACGCTCAACTGACTGAGCCACCCAGGTGCCCCAAAACTGTTCTTTTGAATCGGTCACATTCAAAGTGTACAAGCAGGCGTCTGAAATTATGTTCACCTTACCGATTTTCAAAGCCTGATTTTTAAAAAAAGGAATCACATTGAAAAAAGAAGCACATTTTCCTTCTCTCACCCTATCCCAAAGCTCTTCAGCATTTCCAGGGTAATCTACAGGTTGGGCACAGACCAAGCTTGAGAAGGTTGAGCCCAAAGGGAAAAAAGTGTTTGTGAGAGTTATGAGCAGGTGGAAAGAGGGTTTTATTTTTAATTAGGGGCTTATTTAGAATGGAAATCTGTATGTAATCTGAACTGCTGCGTGCACTCTGGTGGACACTAAATGAGTGAACAATGGGGACCTCTGTTCGAACTTTATCTGAACTTCAACTCTGTTTTCCATACCTCAGTTGTCCAGGTAACTATATTGTCGAAGGTAGTGACTTACCTTTAAGGGATTTCTCAGATGGAGGGCAGGGAAACTGTATACAGCCCCCATTGATGGGGAGGTGGGGAGGGAGAGTGAGAGAGAATGAATCACTGTTGCAAACTGAGATGCCTTTGTCCCCCTGTATTGAATGCTTGTTTCCAAATCTGGAGCAAGTACCTAGAATTCTTTCTCTTTCCTCGGCAGAACAGAAGAATCTTTTCCTTCTGCATCTTCCTGGTTCTTGGTCATCTGACAGCTTCCAGGGGGACCAGTGAAAGATTTAGACTTGGAAATGCTTCTTCTCTCCTCTACAGCAGTGAGCTGCACTTGGTAGCCATCTCGTACACCCATGTAAACATGTTTTCTTTTCGCATAGCTTTCTTGACCTACTTTCTATACAGTTAAGACAAGAGCCAAAAAGTACTCTGCTTCCTTAGGCGGAGACTTTACCTGCCTTGTCTGGCTTTTCTCTGTGTATCAATGTTGCTCTGCAGAGCTATTTCCATTATGAACTGCTGTCCTGAACTGGGGGGAAAAAGCACCCCAACACCTAGCAATAATGCATGAGCTAAGTCTAGCAGAGAGAATAAGCCATTGATTCAGGGTTTGGGTGAGTGTGATAGACATGCAGCTGTGCTTTGTTCAAATCCAGTCCTTTTGGCTATCATTCTATCTTTTGAAATAGATGAGTTCTTTTGAAATAATATAGCAAGTGGGAAGAGAGTATAATAAGACATCATTTGCAAGAAATCCATCAGTGTGCAGACAAACCTTGAGAAGGACTAAAGTGTATACCGTCAGGATTTTGGTTGTGGGTTTATTAAACAGTTTTCTTTGGGAAGTAAGGTGCTTTGGGAAACATCTGTAAGTGAATTTGATCCATTTCTTTTTTGAGGATCTAAGAAGAAATTTAGTATGAGTTCCGGTAAGGAGGGGTTGCCCTTCTCTTGAGGAAGGAGGTAAATAAAAAGGCAGCCTGGGGGGCTCCTGGGTGGCTTAGTTGGTTAAGCATCCGACTTTCTCTTAGGGCATGATCTCGTGGTTCCTGGGTTTGAGCCCCGCGTCGGGCTCTGTGCTGACTGCCAGCTCAGAGCCTGGAGCCTGTTTCAGAGTCTGTGATTCCCTCTCTTTCTGACCCTCCCCTGCTCATGCTGTCTCTCTCTCTCTCTCTCTCTCTCCTAGAAATAAAATAAAACATTAAAAAAAATTTTTTAAAAAAGGCAGCCTTTGATGTAGTATAGAAAAGGCATCAGTGAGATGGGGAGGAGAGAAGGGAGGAGTAGAATTTTCAAAGAGGAAACCAAGATTCAACATGCCTTTAAAAATTACGTATGAAAGTTTTTTAAAAAAATGTATTTAATAACTTATTGTCAGTGGGCTGGGGCCAATTCACTTACGATACATAGGATTAACTGTAGTAAAAAAAAAAAAAAAAGGTGCTAAAGGAAAACAGAAGACACCACCACTTGGGAAGGAGGAGAAGATTGTGAACACATTCATCCATTAACAAAATGTTCTGCTTATGAAATTAAAATTTTTTCTCACATTATTACTCTCTTTGCACAATTCAGAAACAATTATTCTTCCTTGTGGTATGTAAGAGAGATGGGTCTGAAAAAGGTATTCCAGATGTAAAATTCAGATTGTCTTGGCAGGTAATTAATTCAACCAAAGGCATTTATTCTCTATAGTTTTCCAAGCCGTTCTCCTGGAGGGATACACCTGAAGAGAGGCAGATGCCAAGTATGAGGCGGGAGGAGTAAGAAAACCTGGGCTGACCCTTTGAGAGAAGGAGTGGTCCTTCAGAGTCCTGTCTGGGCAGGCACAAAGGCAGCCATGCCCACCAAAGAGGGAATTTCAGGAAGACAGAGGTGAAAAGTGAATATGGGCCATTCCAGTGTGGGAATACATCTTTGGGGGCAAAGCAGATGTATCTTACAACATTGGTTCTGAGTAGAACCAATAATAATAATAATAATAATAATAATAATAATTAATAATAATAATCTGGGTAGATTGTCTAACATAATTCCATGGATCAATTGCCTCGTGCATTTACAAAATAATTAAGTATGTTAAACAGTGAAAGTGGAGGCTAATGTTTCCACATATTTGTCCATCTGTCTAAAATGTTCATTGACCTAGTAATATTTGGAGGCCGGGGAGTCAGTGGGGTAGAGAAACTTAGATTTCAGTTTTGAATACTGTTTTGCCTTAGAACCTAATTGTGTCTTTCAAGGTCCTTTAAGGGCTTCCTTCATAATCTGGACACTTATTTCCACTGCTCCTTGTATGTATTACTATCACCATGAGCTATTCATCTTAGTAAGAGCTTATGTTAGCCCTTAGAGAGAGAGGGGAAAAAAGGATGAGACCAAAGAGGAGATCTTATCTGTAGTCAGACCCAGGGCAGCACCTGGGAATCTTGTAACCAGCAAACTGTGTATCTGTTAGGTGATTGGTGCTACATGTCTTCCTATCACGAAACTTAATTTTGATGTGCCAACTTGACTGGGCTAAGGGATATTCAGATCGCTGGTAAAACATTATTTCTGGGTTTGTCTGTGAGAGTGTTTCAGAAAGAGATTAGGACTTGAATCACTTGACTGAAGTAAAGAAGAGCCACCCTCACCAATGTGAGCAGGCCTCATGCAATCCACTGAGGGCCTAACTAGGACAAAATAGCAGAGAAAGTGTGGATTCTCTCATTTTTTGAGCCTTTGAGCCAGGACAGTCACCTTCTCCTGCCCTTGGATGTGGGCCTCAGCCTCAGCCTGGGAATTCCAACCATCTGATTACCCTGGTTCTCAGGCCTACAGACAGGGCCTGAGTCATACCACTCGCCTTCCTGGTTCACCAGGTTACAGACTGCGTATTGTAGATGCCCTGGCTTCCATCATCAGGAATCAGCTCCTATAATAAATCTCCTCTTTGTATCTATCCGTATGCTGTTAGTTCTGTTGCTCTGGAGAACGCTGGCTAATACACACATACTATCTCTTTTAGTCTTCAAAGCAGCTCCATAGATAGAACCGGTAATTTTCCCATTTTACATATGGAAAGACTGAGCCCTAAAGGGCTTTAGCAATTTGCGCTAAATTACACTGCTCACAGATGACAGGACTGGGATTATAATCTTACTTTGTCTGACTTTAGACTTTGAACTGGCCCCCAAAGTGTGAAATAACTTCTAATTTTATGAAGATTGATGTAAAATAAATGAGAAGTAAAGATACCATTTACTCATAAAACAACAACAAAAACCCCTTTAGATCAATCCTCCAAACTGGAGATTGAGTTTTGTGCTGACATTTGGTCACTCAAGTTACAGAGTGTTAAATTACTGACACAGGTCTACTCTTCCCTGCTTTTCTGGAAGAAGTTCTAAAGGTAAGGGATAACCAAATAAAACGTTAGTACCAGAATGAACCCTAGGCAACCGCCTTGCTTTCTTTTCTCCTGAGAATGCGCCTCAGTTTAATTTACTTTTACAAATATTAATTTAAAAAAATAAGTATACAGTCCAGTACTATAATAAGTACTATGACAAGTGCTGTTAATTAAGGCAAATTAATAAAAGCAAATGTGCTGGAAACAATCAAGTATAGGATATCACGTTTGTGTCTAAATAAATAATGTAATTCACATCTCTGCTCCCCAAACAATTCTGTTAAAATTTCTTGGTGGTCTAATAAAGTGATATTTTTCCAAGTATCTGGGTTCAGTATTCACTTTTCCCACCAGTGAGTCCATACCAGAGGGAACTAGCAGAACCATTCTCTGAGCCTCATACTTGCTGTTCAGTAAACATGAGCCCAGTAAAGGTCAGCTCATAGATCACCTTAAGGACATCACTGAATGGCTCCATGAAATCAGATAAATCAGGAAGGAATAGCTGAAGAATTTAGAAAGTTCCCAGAAAGAAATTTAAGTAAACAATGGGAATATGGAATGTGTATCTGCTGCTCATATTAAAATAACATTTGATTGTTAAGATAATTAAAACTTTGGGGCACCTGGGTGATGCCCAGTTAAGCATCCAACTCTTGATTTAGGCTCAGGTTGTGATCTTACGATTCCTAAGTCTGAGCCTTGCATTGAACTCTGCACTTACAGCGTAAAGCCTGCTTGGGATTCTCTCTCCCTCTCCCTCTCAAAATAAATAAATATTTATTTATTCCCACTCTCTCTCTCTCAAAATAAATAAATATTTTTAAATAATTAAAAGTTAAACTTTTATCCTTGATTTTTAAAATAACACATTAATAAATTATATGTTGATTTTTGAAGTGACTCTTGAGATGCTTCTGGGTTTTTTTTTTTAAGGTCATTACCTGCCTATTCAAATATACAACACTTTAAAATAGTCCATTAGGTTTTTCGGAAATAGTTTCTGCACTTGGTTTTGGGATCAGCATCAGTCCACAGGTGTGTTACAAAGGTATTTGGCTTTGTTTTCATGGAAGTCTCTGTGGGTTCTGATAAAGCATCATTAGATGGTCAGCTCTACATGCCAAGGAGAATAAAATCTGAATTCAGACCCATCTGTTGGCAAGCAGATTCATGAGAGTGCGGCTGGGATAAATTCAAGATGATTGTAATAACAATTATGATAACTGACAAGATTTGAGACAAAGATGGTTCTTTTTATATTGTGGCCATGGCATGTGAAGGAGGGAGCTCACTGGGCGAGCAGTGCCCAGACTAAAGAAATCCGTACAGACATGACATGCTGTATGGATTTTCAGTTTTGTGCTCCTAGTTTTTCATCAAGATTGAGAAAACAGTTCCAGAACCTTCTTTGTTTAATAACGAGCTTGTTTGGAATGAGATTTGAACATCTTCTATGAGCAACACTGTCTCCCACAAGTGGCCATGATTTCAGAGTTTTATTGAAATGGAAAGTCAGTGAGAGTTTACTTTTGCCTTTTAAGGAGAGGTGGGGCTAGCCGCAGCCTTTGGTTGTTTTTTCCAGAGAAAAATTTGTTATTGTAACCCTCATTGACCAATAAATGGTCCAAGGACACCCTGGTTTTGGAAGCCCACTTCTGTTCTTCACAATGAGATTCCCTTGAACTTTTGATCAGAGAATTCCTCATGCAGTGAGAGAAAACCTGAGGTTGGGAATGGTTTTCTTGGGATTAATAGTCATGTTCATACCATGAGTTAGTGGTACATGTCATGTGTTCCTCTAGTACTAGCCTTGGGTCTGATGCTCTGTGCTAAATGATACCACCAGAATTTGGGTTGAGCGGTAGTGTTTATACGTAGTAGCAGTGAAATGCAGAAACTCCCCAGTCGGAACAAAAAGAGATGATCTGCTGAATTGGAATAGAAAGCAGCGCACAGTGCCTAAAGCAGCTGAGAAAAAGCAAAGCACGTCATCAGAGACAAAAAACAGTTATTTTTCTTTTTTCTCTGGGACAATTTTTGAGTATACTCAGATTATATACATACCACAGTGATCAAAATTAGGCTCCTTGAAGATTCATTCCCTGCTATAGATCTGGGCAGTATGGAGTGGCTGCTTTGTGTATTCTTAAAAGTTGAGTTACATAAGAGACAGACAAGCTTAAGGTTTATCTGTGGTTGGGGAAAGGAGTTTAGAAGGCATTTCTCTTTACATGTTCTCCATTTAGGCAGGGCTGTGTCCCTCTCCACAAACCATGTCAGACTGCAGTAACTTTTTGACACATTAAGTAGTTTGTCTTTACAAATCTCTTAGATGACTGTGTCTTTCTCCTTCCAGCTGCCTTTTTGCAGACAGCCCAAGACTCCTTAAGTAGGATGTTCTAGCAGATGTTCAGTTGATATTTATGCAAATGTCTTCCTGCTACAGAGGCAGCTGCTTTTCCGGTATCTTCTCGAAGACTAGCCAAGAGGACAGACAGAACGAGACCCCAGTGAGAAGGACACAGAAGCAGCTGGATTAGCGCTTCTCACACGGAAAGGATTTGGGTCATGGCTGTGCAGCTCTCAGGGTAGATCCTCAAATTCTGCAGTACTGGGGACTCTGTGATGCAGTGGGAAATCCCACGAGCTCTATTTCAGAGGAATGAGTCACTTGGAGCCCTGTTTTTGGTGGTGGGAATCCTGACTTGGCAGGAAGTTAATCATTATGCAGGCATGTTCCTCAGTGTCCATCTTTGATTGAGGCACTGGTGGGCCCTTCCCTAAGTTTCTGTCACACAAGCCAAAAAATAAATGGGGGAGCCATGTCACAAAGTACGTGAAAAATGTTCTGGAGAAAGCATTGAATTTTTCACTCATAAATTCAAATGGCACCACATTTCTGGCTTAGCTTTGCCCCCCGGCTGGATTCCTTGCTTCAGGGTTTGGGTATATCTGGCATGATCTTTGGAGAGATAGGTTAACGGTCATCTTAGCATTCAGGGGTCCTCTATTGTTTATGTTTTGTAGTCTGTCAAAGCAGAAGGCAAAATTGTCTGTATTTTGGATCTCACTTCTATCCTTTCTTAGTGATCTGACATAACACATTCAGATGGTCTCCTTGGATTAGAGTTTAGTCTCAGCCATCATTCTCCGCATTGAGTGTCTGGAAGAACTGCTTCTTTTCCCTCCTGTGGTCCAGTTGACCATCATTAACTGGTGCATCAATCTGAGCAGTGACACCCCATGAGACATGAGTTGGAGGCAATCAGGTTGACTTTGGTTTTCCATTGTTCTGACTTTTGGACATACAGTTAAGGACTGCTTTTGTTGAACCATATGTGAAGGTCTACTATTGTGGATCCAATTGGCATTCCTTCCCAAAACAATTACAGAACTGAAAATCAGATAAAAGAGACACTGGGTTCACTGCATTTAGGGGGGAAAATGGCATCGGCTCTGTGCTGGGTTGAGGATATAAAAATAAGTAACCTGTGTCTCCAGTTTCATAAAGATCATAGTCTGTATGCACTGTGGGTTGAGCCACATAAACAAAAAAACTGAGGACAAAGGAAGCTTCAAAATAGAAGTATGGTTCAAAATAGAGATGAGGGTTGATTTTGCTGGATGAGGGGAGATTTGGGAACAACCAAGCGGGGACCCAGAGGTGGGATTTTAAAAGATAAATAGGGCCTTGACAGACACATAATAGAATGAAGGCACATTTCTGGCAGAGGGAAAACATGAATGAAGGCACATATAACATGATTGGAATCTTCAGAGAAATGAGAGGACCCAAACGTCACAAACGGCATGAAGTGTATGGGGAAAAGGTGAAGATGAGAAAGTCAGTGAGAGCAAGATTGTACGGCCAGTATTCAGAATTGTGAACTTCATCTTCTTCATCAGGCAGTGGGTAGTCATTGCGGGCTTTACAGTAGGAAAATTATGTGACCAGGATTGCAGTTTCTTTTTTTTTTTTAAGTTTATTTATTTATTTTGACACAAAGAGAGAGTGAGAGCGAGCGAGCGAGAGAGCATGAGTTGGGGAGGGACAGAGAGAAAGGGGAGAGAGAGAATTCCAAGCAGACTCCACAGTCAGCGTGGAGCCCCATGTGGGGCTCAAACTCATGAACCATGAAATCATGGTCTGAGCCAAAATCAAGAGTCAGACACTTAACCACCTGAGCCACCCAGGCACGCCATGATTACAGTTTCTATTGCTGACTTCCCGTCATTGATTTTCAAGGTAGAAAAGACTAGAAGGTGCCTCTGGCCTCATCTTTCACACTGTCCCAAATTTGAAAAAGATGTAGAAACTGTGGAGACTCAGCACAATAAAATTTTAAAATAGCCTTTCTAATATGGCTTCCTAAAACTCCCTGTCCTTTGGTACTTTCGAGGCATTAGTTATAATTAATAGTGGCAATACTTGAGTGCTATAGGCAACAGAGAAACTTTATCACCTCTTTTTTTTTTTTTTTTGTTCCTTCAGACTCTTACCACTGAATATTATGAAGTTGAGAGGCCACTTGATGCCAGAGATAAAGCTCCCATAGACAGACATAAGACTAAAATATTTTTAAAAAGGAAAGGGTGGGACGGGGCTCCTGGGTGGCTCAATTGATTAAGTATCTGACCTTTGATTTCAGCTCAGGTCATGATCTCATGGTTTGTGAGTCGAGCCCCACATCAGGGTCTGTGCTGACAGCAGGGAACATGCTTGGGATTCTCTCTTTCTTTCTCTCAAAATAGATAAATAAAACTTAAAATAAAATTAAATTTTTAGAAATGTGTTTGATGTTTCTCCACCCTGAAAAATAAAAGCAGAACCCACTGTTTAAGACATCTGATTTGGGGCGCCTGATGGCTCAGTCGGTTGAGCGTCTGTCTTTGGCTCAGGTCATGATCTCACAGTTCGTGGGTTCAAGCCCCGCGTCGGGCTCTGTGCTGACAGCTAGCTCAGAGCCTGGAGCCTGCTTCAGATTCTGTGTCTCCCTCTCTCTCTGACCCTCCCCTGCTCAACACTCTCTCTCTCTCTCTCTCTCAGAAATAAATAAAAACATTTAAAAAATTAAAAAAAAATAAGACATCTGATTTGTCACTGGCAAGCAATGTGTCCTTGTCCTGGTTGAGGGGAAAGAACACAGGACCAGGCATTGAGACCGGTATCCTAATCCTGTTTTTGTGTACTGAAATGTTATATAAACTTGGAGAAGTTTTTCCATTTTTCTGAATCTCTAATATTTTTATATTTAAAATAGATGGAATACCAACTCTCCACTTGCATTATTTGCCAGGGCTGCCATAACAAAATACCACACACACTGTGTGCCTTAAACTTGAGGCAGTTAGTTTCTCATAGTTCTGAAGGCTAGAAGGCCAAGATCCAAGTGTTGACAGGTTGGGTTTTTCTGGCGGCCTCTCTTCTTGTCCTATAGATGTTTGCCTTATTGCTGCGTCATGTCCCTCTGCGTATGTCTGTGTCCTAATCTACTTCTCTTCTGAGGGGACCAGTCATATTAGGTTAAAATTCATCCAATGACCTCATCTAACCTTAATTACCCCTTTAAAGACCCTACCAACAAATATAGTCATATTCTGAGGTACTGAGATTAGAACTTCAACATGAGAATTTTGAGGGGACACAAGTCAGCCCTTAACACCTATTTACTTACCTTGTTGCATTGTTGTTAAGAGGTCAGGAAGATGATTTGTAACTATGATTGCCTGGGTCAACTATGATTGACTGAGTCCTCCTTTCGGTGTGATGGACTGTTCTCTTCACTGGCCTAGAAAGCACACGGAGGTCTCTGGGGTTAATCTTTTTCCAGGGTGGACAGTAACCTAGTTTTGATTATCTACACATGTGCCTGTCATCCATTATCCTATTTTTAACCTTTATTGGTTGGTTTGAGCAATGTTTATTTCTTCTCTGTTTGTGAACACATGGGATACTTCAGAGCTCCCTTCAGGTTTCCCACATCATTAAATAATTGTCCGTCTAAAAGGGATTTTCTTCACAAACCTGTGAAGAAAGCAGTGAGCCTGAGAGCCTCAGAGAAGAGCATGCACTAATAAAAGGTCAGAAGGGATAATGAATTACTGCCTTTAAACCTTCAGACAGTGGTCTCCAGCCACCACTCCTGGGGCCTCAGGTGCCAAGAGAAGAAGGAAGTTCCAAAGTTCCTTGTGTTCAGGTGTGGGTGAACCTCAGGTGCCCACTGTTTCTCTCTTTTACAAGCTTGTTCTCGCTCACCTTGGCCTACCATCAGGCAGCTCCCCTTACAGTCAAATTTCTCTCAAAGAACTCTTTGGTCAGGAAGCAGTTATTTTTTTAAACTTCCATGCTTTTAGGGGTACCTGGGTGGCTCAGTCGGTTAAGCATCCAACTTTGGCTCAGGTTATGATTTTACCATTTGAGAGTTTGAATCCCTCATGGGGATCTGTGTTGACATAGCAGAGTCTGTTTGGGATTCTCTCTCTCTCTCTCTCTCTCTCTCTCTCTCTGCCCATTCCCAGTTGTGGGTGTGCACTCTCTCTGAAAATAAATTTTAAAGAGAGAGAGAGAGAACAGAACAGCCTTTTAAAAACAGATTTGCTTTTAAAATTCCTCTTGCTAGTGATATATCTGTATTCATTGTCTATCTTCAGATGTTGTTTGATAACTTTTTTGTACCAAAGTACATGTTTATTGCATTACAGAAGGAAAATGTGACAATATCTAAAATTATATGGTACTGTGGGTCTGGCATGTAAAAATACCCACCAAGGAGTGAAGTGAGTATCAAATAACTAGACAGTGGCAAATTGCAGGTAGATGTTGCACAGTGTTTTTATTTTTATTTTTTAATTTATTATTATTTTTTAATGTTTTGTTTATTTCTGAGAGAGAGACAGTGTGAGCAGGGGAGGGTCAGAGAGAGGAGACACAGAATCTGAAGCAGGCTCCAGGCTCTGAGCTGGCTGCCAGCACAGAGCCCAACACGGGGCTCGAACCCACAAACCATGAGATCATGACCTGAGCTGAAGTCGGACGCTTAACTGACTGAGTCACCCAGGTGCCCCAGCACAGTGTTTTTAGAGATATTTTGGAAAATTACTTGGAAATTTTGGAAGGGTTGGGAACGTGATGAGCTGCTTTATTCCTATTTACAATATGAAACCTAGGGCCCTACTCTATCAATTCACTGGCAGGCTTTCAGGGATGGGTTAGATTTGGATTAACCTTGTGAGCCACACAAATCTGTTACGAATTTCAACTTTTCCTAATGATTTATTCAACTCAGTTATGTCAGAAGACAAGACGACAAGGACTCATGTCTTCCAATGTCTTCCTTCTTTTGCTTGCCTTATGAAATGTATTTTTAAAAAGATCTGTAGTTGGGTAAAGGTGAAGAGCGGGAAGGGTGGGGAAAGGGGGTGATTTCTGGTAACTGTTCTCAAATAACATTATAAATTTTTAAGGGTATTAGTAAAGAATTTATACAGTGGGCCCTTTTCAACAACTCCAATATTCAACTTGATTTTAATATTAACTGCCTGTAGTGATCCACTCTGGCTTGGAAAGAATGTTCCTACATCCTCTGTTTGAGAACTTCATGGAGTTCATTCTACTTATAGTCTCTGCTTGTTTTATCTTACTCTTTTTGTGTTTACATTTCCCAATCTCAACTTGTGGAAAAGCCATATGGGAAAATAATAGCAGTAAATATGTTCAGTGCTTCTCACATGACTAATAAGTTCGCATCCTATCTTGAGTAGCTGGAATTTTGAATTTTGCCAAAGGCTTTTCTTCCCTTCTGGGTCTTTGTTTGGCTTTAAAACAGGCTTGTTTGACTCCAAAGGGATGGCTCCTTTGGTACACGTGTTAAATCAAGGAGATAAGTTTTTCAGCTTCTCGATGAATGAGAAGTTTTTCTGGAATGTGTAAAGTCATATTTTGTTTGTTTGCATTTCATTATTTTTGGACTATTTTATATACCACCTCAGCCTCGTTCTTCTCCAACTAATAGACATTGCCCAGAGGAAGTATTTGGAAAAAAGTTTGGTGTTACCTCAAGCAAATATCATAAAAGGCTCTCTGATGCAAGTTTGTGGATAGGAAGACTGGTTATGAAAATTCACGTTTTATTTATTTTCATTTATTAATTAAAAATTTTTTTAACCTTACTTAAAACGTTTATCTATTTTTGAGAGAAAGAAAGAGAAAGACAGCACTAGCATGGGAGGGGCAGAGAGAGAGGGAGACACAGAATCCCAAGCAGGCTCCAGGCTTGGAGGGCTTGAACTCACTAAACTCTTGAGATCATGACCTGAGCAGGTCAGTTGCTTAACCTACTGAGCCACCCAGGTGCCCAGCATTTTTTTAATGTTTACTTATTTTTCAGAGAGGGAGAGAGAGAGAGATTGGAGAAAGGGGAGAGAGAGGGAGTCAGGGGATTTGAAGCAGGCTCTGCGCTGACAGCAAAGAGCCTGACAGCAAACAGTCTGATGCGGGGCTGGATCTCATAAACCACAAGATCAATACCTGAGCCAAGTCAGATCTTCAACCCTTTGAGCCACCCAGGCATCACTAAAAAAATCAAGTTTGAAAAGATTAGATAATTGCTTGGATTAAATAATTGCATGTTTGAGTGACTGAATGGATTTCCATTTAGGACAGTTGTTTGCTCCTTTGCTATCAGGAACCGGGCACCTCTAGCCTAGTGTTCTGTTTGTTCCACCACGTGGCTAATGATTCTTTGTTTCCGTTCGCAAACAAAAGATCATATTCAGAATCATGAGTGAGATCGTCATAATGGCGCATAATAATTATAATTCCCTTTGTGTTTTCAAAGAAATGTCATATTTATCATTCCTTTTTTGAGCCAGGTTGGTGAAGTGGAAAGAGTATAGGATTAAGAGTCAAAGGATCTACTAAAAGCAGCTGGCAGTCTCTCCCTGGAGAATCTTGAGGGGTCAGCGAGATGGTGTGAGGGACAGTCCGTGAAGTTTTATCAAGCTAAGAACTTTTCATAGGTCCTTCCAGCTCTCTGAGCTTTGATATCTTTTTTAATAAAATGAAGGAGTTAGTGGCCACTATCAGTCTCTACCTTTCTCACTGTCATGTTGTTATAAGTGTTAGACTTCGGGAGGTAAGTAGACTAAGGCTGTGTGATACTGTGATTTAAAATGAGAAACACAGTTTCCCTCTTCCTCCGGATTCCTGGCACAGAACTCTCAAAACCCTCAGAGTTTCCCCGAGAGGAGACTGATACAGGTGCCTTTTGTTATGTTAATGAACAACTTCCGGAGGTGGGTGCAGTAGCCCGGGAAACCAACCGCGTGTTTAGAGGGTTGGAACTTTCATTCCCACCCCCACTTCACCTGCAGCGAGGGGCAAAGGGTTAGGGATTGAGTTCCATCCCCAGTGGCTAAGGATTTAACCAATCATGTCTCTGTAATGAAGCCTCCCTAAACATCCAGGGGGGCAGGGTTCACGGAGCTTCTGGGTGGGTAAATGGGTGGATTTGCAGGGAGAGCAGCGCGCCGAGAGCGGACAGAAGGGTACCTTCCCATACCTTGCCCTCTGTGTCTCTTCCATCTGGCTGTTCTGGAGTTACGCCCTGTTTTTTTAATTAAAACCACAGTTTTGAAAACTGTTTAGTCTTTTTTTTTTTTTTTTTTTTTTTTGAGAGAGAGAGAGAGAGAGACAGAGCATGAGTGGCGTTGGAGAAGAGAGGGAGACAGAATCAGAAGGAGGCTCTCGGCTCTGAGCGATCAGCAGAGAACCCTGCCCAGGGCTCGAACTCATGAACCATGAGATCATGACCTGAACCAAAGTCCGACTCTTAACTGACTGAGCCACCCAGGGTCCCTCTGATTTATATCCTTTTGTCATAAACCTGTGATCTAGTAAGTAAACTGTTTCTCTGAGTTTGGTGAGCTACTCTAGCAAATGAATCAAACCCAGTTGAGTGTCGTTAGAGCCTTTGATCAGAACCCTTTTGGTCAGAAGCACAGGTAACAACTTGGACTTGTGACCAGCGTCTAAAGTGGGGGTCGGGGTAGTCCTGTGGGATCTGACACTATCTCCAGGTAGTGTCAGAATTGAGTTGAACTGTAGAACACCCTGCTGGTATCCAAGAATTGCTTGATGGTGTAGAAAAAAGCTCACACACTGGAACTGGGTACAGAATCCCAAGATGGTAAAAAAAAAAATGAAAATTCTCTTCACTGAGGAGGAACTGAAGCAAAGAGGTAAAGTCAGCAGCCTCATTATGGAGAATGAGAGCTAAGCAATCACTTTCCCCACCCAGCTGGGTTTTCTTATGTGCGTTAGAAACTGATGGGGCCTGTTGTGTTCTATGAGGGACTCTGTGGCCCCCACTGTGGACAATGTTTCACTAAATGCAAATGATTTTAGAATAGAGAACAGTAAGGCCAGACTCCAGGTGCATCCCAGAGGAAACATGATCTCAAAGAAAAGATACTGAAGCTGCTTCTCTGGGTAAAATGGAAATGTTGGGCGTCAGGCTTGCTTGCATCTGTGAAGAGCCATCTGGTCCATGAGCAAGGACAAAAATTGTCTTTCTAGGATTTGTCAGTTGTCCAAGAAATGGCTCTATGAGAAATTTAGCTTGGTGTTCTAAATCAACAATATTTCTTTTTAAAATGAATGGTTTTTATCATTTTGAGCCACAAACTGCTTTGAGAGTTTTATGATGGGTAGATGATCAATATACAAAAATACAATATGAGTCATCACAGAGAGTTTTTGCAATTGATATCAGTGGGTTAAAAAAAAAAATCCCCTGAATGTGGTGGGTTGGTTTTGAAAATTCAATACACATAAGGATAATACTAGGCCTCCATTCTCAGAAATTCTAATTAATTAGATATTAAGGAGTTGGTCCTAAGATGCTGAATATTTGCATGCACCCAAGAGAATTCTGATTCAACTGAGCTGGACTAAATACTGAGAAACATTGCGATGGGGTCCTTGTCTCTGAGTTAGGAGATATGCCTCAGATTGCCTTAGAGCTCCAGGGTTCCTGTGTAGTCAGGAATTCAGCCCCCAAATTAATATCATCTTTTCCAATTTCAACCTAAACAGAAACCCAAGCCCCCCGTCAAATGAATTAGCCCAATGGGAGCAAAAACCAAATGTAAAGTAAATAAGATTTTGTAGTGGTTGAGCCAGTGTGCCTGGCTTCCTAGGCATCACCTATTGAGTGTTCAATTTCCAGGCCACTGGGTGACAAGAGGCCTGGCTTTATACAAGTATGGGCACTTGTCAGCTGCACTGTACAGTGCAAGAACTGTCAAATAGCAATGGGCTAGTGTCAGTGAGACCATGAGTGGTTTGCTCAGAAGCAGCATAATCAAGAGTGATTGCAAATGGGAATTGAGATCAGCTCCAGAGAAGTAGTGTTGAGCTGCAGATCGGAGCAAGGTGACACAGTCAATGGAGGGGAAATCAAGGTCTCATAGGACTAGCCCTCAGTAACTATTTGGGGAGCAGAATCAGAGTTGAATAGAGGCAAGCAGTTCAGGAGGGAGGCTGTGAGCAAAATGAAGTCATCAGTCTTATCAGATCCTGGCCAGTCACACACACTAGAGTGGACATAAGATGTTCTATACAGACATTCGCTGATGAACACCTACTATGTAGAGGTCCAGAAAAAGAAACCATTATGGATGGTAAAATTTCTCCCTCATCTTGTTTCTGAGGACTACTTAACAATGAATTTACAGAAAAACGAGTTACTTGAGTAACTGGTTCTATGCAACCTCATGAGCAGTCTTCTTGATTAGGGTGGTATCTAGTTCCGGAGGTGGAAAATTTTTTCTCTGCAGCACTGAATAGCGCATATTTTAGGCTTTGTGAACTACAATAGCACCTCTGTTGTTTATTCTTCGTTTTTGCCTTTTTACAATCTGTAAATAATGTGAAAACTATTCTTAGCTCTCTGGTAGGACAAAAGAGGCAAAAAAAACCACAAAAAAACAAAAAAAACAAAAAACAAAAAACAAACAAAAAAGACATGGAATGGATTTAGCCTCCAGGCTGTAGTTTGCTGAACTTCCACTTGAATATCCCAACAACAGCAGTAGGATTATTTTGGTTTTACATGACATTTGATATTTTCTAATAGCAATTATAGTTCAGTGGGAAAAAATAATAGTTATTTATTTCCCATTGAGAATATATCCCCTCCCCTATGTACTGAAAGGAGAGCCCAAACTCGTGGGATGAGAAACAGTGTTTTCTAAACTTGAGTCCTTTTGTAGCCACCTAACATTAAAATCTGTGGAGACAGAGTTGAATTTTAACTTGGTGTCATTTGACATAAAAATTCAGATGTGACAGTGGTCTGTCCCATTTGGGCTCTATTTTAAAAACTAGCCAGTGTGATTTTTAGATTATTTGGAGATTATTTTATTACCTGAGTACTACCATGATATTTTGTTAAGTCCAAGCAGACATTTGAACATGAGATCCTTTTGCTTCTCAGTAGTATCACCTTAACTGTTACCACATAATGAGATAGGAGCAGAAGTAAATTTAATAAAGGCCAAGTGATTTCACAGTTTTCCGGTCTTTTAATAGAGGAAAAAGGGTTGAATATGGCATCATCGTTTAAGACCTGGTATGTTTAGCACCCAACTAGAAAGATCCTGCATCAAAGATGTTAACTCTGTACCCTAAAGAAAAGGTTCAGTTTCAGCGGCAGTTCATTCTGGTTACATCCAATTTATGTTGTTACTTTGAATTTTGGCGAGATATATTTGTAAATTTGTGTATAGTGTGTCCTGTTATGAATGTATGAATGTGTCTGTGTGTGTGTATGTGAGTGTACTCAATTTAGATCAGTCCCAGAGGTGTTAGGAGACTGTCACAGTGCTCAGTGCAAAAATGTTAAGAGCCGGGCACAAGGTAGTTACGGTCAGCGTGGCTGGAGCAGGTCTGTTCTGGTCCGCGCAGGACCATTTTACATGGTAGTGAAGGACTCCCTTCCTCTGGGCAAATGCAGAGGCACTTGACCTGGCCATTGGTGACTGACTGCATTCTAGCTTCATCAGTTTCCTCAGTGGGGTACTCTCCCTCAGGGATGTGCTCCTGTCCTGAGTAAAAAACAGTGAATCTGAGAGATAATGTGGAAATATAATCTTTAGGACCTGGTAGCCAATTAAATCTAGAGGTCAAGGACTGCCCCCCGCCCCCAACTTCTGGCTTTGGTAACCGTTGTTTTTAAAATAATATCTGATTTATAGATTCCTTTGCAACAATTGCAGTAATTATTATTAGCTTTTGAAAAGCTTTGATGTAGTCAAGAATAACAAAACCCTTGGAAAGGCTAGTAAAAGAAGGGACATGGCAGCAGTAGGAACGGGCAAGGCACCCACTACAGAGTAGAAACCTGAAAGACTTGATTACTTCCTCTTTCCTGTGTGTTTATTTGAGAATGTCATAGGCATGAATCCATAGTGCCCTCTACTGCCTCACCATGGGTCTGGGCCAACATGGAACAGTGTGACCTCTTGTCTCCTGTATGCTTTAATGCCAACTTCCTTTTAGATGGACTTGGAGCTGTGGTTCTGGGAAGCAGGAGCATGGCTGAGTAGAAGTACTGGGAGAGGCTTTGGTGGGCACAGGGGAGCAGCTGAACCTTGGCCTGGTCATCTCTCTCCTCATTTCTCAACAGACAGATAGAAATGTTTATTTGGTGCTGAATGTTCAGTAGTTCATGCAAATAAAGATGACAGGAGTATAAAGAAATAAGCACTAGTCTTCATCCTCTAAGAGCTTATGCCAAAGCAGGGAGGCAGAACCCACCTGCAGCACACTGAGAACACTTGAGGACACAAACACAGGCAAATTAGTGTCTTCCACTGATAATTGGGCTGGATAACCTTCTCACAGCATCCTCTCACCATGAGAATATAGCCTTCTGTCTGTAGGAGGGATGCCAAGTGACGATGAAAGCTGAGTACCTCTGTGTGTGTGTGTGTGTGTGTGTGTGTGTGTGTGTGTGCGCGCGCGCGCGCGCACGCGCGCGCACGAAGGAGTATATTCTGTTACATTAGGAGATACTGAATAATTTTCAGATGGCTTAGAGGAAGATAAATGAGGTCCATATTTCTGAGTATGGAGAGGAAGGAACAAGAAAGGCTTAGTGGAAAGGAGGGCAAATTCAGAGGCAAGAATGAACAGTGAAGTTCAAACACAGTAAAAAGAGAAGTTAACAACATTTCCCAGCTGGTGGCATATGACTACTCTCTTACAAAATGTTTCCATACCCAAATCCAATCACCAGGAGCATGGAGGTGTATTGCTCCCTTAGCAGGATCTTAATGTTGAGCCAGGCTTTTGCTTGCTTGCTGCCTGATTACTGTAGTACTTGGTCTAATTCTTTTTATCTTGAGCCCATAGGCCTAAGCAAAGCTGAGCAGCTGGTGTGTATTTTTATTCTCTTGTGATGGTGAGCACTTTAGCTATTAATCTTTGAAGCTCAAAAACAAATGGCAATAGGTCTTAACCAATGTCCTGGATCCCTCAGTCAAGTTGATGTTTTGTTTGGTTGTTTTATAAAGAGATTTAAGGACAGTTTGCATCATATCCATTCCTCATAATTGCAGATGTTAAATGCAGTCCTGGAACAAGGTGTAAATTATGGGAGACAGCTTAGTGATGAAATGCCAGGTCTTTAACAGGCTTTGATGGGATTAGCTTAGTAATAGTTATATAATGTGTGATTTGAGGCAATGAACATGCTAAAAGGGACAATTATTTCATCATAATGGACACACTTTTCACAGAATGATATTATCTGTCCCTTTGCAGTGTTCATGTATATGTAAATGAAGGATACTTGTCATCATGGCAATGGCAAGACTCGCTGGCAGGGATCACGTTGCAAGTCTACTTCAGCCAGTGAGGACACAGAGCAGCATTCTAGAAGCAAGCCTGTGGGCCATGGAATCAGGTTGCCTGTCGGCATCTTGGTGCTACCGCTTGCCGAGCAACCTCGGGCAGGTGACTTAACTATTCCCTGAACCTTGGATTCTTAATTATAAAATGAGGGTCATTTTAATGTGTACCTATTATGATGGGCATCGGTGCCGACAGCATGTATAAATCACACACCAGTGTTAGGCGTGAAATAAGTGGACTATTAGTTTCCTTATTGTTGTTGGATCTGTTACTTTCTTGTACCGTATTTATCTGGAATTTAAAATGGCGGTAATGCTTCCTGGGAATTTTTTAAACATGTATAGTTGAGCTTTTCCTGGAAGACAGAGTAAAATGACAGTATATGAGAAGAAGAATGAATATATTTTTATCAGAAACCTAGTACCTAAACCAGCTACTACTGCCCTCTCTTTCTGCTGCCCAACACACCTTCTGTGTGTTTCCAAGCTTCATTGCTCCACCTCAAGGAACATCTGTATTTAGGAGACCTCAGACTGAACTGCCTTCACCCTTTTGCCCAGGCCACCACTCCAATTCCAAACTCAGTTTCCAAATTTTTAGTCTGTAAATTTGATATAAATCCTTTTGGTAAAAGAATCTTTAGTTCTTGTTGTTGTTTCCAGACTGAAGCAGTAACATGTATGTAAGATCTCCTGATTGAATGAAGGTCAAATCTAGGATACTTATCCATGTGGGTCAGACTGTCTAGACTGAGAATTATTCTAGATAATTTAGGCCATATGGACACATCTTGCTCCTTTCACCTTTGGAGCTCAGCATGCATCTACCTATGGGCAGAGTTTCTTCCTCTCCATAGGACAGCCAACTCTTCTCCTTGTACCCGAGCTGATTTTGACCCACTGCTGGTTCTGAAGCTTGAGCAGCTCGACTTTAGCCTCTGGAAATCTGCCTGTGCTGGGCGTCCCTTCTGAGCCCTGGAGCACTCAAATGTTAAGATGCCAGAAAGATGAGGAAGAAGCAGCAAAGAGGACTGAGGGGAATAGACCAGTTGGAGTAAAACAATAATAACTCAGGAGACTATGGTTTCCAGGAGGTCAAATAAAGTATTTCAAGATTGATGAGGTGGCCAGTGATATCAAATGCTGTTAGCAGATGAAGTAGATGAAAACTAATAACTGATTATTGAATTTGGCAATATTGATTAGGTTAGTTTAGTGCATGAATTTCATCCTCTCTTTAATTCTGGTAAAATCTCTGAGAATGTAACTCTTTTGTACTTTTTTGAAAACAACCTAAGATACAGAGTACATAACATGTCCAGATTTACCCACTTGGAAAGTGGTAGAGTTGAGGCTTGAACTCAGATTTTCTGACCCCAATTCCTATTATCTCTGATATCAGCCATTTACATTTTTGTTTGACTTTAAATCAGATTTCGTTTTTCCAAGGAAGTCACATTTTAAGACTCATTACGCATTGTAGATATAAGATTTTTTCCATTTTTATGAATCTTAAGTATTAATCTGGTGGAATAATGCTTTTAGGAACCCCTTACATTATCTGGGAATAAAGCTTGGTCTGAGCATGACCACCTTTAACGCTCAGCCTCTGAACACCCTGAATGTTTTGTGGAGAGTAGAATGGGAAGAGGATAATGTAAAGAGAGAGAGAGAGAGGATTCCTGCTTCCTCAAATGAATCCTTTTCCTGAGCACAGTTAGTTGGCCTCCCCTGAAGAGACTTCTGAGAAGGTCAACATGTATTGGTCATGGTCATTCGGTGCTCTAGGCAACATGACAGGCAACTAGTAATTCTGGGACTAACAAGTTCAAAGCTTCTTGAAGAAACAAGACCTGAGTATAGAGTCCAATTTTATTGTGTCTATTTTGCTGTAAACAAGCATATGTATGAGACTCTATCAAGGTCATCTCAACTCTGTCTACTCCTTCCTTAGCATAAGACTCTCCTAAGTATTTTCCAAGAGTACTGTACAGGCAAAGGGTTGAACATTTGTAAGCATTTGTGCACAGCATTGAAGTAGTAGAATTCAGGCAGAGCATCAGGTGACTCTTTTGTAGTTCAGTGATTAATGCCGTAAAAATGGAATACTCAAATAAGGATATGCCTGTGGCTTTGGAACAATGTGAACAGGACTTCTGTGATAAAGGAGTAATGAACTTTTTTGTCTGTTCATAAGCCCAAATGGTTGGGTAGACTGAAAACTGCTGTAGATATGATTTCTTGAGGACTAGAGAAGAACCAGAGGGAGATTGATTTGACTGATCCATTAGTTTTCATCGCTTTTGTTCAACATAGGGATTTCTGTTTCTCTTACTGACAAAAAAATCAACAGTAGTGTTAGAGATATGGTAATGCTACAAAATGATGGGAAAAACAGCCTGCAGATAATTAGAATGTACATGAAAGTGGCTTTATTCTCATAGATATCAGATTCATACTTACCCACTAAATAATTTCAGATCAGATGTCTTCTGTGTGTATTTCTTTTGCTACAAAAGATACAAAAGATAGTTGTCATCATGAGCTTCATCAAAACCTGAAAAAAATCATGCTAAAAATTTGGCATCACAGACATCAACGTAATATTTAGGGTATTCAAGGCTGGAAAGAATCTCTTAAAATTTAATTTCATTTTGAGATGTAAAATAATGGAATTCTAGAATTGCAAAATGCTAACAAGCAGAACTTACTAAAAACCCAACATTAATTAAAATACCCCAAGTCATGGGCCAATTCTAAGTTTTATAGGGCTGTTTTGAATAGTTTAAAAGCTGAGACTTATGCTAAGTCAACATGCCTGGTCCATCCAGAGCCCTCTGAGTGTCCAAGACAGCCACAAAAATGCTGAAGAGAGTCCATAGCCTTGAATTCAGAGCCTCCATGACTGTGCCTATTATTCGTGAATGCGGTTGGAAACTAGCGCTCAAGCCTCAAAGCAATGAAGCCTGCCTGATAAAGAAAGTAGCTTCTGAAATGGTAATACCTTGAACAGATTCTGGAGGGTTGAACAGCTCCAGGATCTAAAGATTAAGGATGGATGTTAGGTAGTTAATCTGTAAGTGTTTCACATGTTGGTCTTGGGTGGGTGGGGCAGGATGTAAAGGCGTCACATCAAGGAGAGCCAGGAATTCATCCACCATCCTGCCATTAAGTCGTTGCACATCATCTTGGCTCACTCTGAATCTCTCAGTGGTTCTGTTTTCTTACTGGTAAAATGTGGGGAGAGTGATTGTCACTGCCTCTCCCAGGATTAATGAGGTGGTATTCACAAAGAGCATTGTAGCCTTAGAAAGGAATGCCCTGTGGCAAGACATTATAGGGCAATAACATTAAGCATGTTTGAAACATGTGCCTGCTGTTACCAAATGGATGCTATGGCTGAACAGTCTTGTATCTCAACTACAAACCAATGCATATGGGACTGCTTACAGATAACAGATGACAGGCTGAATAAGTGAGATAGCTGATTATTATACAGAAGGTAGTTCATGCTTAAAGAATGCTTTCTGCTTGCTATTTCATCCTCCATACACTGAAGACGTACTTGAGAAATCCCATTTAGCTTATCACTGGCTATTGATGGAGGAAATTAGAAATGGAGAAAAGGCCTGGGTTACCGAAGCTGTTTCCCGGGAGACCATACGGAAGAAGCAATTCCAGCCGCAATGCCTGGATGCTCCTGCTGTGTGTTAACTCAGCTTCATAAACTTGCCTCTGTAACTGTGGCTGTGATAAGTGCCAGACTAAGCCTAGGATGGCTAGCCCTAGACTTAATCTTCACGGTTGCCTGAAATCTTTTATACAAGGACCGCATTGTAAACCTCCAGGATCCACAAGTAAATAGCGAGGCTCTGTCTTCAGAGTGGCGCCTGCAAATATCCCACCTTGCTTGTGTAAATTATTCCAGCATATTTCCATTTACCAGGCAGATAATGAGCCAGCTGCCTCTAAAGAGCATCTTTTCCTATATTTGGAGGTCCTGGGATTCATAGTATGATCAACTTGCTGAAATCAGATTACTTTATTCCTCTAATTAAAATTCTCTAATGGATTCCTCTAATTAAAATTCTCTAGTGGATTCCCCATTGCACTTGGGAAAAATCCCATCCTTTTACCACAGTCATCAGGGCTCTTGCAGAACTGGCCTCTAACCTCCTCTTGGACCAGCTACCCCTTGTTTGCCGTGCCGCACGTCCAGCTCATTCCCACTCTAAGTCTCGGCCCTTGCCGCCCCTAATGGCTAAAGTGCTCTGCCCCAGATTACATGCTGGAAGCTTCATATCTCAGCTCAGATGTCACTTTCTCAGAGAGGCCTTCCCTCACCATCTGATCTAACATCCTGCCCTTCCCCTCCCCACCTGCCATCGTATAACCTCAGTATATTGTCTTTCAAAACATAGCAACTGCAATTACTTTACTCATTTGTTGCCATGATTATTGTTTCCTCCTCATGGAAGTAGACCTGACTAGTTCGCTTGACTATCTTCGTCACTTTGTAGCCCTTGTGTCTGGAAGAGCACCTGGAACATAAAGTCACTAGGACTTCAGTGGATGGATTAATGGGCAGCATTCATGATTTAGATTTCCAAATTCTTTGTGGGATTTTTGATACTACTCGCTGTGACCAGCTCCTCAGGGTGATACACTTGCTCTGACAAACTCTTTCTCCTGGTGTATAGTTAAGATAGTCTGGAATCATTCTATTCATTACCGCTTAACTTTATGGACAAGAGAGAACTTACGGAAAATGGGGTCTAGAGAGACAGCTATTTCTGGAGTGGTTCAACCTGAAAAGACTTCTTACTTACTTCCTTTTAGTTTTCTACATACATAGGGGGTGTTACAAAAGAGCAGTGCTCAAATTTCAATTCTCATCCTTACCAGCGGAAGGTTTGGAAGAAATTCAACCTTTCTGACTTTGCATTCTCATGTGTTGCCTGCCTGATTTTTATCTGAAGGGCCAAGTGAGATAATGTGGCTGCAAGGCTCTGAAACCATTTTATTGCTATTTGGATGTAAGATATGAGTGTTTACACAGGAGCATCTTGAATAATCTATCTGTTGACTCCTTTCTTCCTCATCAGGTGATCATTTTTTACTTCATTTTGTATTTGGAGTATTCAATGCAATAGGTATTCAATACATCATCCAATGAATGAATGAGCGAACTCTATTATCATTCCTTTCTTTCTCTTGGTCAACTCCTATCTCCTTATTGTAAACTTTATTGACTTTGTATTTATTTTTCACTCTTTTCTGGTAAGCTATTGGCCATTGAATAAAAACAGTTTCATAGGAACATCTCCCATTTAAAGTGATTTTAGTGTGACTTTCTGCTGTTATTGTCACTGCACGTGGTCTGGACATGGGTTTTAGCATCCTAGAGTGCTGTAAGGGAGAGAGGGAATCTGCCCCATAA
Organism: Hyaena hyaena; assembly: GCF_003009895.1. Classification (NCBI taxonomy): domain Eukaryota; kingdom Metazoa; phylum Chordata; class Mammalia; order Carnivora; family Hyaenidae; genus Hyaena; species Hyaena hyaena. The sequence continues at coordinate 44,304 of NW_024080701.1, read as the reverse complement.
ACAACGTGAAAGGCACAGATCTACTACTGGCCATGGCCTTCTAGGGTGTAGACTCATAATATCTGAGACTCTTTATTAATCACAACCCTAGCCCACTCCAATCTATGTGCTGTAACCATTGAGGAAACTGAAGTCAAGACCTTAGTGAATCATGTCCTAGGCTGTTGGGCAATACTTTTATTTTGGGATTTGGATTATTTGTAGATTGCCCTTTTTTAGTAAAATGAGCGTCACTGTTTCTTTCCATTTTGCAAGAAAAACCTACTGGCTATTTAGCCAGAAGGCAAATATTTTCATTTTGAATTGCTTTCTGGACATTTTTCCAACAGTTTGATTTGAAGCTGTGAAACACATTATTCTTCTTTCCTCCTCCCACCTCCCCTCCCCCATTTCCTCTGAGGTAGATCAAAACCAATGCTTCAAAAAATAAAGCCAGTATTCTGTGATTGCTTCTTTACCATATGAAAGGATCAGAGAAACTGAAATAAATGCTTGTTTGGATCCAAAATCCTGCAGTCAAGGAAAGTCTGCCAGCCAATCAGGTATCCCAGAATATCTTGCCTTAAGGCCAGCCTGCCCAGGGACTGGCATTGAAGTATGTCTGGGCTTTGGTATTTTCTGTGTAGCTTAAAATGCTATCTTTGGGCACATTTATTGGGCTGCATAAGAAATATTGTACAATCTGCATAGTGATGAAGTTACGTATGTCTTAAACATGCTCTCCAGTCATAGAATATTCCTTTTGCAGACCTTTGGATCCCTTAGGTTGTTTTTAAATTTAATTTTAATTTTCTATTTTTCCATCTGGATGCACTTTCCAGTCTCCATTACTTTTACTAAAATTTTCCAGCTTGTTTGCTTCTTTAACCACTGAAAACCTTACCTCCGAACCTATGCCCTTTACACAATAGCGCGCGCGCGCGCGCGCGCACACACACACACACACACACACACACTTTCAAAAACAAATGTTAAAAACCTTAAATTTAAGAGTTTAATTTCATTTCCAGCTGTAATTTACTGTCAGTAGCCTGGATGTCCTTAATTTTAGTCATTTCCACTCCTGCTTGCTTCAAGTCAAGGCACTCAAATCCCGACTGACTCATCGTCTAGGTATTTAGTAAATTTGTATCTTTCCTTTTTATTTTGGTGACATTGCTTAGGTATGCCCTATCATTCTTGACATAGCTGATAATGAGACGCCTTCAAGAGACATTTTTCTTACTTGTTAATAACAGCAAGTAATAGCAGTTGAATTAAAAAAAAAGAATAAAAGACAAATAAAAATAATTTCAAAAAGGATCATGATTGGGGTGCCTGGGTGGCTTAGTCGGTTGAGCGTCCGACTTTCGCTTAGGTCACGATCTCGCGGTTCGTGGGTTCGAGCCCCGCGTCGGGGTCTGTGCTGACTGCCAGCTCAGAGCCTGGAGCCTGTTTCAGTCTGTGACTCCCTCTCTCTCTGACCCTCCCCTGCTCACACTGTCTCTCTCTCTCTCTCCTAGAAATAAAAAAAAAAAAAAAAAAAAAAAAAACCAAAAAGGATCATGATGAACAAAACGGCAATGAATTGTTAATTTTCAGAAATAGGTTGAGGATTCATATTTCAGATTCCTCAAAAGTAGGTGAACTGCTTTCTTCTCACTTTTTCCATAGTGTCCTTTAAGTAGAGGATGAAGGATGCTTTGCAGAGGTGAATAAAATTCACTGCCCTATCATTACGAAGGCTGACTCAAACTTTCGAATGTTTTGAGTGGTTGGAAAAAATAAACCCAAGATGATTTTACGAGTTTTTTAAAAAAAATTATTAATGTTTTATTTATTTCTGAGAGAGAGAGAGAGAGAGCGCGTGAGCAGAGGAGGGTCAGAGAGAGAGGGAGACACAGAATCTGAAGCAGGCTTTAGGCTCTGAGCTAGCTGTCAGCACAGAGCCTGACACAGAGCTCGAACCCATGAACCGTGAGATCATGACCTGAGCCGAAGTCGGATGCTTAATGGACTGAGCCACTCAGGTGCCCCGATTTTATGAATTTTAAAAGTGTTGTATGAACCTTTGGGAAAGATCCAACTGGACCAAACCTGCTTTATCTTTCCTGGATGCATACTGTACACTGGGAACTTAAAGGCTTTGATAAGTCCCGTACTAAGGAATCTTGTTTAATTTGGTATTTCCCACACTTATTAGACTATGGAATTCTCTTCTCACAGAATAAGAATGAACTCTTACAGAAAATGTCCACATAACACAGTTAAAGAAAGGCTCTGATCATTCTAAAAGCAGAGGGTGGGTGTATGGGGCATTGCCTTTGCCATGTGATCAGCAAGAAAGAACCAGGAAAAGTGGCCAAGTTCAGTGGCAACCAGCTTGCACCTAGGGATGAAAGCACAAGATGTGGCCTTGAGTGGAGAGCCTCTGCTCACAGTGAGAACAAGACCGAGGGAGAGAAAAGCTGCTGAGATGTTCCATGTGACCCTGAGCAGGCACGCAGAAAGGTTGCTCCTTCTGGTAAGCTGAGTTTTTCCAACTTGGCATGTTTGAATCATGCAGTTGTTTTATGTTGCCTCAAAGACAATTGACTGTGTTTCTTTTATTCGACGTATATAGAAGAAAACAACAGTCTTGAGACATTAATTCAATAATTACTCAGCATATCCCTGGTGAGTGCTCATAACCATATTTTTAAAACAGGTTCAAAGTATTTGTCATTGTTTTCATTTTAAACCACGTCAGTTAGATTTCCTACAAATTACACATGTGCGCATGCACGTGCATGCATCATGTGCGGGCACACACACACACACACACACACACCACTAACACCCACATGTCTGTTTCTCATTCTGTGGTGACATGTAATGAAAGGTTATTGTAAACCAGGTCTACATAAGACAGCTGCCCTGCAGATGTTCCAGAACTATATTAAATGCTCTACACATTAATATTGGCTTCTAGGGGTCTGAAGCTCTCACCCCAACCCAAGTACTTTAACTTCTCATTCCTCTTCCATTTACTTTCAAACTGAATGATTAAGGGACAATATGAAAAACACATGTAAAATGCCCATTGCGTTTTCTTTTCTTTTCCCTTTCTTTTTCATACATAAAAACAATGGGGGAAAGCCAATGCACAGATATTGGGGCCAACGAGTGGTTTACTTTGAAGCTTACCAGGGACACTAGGGAAATTTGCCAGTACATGGATTGCGTTTGAACCGTCAGATCAAAGAAAGAAATATGGAGTGTCAGAGGCTGGCATCTCCTGAGTTTGGATGTCTAAAGTGCAGTGTCCAGAGCAATTTTCATTCCTTGTCCATGTTGCATTTTGTGTCACTCTTCTCTTCCAAAAAGTCCTTGAAACGAAAAGGCACATGTTCAGTGTGGACAAAGATGTACACCATCATCACATTTTAAAAATGGAATTGTCAAGTAGCCTTGGATTTAGATTTCATTTGGGGATCTACTGATCCCCAGGAAGGTTTAAATCCTTGGTAGTGAAGTATTTCATTTCCTTTATCCTTTCTAAGGACATTTCATTTAACTTCTAATTATTGTTTTCCTTATTTTTCCAGGGTCCCCAAAGGAAGGATTTTTTATAACCTTACCCTTCTTGGGAACAATGGGGGAAGATCAGTAAGGCTCCCTGGTGGAACTGGACATGAGAATTAGGCTGATACACGGTGGCCTAGACTTTGCACCTAGTAAGACATTATACCCACAGGATAATTAGGGGATCTGTGGCAAGCCTGTGATCTTCTGAAGTTCCAAGTGGAGGCATGGAGTGCCCCTGATGGCAGAATTTCATGGAGAATGTCATTGATGTTTGTACACCAAACTCAAAACCTAGCAGGTAGTCTGGGTGTGATAAGACAGAGAAAAAAGATGGTGCCTTGATCATCTATGATCTTCTGGCCTTCTCACAGACCCCAGAGCCACAAATGAGCAAAGCCACTTCATTTTGCCTTCCACTGACCAGTCCTCTCTGCTATTGCTCTTCAAAGATGCTGGGAATCTTCTGTCTGGTAAAAAAAAAAAAAAAAAAAGGTGGATGGTACATATGCTTCTGATTTGGATTCTCATAATAACATTCCCTAAGATTTCCAAAAGGCCAACACCTTGAAAAAGCATATTAAATGGCTTAGTGTTTGTTTTTCGAATGTTTTAAATGCTGCATGCAACTTTGTGTGGTTCTGGGTATGCATTTAGCATTTAGTTAGAAGTCAGTGCAGTGAGTTTTTCCCACTTTATTTTCTACAAAATGGTTTAGAAGTGGACAGCTGTGTCTGTGGAGCTGGGGTGACTTTCCAAAAGGGAACATACAGCCAAGGTTTTCTTTCTTCTTGAGCACCAGGGCGAAGGTTGGCCTTACACCTATAAGTTGTGACAAGTCCATTTCTGGCTGTGACAAGTCCCAGAATATCATTTCCTCTTGTAGTTCGTGATTTTATCACCCCTCAGCTGGAGTCACTCATTCTATTACCGTCTTAGATTTCAGTTTCCATAATGCGCCCATCTGATTTCAGCATTACTTTTCTTGTTCCTGGGAAGAAAACGCCAAATTATTTGTTTAACCCCTTGAGTCATCAGTTCATCAATAGGCCGGGCTCTGTACTTCAGGGTAGCTCAACAAACAGTTTTACCACTGACCACAGAGGTGGATAGAATAATCCTTTTCTGCAAAGAGCACAGGGGATGATCCAAGTCAGGGCATATGGGGAATGATTTCCATTGCCATCTGCATTTTGCAGAGGCTCCTGTAACCACCAGACCGCTAGGTCCTCTCGTTCACCCTATCAGTTCCAAATAGAGTGGACTTCACACACACACAAATATGTATCTACTTGAACAAAGACATGGTTTATGCTCTTCTCTTCACATCCTTGGATCATAGGCATTAAAATATTCTTCTTTTCTGCCTAAGATCTTTTACTTTAAAATTTTAAAAAGCTCACATTGTGTCAGCATGGTCTTCTTATGTCTGTTCACTACTGTTGTTGTTGTTTAAGAAGTAAACAGAAAACTTCCTCCCCACCCAGTTCGATCTCCTTGCTTTGTTAAATGGGTGTTATTACCCTTTTCACTAGGGGTCATTTAAATTAATCCTCAAAGGTTTGGATTAAAATTAACTAATATATATGTTAAAAGTCATGTCTATATACAGATCTGTTTGACTATTTTGACCAAACATGAAACTACAAGTAAATGGAATGAAGGTTTGGGACTCTCTTACCAACCAGTTATTTGGGGATGTGTATCTTATTAAATGATTTGGGTGAAACCTGTACTTTTCTGCCAGGTATTTTATGTTCCATATATAAATGAACAAGCTATAAGACTAATAAGGAAATTCAACTGAAAATAATTATACATTTTTTTTCAGTGACTGAGAACCATGGTATTGTGGAAAGTTTTTGTTGTACTTAGTTCTTCTCATTTGTGTGTGTGTGTGTGTGTGTGTGTGTGTGTTTCTGAAGGCCTAACTCTGATGGATATTCTATTCATGAGTACTCCACATGTTGTTAATTGAGTCCTTTGAAATTCCTTCTCATTTTGTGACAATTCTGACTTCTACTGGTGGTGGCTGACATTGTGAGAAGAATAAGTTGTACATATAGTCTTTAGATTGTACCTGCGTGCATTCTAACCTGCCAAATTATGAAAGAACAAGAGGAAACCACAGCGAGGAGAGAAGATTATTGGAAAGTTTTTGCCTCCAGCTACCTCTGCAGAGTGTCACCCAGGTGCCTTTCTGACATGGGGTTTTAAGTGATGCTTCATTTGTCAGTGTGGATATCTTCAGAATGAGCATCCTCTCAGAATTCCTGGAAGAACAGCATCTTTTTTACTTACTGTTTCCTTGGGAGGTTCTAGAAGATAGGATGGGAGACCATGCTGATTTGGAATGGAAAAGAGGCCAGTATTTATTATATCAACACCTGAGGATTCAACCTATAGGCTGCCTGCTGTAACCTCAGGAGGCTGAGCAACTGTGTATTTAATAATATCGAGGACTTTGTGACTTACAAAAAACCAGTGGAAAGCAAGGTCTGGAATCAATGTGCATCCACCCTTCCCTGGTTTATAAGACTCTAGGGAGACAGATTTGTGCTTTGTCATTTCTGAATCATGCAGGATGCTTAATAGTGAAACAATGGCGCTACTTGTAAACTCAGCAGCTAATAATTACTGAGTGTTTGCTCTAAACCAAGCAATACACTAAGCACTTCATAAACATTACCTTATTTAACCTTGATTATGATTCTACAGTGTTATAATGAGTATTCTCACCTTATTGACAAAAGAATGTAGGCTTAAGGTTTATATAACTTGCCCAGGGTGACATAGATGATACAGCAGGTTGAGTAGTGGTCCCCAAAAGATATGTTCAATTCCTAATCCCTAGTGCTTGTGAATGTGGCCTTATTTAGAAATAGGGTCTTTGCAGATATCATTAAGATAGGAATCTTGAGATTTCCTGGATTTAGGGTGGGTCCTAAATCCAATGATAGGTCTCCTTGTGGAAGAAAGGAGAGGGAGATTTGCAACACACACCGAGATGACCATATGAAGATGGAGGCGGAGATTGGAGTGACACACCTACAAAACAAGCAACATCAGAGATTGTTGGCCCCCACTAGAAGCTAGGAGAAAGGCATGGAATGGATTTTCCCTCAGCCTCCAGAAGCAACCAACCCTGCCAATACCTTGATTTCAGACTTCTGGCCTCCAGAAGTATGAGAGAATAATTTATGTTGTTTGAAGCCACCCAGTTTGCGGTCATTTGTTACAGCGACTCTAAGAAACTAATACAGCTTGTCAGTGATGGAAACAACATTAAACACCAAACATCAAAGCCTATGTTTTGAGCCCTATTCCTTACAGATCCACTGTATTGACTAGGCCGATGCCATGTGTCTAATAAATGTTTAATAAATGTTGCTGGGTTTAAATGTATTTGAACAAAACAGATGGCTGAATTTTGATTCTTCTCATTTCTTTGGAAAAATGTCAGTGAAAGAAAGCATTTGGAGTACGAATGGCTGTATTTTTTTGGTAGTAGCCATTTCGAACAATGTGAACAGTTTCCTATATGATTTGCCTTTTGTTTTCATGAATAGCAAACCATTATAATCTCAGAGAGTTAGCATTTTAGGTCCATTGATCAGACACTTGTTAAAAAAAACCTCCTGACATGATAGAGGCAGTCCCTCAGATGAACAACTCCCGAAAATATCTTCCAAAATCACTTACTTTTCTTATCTTTCATCTGTGGAGATGGTTATGAGCATCTCATTTTAAGTAGGACCACAGTTTGCTCTGCACAAGTATAAAGGGATAGAGTAAGTTAATAGGGAAGTGAACTTGGGGAAGTGGGAGGGCAGAATTTCAGGCATCACCCACAACAAGAGGTCAAATGCGGGAGGAGAGAGAATTACCAGGAAAATGGCTGATGAAAAAACACAACATTTTGCTTGTGGTACTGTTTAGAGTAAAATAATTGACTTCAACTTTTCTGCCATAAATGATTTCTCTGAGAGAGAAGATTTTAAAGGATTAGACCAGAGGCATGGATTGCTCTCCTTCTCAATTTCCACTGGAGTTTGGTTTTGGTAAGAAGCATTCTTTTCCTATGCCCTTTGTCAACACCATTCAGTGGCTGTGATCATCAGGCAGAAAGGTCACACCACAAACTGTCTAACCCCTGAGAGTGCTGGCAACATCTCACCCCAGTGAAGACTCAAATCTCATTCTGCTGGAACCAATGGCTTTTTCAATGTTGCACTGAAATGGCAGAACTTTTGTATGGCTTTTTCCCCCACACCATTTTTACCCTTTTTGTAAAATGTATTCCTTCCTGGAACTCCATAAGCTTGGCATTATTATCCCTATTTTTCAGCTGAGGAATTGAGTCTTGGGGAGGTTAAGTGGCCTGCCCCAGATCACATGGCTCTCAAAGAATCCTAGGACGTCTCGGGATATTCCTTGATCTGTTTCTAAGGGGAGGAGTGATTGGGAGTTGAGGACCTTTGCTTCACCACCCTGCAGGCCATTCCAGGCCAGTGTAAGTCTGGTGCCATGTCTGACAACTAGCTGTAGAAATGCTTTAAGAGTTGGATGCTACAGTAGACTAAAAGCACAGGAAAGGAAAATGGATTAAATATCCATTCCATTCAAGGAGAGTTATATGTGTCTAGTTATAGAAAATGCCCCGGAGCCGCCAAGGTTTCGTTTTTTGGGGTTGTTTTTTTTTCCTCCTCATCTCCTTGGGGGAAGATAAACCAGAGAATTTTTTAAAATACTGTTGACATTGTTAAATTCTAAACCTCCCTCTGCTCCTACCAGTAACTTTCCAATAGCTAAACAGAAGCAATTTAGGCATAGTACACAAGACAAAGTAAACCCACTAAGATTCAGTTGTCTGTTTTCCCAGGTGTTAAAGTGCATATTTCCAGCAACTAAGTTAAAATCAAAGATTGGCAGCAACTCTTTCTAGCCAACTGTGTCTTGGTGCTGGAATTTAAGAAGGATATAGTTCAACAACTGTAAAAATATCTTTTGGTCTTGAAAAGAAACATCTTTTTAGAGACATAGAGAAAATGCTTCATTCCATTTTAATTACCTTACTCTTCATCTTTATTATTTTAATAACATTTTCTTCAATTAAAAAAATCATCATCTTACATCTACATAAAATTATCCGGCTCTTATAAACACATAAAGCCTGGTAAACAAAACGAAAATTACTTCTAATCCCACCATTTGATGGTAACAACTGGTAGCATTTTGAGGTATAGTCTCCTGGTTAGTTGTGTGTTTATGTGTGCATGTGTGTACACATGTGCACATGAGTATGTGATTTTACAAAATCAAACCTGTATTTTAAAATATGCCTTTTACACTTATCCATATATTATGAACTTTTTTTTCATATCACTATTATTCTGTGGTATCATTTTAAGTAGCTTTACAATACTCTAAATTTTTTTTTATGTTTTATTTATTTCAGAGAGAGAGAGAGAGAGAGACAGCATGAGCAGGGGAGGGTCAGAAAGAGAGGGAGATACAGAATCTGAAGCAGGCTCCAGGCTCTGAGCTAGCAGTCAGTACAGAGCCGGACGTGGGGCTCGAACCCACGAACCGTGAGATCATGACCTGACCTGAAGTCAGACGCTTAACCGACTGAGCCACGCAGGCACCCCTACAATATTTACTTTAATCATTTTATTGTTCTACGTGTTTTGAAGTATAAATAACATGCGATTAATATCCAGTCCAAAAATCTTAGAAAATGTCTTTAATTTTCTCAGAGGAGTTTGTGATTAAAAGAGTATGCACTAAGACTTTGGATACATGTTGTCATTTTGTCCTCTTAGAAAGTAAGAAATACTTATACCTTTGATCGGTAATAGATTAAGCCCCTCATTTCCTTGCATGATAATGGGCACACTTAGTTTCAATAATTGCCACTGTGGCAAAATACACTATTTTGTTACTTAAATTTAAATCTTCTATTAAGAAGGATAAGAATTCATCTGTTATTCAGTCATGTTTTTCTTTTCTGAATTGTCTGCTCATTATTTATGACATTTTATTGAACATATTTTTAGGTCCTTATTTTTGTTGTTTTATTGCTGATTTGTAGGTGCTCTATAACCAAAGAAAATATTTTTCCTTGCCATGAATTTTTTTACATTACTGCTTGTGTGTGTGTGTTTTCCACTTCTAATTTTTAAATTATGTTTTAATTTTAATTCAGTTTTTAACTTTGTTGAAGGCATTTTTGACATTAAGAAGTTTGCTTTTTAGGTAGTCAAATCTATCAGTATTGTATTTTATTGGTTCTATCCATAAAATATTTACTTATTTGTAACTTTTATGCCCCAAGATCAGAAAAATATTGATAATTTTTTCCAATATTTTGTTATATTCAGTTCTTGAATCCGTCTTGAATCTTCTCTGTTATGAAGAAAGACATTAACACCCTCCTTTCATATTTAGCATAACACTTAAATAATTCACTATTATTTGGCATGAGACCCTTTCATGTATTTTCAAATACATACCATGTTTTGTATGTATTTGAATTTGTTTCTAAACTTCATATTTTGTTCTATTCATCTTTTTATTCTTAGACTTCCCCCACAGTTTTAGTTATTCTCTCTGCTTGTTACGACTTTCATCTTCATTTTATTATTTAAAACTTTTTTCTTGGATACTTTGATAGTTCACCTCTCCAGGGTATATTTTAGAATAATTTTGTCAAATCAAATATAAAAATATAATGTCCCATTGGTATTTCGATTAAAATTGCAATTGCATTTAATGTGCTAATCTTAGGTGATCTGACATCTTTTCAGTATTTAGTCTTAGGCTCTTTATTCATGAAGTGACCTTATCCTTTACAATCACTGAGGTTGTATCAGATATTTATAATTAATTCACCACAGGGTGTAGATGTCATACATTCTATATTTGCCCCACAGTTTGCCTTAGACGCGGCCTAAACATTGGCATTAGGCAGTGGTGTGGCCGGTTTGCAAGGGCTAAAGTATCTACCCTGGGCTTACATCATACGCACGCATGCACACACGCACCTGCCGGCCCCCATGCCTACGGAGCTTTGCTTTCAAGCCCCGGACTTGAAGTTGATTAAGCAAGGAGGAGGAGGAAGAGATATTTGGTCAAGAACAGGAGAGAGCAGGTGTTTTGTTGTTGTTGTTGTTGTTGTTGTTGTTTTACAAATAGTTTATTGTCAAATTGGTTTCCATATAACACTCAGTGCTCATCCCCACAAGTGCCCTCCTCCATGCCCATCACCCCCCTCCCCCCTACTTCTATCAGTCCTCAGTTTGTTTCTCAGCATTCAAGAGTCTCTCATGGTTTGCCTCTCTCCCTTTCCCCCACCATTTCCCCCCTTCTTCTCCCCCTTGTTCCTCCGTCAAGTTCCTCCTAATCCTCCTATACGTGCAAACATATGATATTTGTCCTTCTCTGCCTGACTTATTTCACTCAGCATAACACCCTCAAGGTCCATCCATGTTGCTACCCATGGCCAGATTTCATTGTTTCTCATTGCCATGTAGTATTCCATGGTATAGATAAACCACATCTTCTTGATCCATTCGTCCGTTGATGGACACTTAGGCTCTTTCCATGTTTTAGCTATTGTGGAGAGTGCTGCTATGAACATTGGGGTCCATGTGCTCCTATGCCTCAGCATTTCTGTATCCCTTGGGTAAATTCCTAGCAGTGCTATTGCTGGGTCATAGGGGAGTTCTATTGTTAGTTTCCTGAGGAACCTCCACACTGTTTTCCAGAGGGGCTGTACCAGTTTACATTCCCACCAACAGTGTAGGAGGGTGCCCGTTTCTCCACATCCTCGCCAGCATCTAGAGTTCTCTGATTTGCTCATTTTAGCCACTCTGACTGGCGTGAGGTGGTATCTCAGTGTGGTTTTGATTTGTATTTCCCTGATGAGGAGGGATGCTGAGCATCGTTTCATGTGTCTGTTGGCCATCTGGATGTCCTCTTTGGAGAAGTGTCTGTTCATGTCTTCTGCCCATTTCTTCACTGGGTTGTTTGTTTTTCGGGCGTGTAGTTTGGTGAGTTCCTTATAGATTCTGGATATTAACCCTTTATCTGATATGTCATTTGCAACTATCTTTTCCCATTCCGTTGGTTGCCTATTAATTTTCTGGGTTGTTTCCTTGGCTGTGCAGAAGCTTTTAATCTTGATGAGGTCCCAACAGTTTATTTTTGCTCTTGATTCCCTTGCTTTTGGGGATGTGTCAAGTAAGAAGTTGCTGCGGTGGAGGTCAAGGAGGTTGTTTCCTGCTTTCTCCTCTAGGGTGTTGATAGTTTCCTGTCTCACGTTCAGGTCCTTTATCCATTTTGAGTTGATTTTTGTGCATGGTGTGAGAAAATGATCTAGTTTCATTCTTCTGCATGTTGCTGTCCAGTTCTCCCAACACCATCTGTTAAAAAGGCTGTCTTTTTTCCATTGGATATTCTTTCCTGCTTTGTCAAAGATCAGTTGGCTGTATACTTTTGGGTCCACTTCTGAGTTCTCAATTCTGTTCCATTGGTCTATGTGTCTGTTTTTGTGCCAATACCATACTGTCTTGAGGATGACAGCTTTGTAGTAGAGGCTGAAGTCTGGGATGGTGATACCTCCCGTTTTGGTTTTATTTTTCAGTATTACTTTGGCTATTCGGGGTCTTTTGTGGTTCCATACAAATTTTTGGATAGTTTGTTCTAGTTTTGAGAAGTATGCTGGTGCAATTTTGATTGGAATTGCATTGAATGTGTAGAGTGCTTTAGGTAGTAATGACATCTTAACTATATTTATTCTTCCTATCCATGAGCATGGAATGTTTTTCCATTTCTTTGTGTCTTCTTCAATTTCCTTCATAAGTTTTCTATAGTTTTCATCATACAGATCTCTTGTATCCTTGGTTAGGTTTATTCCGAGGTATTTTATGGTTTTTTGTGCAATTGTGAATGGGATCAGTTTCTTGATTTCTCTTTCTGTTGCTTCATTATTGGTGTATAAAAATGCAACCGATTTCTGTACGTTGATTTTGTACCCTGCAACTTGGCTGAATTCTTGGATCAGTTCTAGTAGGCTTCTGGTGGAGTCTGTCGGGTTTTCTATGTAGAGTATCATGTCATCTGCGAAGAGTGAAAGTTTGACTTCCTCTTTGCCAATTCTGATGCCTTTGATTTCCTTTTGTTGTCTGATGGCTGATGCTAGGACTTCCAGCACTATGTTAAACAACAGTGGTGAGAGTGGACATCCCTGTCGTGTTCCTGATCTCAGGGGGAAAGCTCTCAGTTTTTCCCCGTTGAGGATGATGTTAGCTGAAGGCTTCTCATAGATGGCTTTGATGATGTTTAAGTAGGTTCCTTCTATCCCAACTTTCTCGAGAGTCTTTATTAAGAAGGGATGCTGTATTTTGTCAAATGCTTTTTCTGCATCTATTGACAGGATCATATGGTTTTTATCTTTTCTTTTATTGATATGATGGATCACATTGATTGATTTGCGAATGTTGAACCAGCCCTGTAACCCAGGAATGAATCCCACTTGATCTTGGTGGATGATTCTTTTGATATGCTGCTGGATTCGATTTGCAAGGATCTTGTTGAGAATTTTTGCATCCGTATTCATCAAGGATATTGGCCTATAGTTCTCTTTTTTTGTTGGATCTCTGTCTGGCTTGGGAATCAGAGTGATGCTGGCTTCATAAAATGAGTCCGGGAGTTTTCCTTCGACTTCTATTTTTTGGAATAGCTTGAGAAGAATTGGGATTAATTCTGTTTTAAATGTCTGGTAGAATTCCCCAGGGAAACCATCAGGTCCAGGGCTCTTATTTGTTGGGAGATTTTTGATCACTGATTCGATTTCTTCACTCGTTATGGGTCTGTTCAGGTTTTCTATTTCTTCCCGTGTGAATTTTGGTAGTGAGTGTGTGTTTAGGAATTTGTCCATTTCTTCTAAGTTGTCCAATTTGTTGGCATATAATTTTTCATAGTATTCCCTGATAATTGCTTGTATTTCTGAGGGGTTGGTTGTAATAAGTCCATTTTCATTCATAATTTTGTCTATTTGGGTGCTCTCTCTTTTCTTTTTGATAAGCCTGGCTAGAGGTTTGTCAATTTTGTTTACTTTTTCAAAAAACCAACTCTTGGTTTCATTGATCTGTTCAATTGTTTCTTTGGTCTCTCTGTTGTTTATTTCTGCTCTAATTTTTACTGTTTCTCTTCTTCTGCTGGGTTTAGGGCGTTCTTGTTGCTCTGCCTCTAGTTCCTTTAGGTGAGCTGTTAGGTTTTGGACTTGGGCTTTTTCTAATGTCTTGAAATAGGCCTGGAGAGCAATGTACTTTCCTCTTAGGACTGCCTTTGCCACATCCCATAGATTTTGGATTGTTGTGTTTTCATTTTCATTTGTTTCCATATATTTTTAAATTTCCTCTCTAATTGCCTGATTGGCCCATTCATTCTTTAGTAGGGTGTTCTTTAACCTCCATGTTTTTGGAGGTTTTCCAGACTTCTTCCTGGAATTGATTTCAAGTTTCAAAGCATTGTGATCTGACAGTGTGCATGGTATGATCTCTATTCTTTTATATTTATTGAGGGCTGCTTTATGTCCCAGTATGTGATCCATCTTGGAGAATGTGCCATGCGCACTTGAGAAGAAAGTAAATTCCCTGGCCTCAGGATGTAAAGTGCTAAATATATCCGTCAGATCCATCTGGTCCAATGTGTCTTTTAAGTCCATTATTTCTTTAGTGATTTTCTGTCTGGTTGACCTATCCATTGCTGTACGTGGAGTATTAAAGTCCCCGAGCAGGTGTTGTTTTAAAAATCCCTTCTTTGGTTGGTGGAGAGATGAATTATCCCATACTATAAGGTAAATTTCCCAGAACCGTGAATAGTATTATTTGGATCGTAGAGATCACTGGAGAGGACAATGGCTCCTGCAGAACTGAGCTGGTGTCGCAGGGTGAGCAGAATTCTGCTCTCAGAGGTGGGAGTGGGGAATAAGCTGAGCCTGAGGACTCAGGTCCTCCCAGGTCCCCTTCCTTGGCCCCTTTGCTCTCTCTCTCCTCCCTTTCTCAACTCTGCTTCTGTGTGTAGTTGGCAGGGCAGTGAATGTGGCTGCACTCTAATCAATGATTTTGACTATTAAAAATCTACTTGCTTATTTAACTTTTTAAAATGCTTATTTATTTTTGAGAGAGAGAGAGAGAGAGAGAAAGAAAGAGAGAGAGAGAATGGGTGGGGGTAGAGAGAGAGGGAGACACAGAATCTAAAGCAGGCTCCAGCCTCCAACCTCTCAGCACAGAGCCTGATGCGGGGCTCAAACTGACCAATGGTGAGATCATGTCCTGAGCCGAAGTCAGATGCTTAACCCACTGGGCCACCCAGACACCCCTAAAGAATCTACTTGTTAACCTTACTCCTCATTCATTATGGATTCATCTAGTAAGATAAATGTTTAGAGGGGATGGGTGTTGCATAAAACACTTAGACCTTGAAATTATTTCACTGCTCTATGCGGGTCTTTTACATACACACAGAACTGTTGTTTCCCCTGCTTTTTTATGAACGAACTTTTGGGACCATGATTTTTATCTTAAACCGTTATTTAGAAAATAAATATTAATTTCTCCTGCTATTTAGTGGAAGCTGTAAATACATTCTTAAGTAATTTAAGATTAATCTCCTCAACCTGTCCTTCCTGTCATCAGAAGCCTCAGGTTTTTGTCTCCCTCATTTGCTTCTTCCTTGACACTGAATTGCCGTCTTCCAGGGGTTTTCAGAACACCAGTTTATGTGTTTTCTCCTGACCCTAAGTCCTTCACTCCTTTTTGTTTTTAAAAGTTTGATTTATTTATTGAGCGAGCGAGAGAGAGAGAGAGAGCGCGCACCTATGAGCAGGAGCAGGGGAAGGGCAGAGAGGGAGAGAAAATCCCAAGCTGGCTCTGCCCTGCCCAGTGTAGGGCTCCAGCTCACAAACCATGAGTTCATGACCTGAGCAGAAATCAAGAGTTATATGCTTACCTGACTGATCCCCCCAGGGGGCCCCCAAGTCCTTCACTACTGATTGATTTGCCTGAATGAAATGTGCAACTGTCAATCACCTGATTTTTGAAAGGGGAAGGGACCTTTATCCTTCTGATAATTGCAAATACTTTAACAATAAAAAACTCCCAGAAGGATAACAAAGTGAAACATGTTCTTTACGTATTCTCTGGGACGTCATAAGAAGGTAAGAGAATTAACGTAGCTTACAGGATAACAGAGTTCTCCCTGCACAAGAAGCTACAGAAAGCAGTACTGTGTTTTCCGTTCTAGTAGTGTCCTGACAGATGCTTAAGGAGGAGGAGGAAAGGGGAGGGAGACATTAGGAAGGTAATTCACAAGCGAATCATATCACTCTGCTTGTGAGCCTTACAGTTTGCATCTCTTGTGCCCCAGTCCCCTTGTGTGGTGGTACGACTGTCCTCTGAATCCCAGGGTGCTTAACCCTCTTCTAGGGACCGTTGCCCCTGGACACGCCGACTCGGAGAGGCGTGGCTTGTCCTGTTGCCTGCCTTGTCCTCTTCAGGAAACAGCCTGTGCTGGCAGGTGACAAAGGATCTCATGTCTCTTGTGACTTTTCCACAGGTCTCGGGTCCGGGACCACCTGTTAAAGGTGTTTGAGTAATTCTAAGCAGTGCCTCAGGGTTGGTCCCAAATGGTCTTAAGACTTGACCCATCCCTCGCTTTTCTCTCTTCCATTATCCTAGAAAATTGGAGGGGGCGGACAGGATTGGGAAATAGAGTCCTGTTTTTGTTTGTTTGTTCGTTTTGTTTTTAACCTGGAAATAGTCCTAAAATGGCCTCGCAGCTCCCTCATTAGCCATCTGGTCAGTTTTACCTTGAGGACAGGATCATTGAAGAGTAAGAGTTGAATTAACACTCTGTAAAGGTTGTTTTTATTTCTAAGCAGTTCTTAAGAAAAATAATATGTTTCGTCTGTAGGGAAGATGCATGTACTTGTGCGCCTCATATTTTGTGGCCTGATTCTATATTCTAGATTCACCTTTCACCCTTAGGATGAGAATTATAGGGCCTGCAACCAGACAGGTAAGGATAATGTCTCGTGAACCAACTCCATGTAGAATTTTGCTTTAACTTTCCCTTTTAAGAATACAGATTAGTTATTTGAGAAAAATTCCCGGAAAAGCAAAAATCCTGGGGCTATGAATAAGGAGGAGGTGATGGCAGGTTTCTCTTTGCTCCTTTTTCCACTCTAGGTTTTGGATAGCCCAGCCTTTTTGATGTTTGTGATAGAACGGAGCCCTCAAGTCTTGTTTGTAGCATGTTTATCTTCTGGGCGCTGTTTCTTGTAGTTGGGTTGGAGTCTTGTTTTGTGAAGAGTTGATTTTGGGCCAATAGCCTGTTCCATGCTTGTAGGAGGAATTCACTGTGGAGAATGCAGGGGGTAGGAAGCTTTTCCCGTCACAGCCAGAGAACTCGACTAAAACAAGCATCTCTAAAGTGCTGGCCTTTGGGGGTGGAGTCTTGCCTTTGGCTTTCTGTGGTGTCTATATGGAATCCCTTGTTTGATTTCTGAGCTGTGGGCAACTCTTAAAGTCAAGGCTTTGTATTTTTGATCTCCACAGTGTCCCTATTACAGCATGAAAACAAAGGAAGGTCAGGAGACATGAAAAATGTTTCCCTGGAAAATTCTGGATGTGAAATCAAAGGAGAGTTGTTAGATGAGTGAGTTTTGGTATTTTAAAAATCTTTTTGAATGAACCATAACTTAGATATCAGAGCCAAGATAATTTGGCTCAAACCGAGTCTTACTTTCTTCCCTGTCCTATCTTATCTGGGACTCTCAGAAGCACTTGTGAATTTCTGCTGGAGAAAAGAAAACATAGGTATGGAATTAACTATAACAGAAGGAAGGGAGATCTGAGCAAAATAGGACAGGTACTGTATTTCAGAGAGTGTTGAGAAGGAGAAACGGTTCTTTCTAATTGTGGGCAGTAAAGAAGACCTCCAGGGAGGAGGTGGTGGTTGAGTTAAACTTAAAACATTTTAGTACATTGAGAATTGGAGGACGGGGAACATTTCGAGCTGAGTCCATAATGTAAACACCAGCATAGAAGCATGGACAGACTTCCTGCCTTAGAATGATCACTTCCCACAGGCATTAACTACAACTAGAGTGACTCCATGTGTGCCCACACCAGCCTTTACCTAACAGCAGAATATGCTCATGTACATCACGTCACCTTCTTTGATGTAAAGTCAGGTGCAAATCAGTGTCGTAGGGTGACACCTTGGAGTCCTCAGACCTCTCAAGATGTAGGCATTGACCGAAAACAAACAGAGCCTTGGAGGGGAGGAGAGCTTTGATCAGTCTTTACACTGTCACATAAATGGATTTTTCAGATTACTTGGAATCTTAGAAGATTCTTTTTGTTTTATTCCCAGTATAATTCACCCGTCTCAAAAATAAAAAAAATAAAATTCCTTAGAATTTATTCCATATGGAAAGAAACACCCGTTTGTGATTAATAGTGACCATGACTTATCACTGCTCAGAATTTTCAGCCCTGGGAATACCAAACCTTCTGTGCTTGTTAATATTTCACTTCAAGCAGGTTAAGCACAGACCTAGACAGGGTTCCTCTGGAGTATGGGTGGGTTTTAACAGCATCTCTCACTTTATGGCTCCATAATAGAAAAACCAGGAGACGTTTTACCAGCAGATGTGAAAGCTACTTTATGGCATCCAGATGTCATTCTTGTTTTACATGAGTCCATGGGAGCAACATTTTCTCCTTTTTTTTTTTTTTTTTTTTTTTTTGGTATATTCATTATCTGGCTGTAATCTTTGTGAAGCAAAATGTCTTTCTTAAAAGATAAAAAAAATAGCAATAGCTACTTCTTAAAAATAGCAAATGAATCAAGGAAAGAGGAGGAGGACTGAGAAGTTTGAGAGGTGTTTTTGATTAACGACTCAACTGTGTCAACATATGAGTATTGAATTCTGGGTCTTTGAGAAATAGTGAATGCTGAAGCAAGAAAGCAAGATGGCAGGTTATAGAAAATGTGTGTGCATACGCATGGAGGCAAAGAAGTGACTACTTACGTGCCCCAGGTGATGGCCAGAAGCTGAGAAGGAGGGGCGAATGAAAATGTGCACGTGTCTATACCTTTGGGCTCTGTTTTTCTCTAGAGAACAGTGGCTACAAGAAAATCCTAGCTATCCTATATGGTAAGGAATGGGATCTTTGCATTAGCTGAAGCTCCCATATCTACTGCCGACCAGTTTTTTTTTTTTTTAATGTTTTATTTATTTCTAGGAGAGAGACAGAGAGACAGCGTGAGCAGGGGAGGGTCAGAGAGAGAGGGAGTCACAGACTGAAACAGGCTCTAGGCTCTGAGCTGGCAGTCAGCACAGAGCCCGACGCGGGGCTCGAACCCACGAACCGCGAGAGATCATGACCCAAGCGAAAGTCAGACGCTTAACCGACTAAGCCACCCAGGCGCCCCGGCTGCCGACCAGTTCTGAAAGAGGTGAAATAATCCAAATAAGTTTGCCACAGTGGCAAAGGTATCTCTAATGAATCTTTGTTGATTCAAAAGCAGTTTAGGCTGATGGCAATAGTGTCTTCCATTGCCATAGAATCATCATTAGGAACATTAAGATGGTTAAATTTTTCGAATGAACACATTCTTTTTGATAGACATTTCCAAAGAAGATTTAGTTTTATTGACATAAAATGTAAGGACAGCTTGAATTCAGTAAATGCCTGGGTTATGTAAAATTTAAAGTTGACCAGCCATCTCTCCATTTGCTTGAATGAATGTCCATCACTGATAAGTGCTTAAGAGAGGAAGTAATATCTCATTGACCAAGAGATGAAAGAAATTTAAAATGCTTCTTCAAGAAGTATGCAACACAGCTAAATAAGAAGAAAGAAGTATCTGTAGTCTTACTGATTCAGAGAATTAACCTTGAAAATACATTATCTCTAAAAACATCTGGTATTTGTGTAGCACCATATAGAGTACAAAACACTGTCATTTATATTTACTGATTGATTTTTATGTCAAGTCTCTGTGCTCCATTTCATGGGTAAGGTGTGGGGAGATTAATTATGGATTCCAAACTAAGCAACTAATAAATGGCCAAGATGGGACTTGAAACAGATACTCCCACTGGAGGCGTCATTCTTTTTCTACCAGACCAGATGCTTTATCTTTGAGTCTTCATTTGTTCAAAGCTTTGGGCAGAGATTTGCACCTTTTCAAAAGAACTTTTCCAATAGACACGGTCTCGGGGCAAGCTCGTGTACTCGTGAGGCAAACATCCTCCATTTCCTGTTCCAGCTGTGGTTTTGGTTTTGAGTCTTCTCTGTCTTCTCCTTTTTTACCCCCTGCTCCTCCTTCTTTTCATCTTCTTCCACTTCCATCGCCCTCACCAGCATTAGTGTCATCACATCTCATCATCAAACTCAGCTTGCCAATGGGGTACAGAGCATGGTGACAAGGGAATAATCACTTACGCTACCCCTCTCTTCTTTATTTCAGTTAAAATTGATCTGGTTATTATCCTCCAAAGAAAGGGAAACTTTGTCATTTATTCTTTGTCTCTCTCTCTCTCTCTCTCTCTCAAAAATCCTTCTCTTTGCTCTTTTCCCCTTCACTTTATCCTTTATGTTTTCCCCACTTTATCAGCTCTCCTCTAAATACCTAACCACAGAAATTCCAAAGCAACTGTTTTCTGGGGCAGAACAGCCATCTGCCGCCCTGCTTGGGCACCACCCATACATACCAGAGATGGACAGGCTGTTCTGATCTCTGTCTGCCTCAGAATCTAGTTAACCACCTTCACGGGCTTTGTTCCACAGGCTACACATCAGCCTGTGGCTTCAGTAATATGTAGAGATGGATTCGCTGAATTTCAGTTCAGGAGCAGCAACCAGTGTATGTTGCCCATGGTGGCAGTAAATTCAGATCGCTCCTCCCCCTCCCCCCCCTCCCCCCACAAATCACTCTCAGCTGTATCAACAAACAGAGCTTTAATTTAAAATCCAAACTCTGAGATCATAGTTTCTCCACTTCAGGAAGTCTTCTCCTAAACCAGGCCATATCAAGCCAAAAGTCGCAGTGTGGGGACCTGTATGGATATGGAGATACATTCTTCCTCAGATGTGGCATTGCCCTCTCGTCCATTCTAAGCAGCACCTTGGATCCATGTAACTAGATAGTTTAGGGAGTAGACCTTCCCGCCTTCCAGAGAGTCAAAGATAAGCTAAAAGTAGCAACAAAACCAGCTACAAAAGATGCTTAATCTGGTATTTATATGAGTCGCCAGCTGTGCCCTCGCAGTCATGGGTCATTGGTTAGTCACAGGGACAGGTAGAATCAGTCTCTGAGGCTGTGGAGTGGAGGCAGTGGTACTCCATTTGGATCCTACTATAGTACTGGGGTACTCCTTACTCCGGAGGCTGGAAGTGTTGACTCTCCTCCAAGATTCTCCTCCACTTTCTGTGGCCGTCACTGCTGCTTTGCCCAAGGCCATGCACCCTCCCCAGGGACCAGCTATAGCCAGTGGCTGGTGCGTGTGCTTCAGGGTAGAAAGACTCCACTGAACCACCCTTGCCAAAAGCTCCTGTATACAGAGCCAGCCCCTGTCTTGGTCTAGCCCTAAAAGCAGTCCCCAAAGAAAGCTCTTACATGCACTTTCAGAGGCTTTGAGTTTGTTCCGTACCACAGATTCTTTTGAAATCATTGAAATATGTCAGGACTTGCTGGAGTAAAAAACCCCTGGACATCTGCCACAGCGATTCTCTCCTATTCCAGGGAATAAAACAAAACCTTTTCATAAAGAATTCTTAGAACGCCTCTTGCTAGAAAACTAAAACTACCTTCATGTCCCATCAACCCACGTAGGTGAGATGTGAACTGTTTCTCAGGTATGCCAGCTGTATGTGTCATTGCCCTCTGGTCATTACCAGTTCCTTTATGGGGGGTATTTTGATCAACAGATTTTTTTAAGAAATCGGAAAATGCTCCTTCATTAATAGCTATAAAATAGTAATTGTAAAATATAAAAGGGATCATATAGCCTAAGAATCATTTTCTTAATTAAACATGACAACTGTATGCATATGATATCAAAAGCACAATCACTTAAGAAAATTCTTTGGGATATAAACTGAATATTGGTAAAATGTTATCCCCAAATTACTTTTTTTGTTGTTTCTGTGAGTTGTAAAAGGACACTATAATAATACCTAGAATTTACTGAAAAATTACTATCCTTAAGTCGCTATGCTAAGCACTTTATATATTGTAAAACGATTACAGAAGACAATTCAAGTGATACAAGCAAGGGTTGACACTTCATGATGTGAACAGTCTCCTTTTGAAGAATAGCAAAAATGGGCTGGAAAAGCAGGAAGCTCTTATGGGATAAAGAGTAAAGAACAAAGAAGAGATAAATAGAAAATATCTGATTGGCTGGGGCCACATAGTCAACTTTGTTTGAGATTAGAAGGCTCAGAGTGGGCTTGGTGTTCGGAGATGGACACTCTGGATACACTGCATTTCTGGTCAAGTAGGACATTTACAAGGACATGAAAATGATCTAAGTTTTGGTTTGCTAATGTGGCACCTGGGCAGAAGCAGCTTCATCTTGGGCCTGGGAAGTTATTTCAGCAGTCCCCACTTCTTGACCATTTTTCTTGACCAAGACGTTTGATTAAAAATATGGATCTTTTTGGGGCACCTGGGTGGCTCAGTCGGTTAAGCGTCTGACTTTGGCTCAGGTCATGATCTTGCAGTTTGTGAGTTCTAGCCCAAGTTCTAGTCCAAGCTGATGGCTTGGCACCTGGAGCCTGCTTCAGATTCTGTGTCTCCCTTTTTCTCTACCCCTTGCTCACTCACACTCTGTCTGTCTCCTTCTCTCTCAAAAATAAATAAACATTAAAAAAATATTTTTAAATATGGGTCTTCTTGAGCATTTTATACTAAGCAGATGTTTTGATGATTGACTCCCTCAGAGCACACAGTGATGGAGGCCCAGGTGTTTTAGGTTTCTAGACTTGGAGCTGTTGTAGCTGTAACACCACTAATTCAGTGGACTTCCGTTTACAGCCTTGTGGTCTCTTTAGAGTGGAAAGGCAACTCAGTTAGAGGATTAATAGAATGAGTACTCAAGTAAAGGAAGATGGGGACAGTATAGTAGAAGTCACATCATTTTGGGAACCTCTTGTGTCTTTAGTTTGTCATTAGCCTTTTGTAGTGAATCTTCCAATTAAGCTATTTTGGAATCTTGAAGCCTTTTGGAGTCTCTGCTTTCCAGTTAAAATACCATGCCATTCTGTTTGTTTGATTGGAGAAGCTTTGCTTTCAAGTGCACTTTTTAGATGAATGACTTGTCTAATTGGAATGCTCCTGATAATGGCCATTATAAATTCTTGTTGTCTTAGTAAGATTTTGCCACTTTTGTAGCTAGCTAAAGCTTCTGGGGCCATACTTCTTAGACATAAAATAAGCTAGAAGGTCAAGTGCTCAAGTCTTTGAAACTTGAAGATCCCATTTCTTTAGCTAAGACTGGGCTCTCTCAAAATCACATTAATACATAAGAGGAATGTGAGGCTGAGTTGGGGATTTTGTGGTGTTTTACAGTATACCTTGTTGCACAGAAATTTTCCAAAGGTTGGCAGGTGACCTAATGTTAATCTGACTCATTCTATGCACAATTTATCCTAACACGGGAATCTTAGAGTGAGGTGGCAAGAGTGCTCTAACAGCTTTTGAGTGTACATGCTGTGCCCATCAGTTTTATGGCGTTGGCTTCTGAGATTCCCATATGCAGTAGATCTATATTATTTCCTTCATAAGAAAATATCTTTACGGTGGCAGATGCCCTGATGGCTTTTGATAGTCTGACTTGTACAGACTTGAAGTTTTATTTTATTTCTTTTCTTCATTTATTCCCTCAAGTCCTCCAGTGGTTTATGCTGTGGACTTACCATGAGGTTTGGTGAGGCCCTAATGGCTGCCACTCATTGTGGAATCTCATGATTCTCCCAGGAACTTTATGCAATCCCAGAACTTTTCTAGGAAATTTAACAAATCCTGGCACTTTTGGGGATTCCAGAACTACTATGGGAACACACACACACACACACACACACACACACACTCTCTCTCTCTCTCTCTCTTCTCTCTCTTTCTCTCTGTATGTGTGTGTTTGTATATGTGTATATGTATATATTATTATTTTAATAAAATTTTAATTATTATTTTAATAAAATTTGGATCAGGAAGCTGCATGCGCAGAAGTATAGCTCCAATCCGAGAGTGTCTTATCCATGGCCCTTGGTAAGGACAAGAGGAAAGGTGAAGTCGAAAGGTTCAGCGGGCACCTCACCTATGCATCTTCTGTTGGCCATTAGTCAGCCTTGGATCTCATTCCTTGTCACCAAAAACTGTTAGAAAGGGTTAAAGAAGACTGTCTAGGTGATACAAAGAAACTTTAACACATCATGAAGCAGGTGATAGCCTTTCAGAAACCTGCTTAATGGGGTGAAAGACAGGAAGCTTGTGTAGGATAAAGAATAAAGAACAAAGAAGAGACAAATAGAAAATATCTGATTGGTTGGCAAAGCCCCAGAAATGGCTTTGTGTTTGGGGACTGACTGGCCGGACATTCTATGTTTGTAGTCAAGCAGAGTATTTCTGGGGCCACAAAAGTTATCTAAGTTTTGGTTTGCTAATGTGCCACTGTGGGCAGCAGCAGCTCTGCCGTGGGCCTGGGAAGTTATTTCAGCAGTATATATGTCATCACATTTAGTATTTGCAATGCCCTTGTGAAATTACTGCCATTCCCATTCTGCACATCAGGGAGGCAAAACATAGAAAGGCTGAGTAACTTGATAGAGGACAGAGGTAGGATTTGAATTTAGATGTATCAAACTTAGACCATATTCTTAGGCACTGTGTTTAATTTCCCCCACCCCAGTCATTGATGATTCTTTTGTTTTAAAGGTGATATGTTTTTGTCTAGTACACTAAAACTCTCTAGCATTATTTTTTTTAAAAAGTTAAATGTTTTATTTATTTTTGAGACAGAACACCAACAAAGGTTGGGACAGAGAGTGGGACAGAAGGTCTGAAGAGGGCTATGTGCTGAGAGCAGCAAGCCTGATGTGGGACTTGAACTCATGAACTGCAAGATCATGACCTGAGCCGAAGTCAGATGCTCAACCTACTCAGCTACCCAGGTGCCCCTCTAGCATTATTTTTTTTAATGATTGCTGAGAAATATGCATGGATTAGAAGACTGGTTTTAGCAATAAAAGGATGTAAATAAGTAGATGCTCTCCTCATACATTCAGAATTCCTACATTTGTTTTTGTCAGTATCTTACCCAGAGCCTTGAATTTGCTCTGAAAACTTTTTCACCCAAAATGTGACTCCTTCTTTTCATTTTTTAAAAGATGACTCCCATATCTTTTTTTTAAAAATGTTTATTTTTGAGAGAGAAAGAAAGCACAAGTTGAGTAGGGGCAGAGAGAGAGGGAGATACAGAATCCAAAGCACAAAGCCCAACATGGGGCTTGAACTCATGAACCATGAGATTCTGACCTGAGCTGAAGTCAGATGCTTAACCAATTGAGCCACCAGGCGCCCCGAAGGTGACCGCCTTCTTGTTGTCATTTCTGTTCTGGTTCCTGAGTCCTTAGCACATCAGCAACCTAGGGTTGGCTCAGTTCTTTAACAGTACTTGTGGTTAATTCTGGACAATTAATTTATTTCTTAATTAGCTGAATATTTGTAGTTTTAAAATTCTCTTAAGTCACTAAGAAGGCCCGTGCTCCCATTTCCGTACCTGACTAGAGATAAGTTTACAATTTTTTTTTGGCTAGGTTTGGGAGAAAATGATGGGCAAAACCTTCTCTTCTAAGCTCCATGGATGCTGCTCATAAACGTGATTCTTGTTCTTCAGTAAGCATAGTCAGTCTATGGATTTGGAATTTGGAGGCTTCAGATTTACGACTTACAAGACCTATGCCCTAACGTCAGGTTATCAACTAGGCAGGTGGATTAGCAGAATATAGAGTCTTATTTTGTTCTTTATGTTCAAGCAGACACCTGCCAACATGTTAGCTTTTGGTGGATTGGTCATAAATATGGTCATTCTTTTTGGTTGGAAAGTCTCTTTATTTCAGAATTTGGGGATGATCATAGCTTTGAACTCAAAAGCATATTCAAGGCTGGGAGCTGAGAAGAATTGTGGTATCACCTCTGTACCTTCCTTCTTCAGTAGCTTTGAGGGGAAATCACTGTCAGCAAAATAGAGCAAGAAGGTAATAATGTCCTTTAAAAAAATTTTTTTGGTATTTTTATTGAGGTATATGTGATTACATCATGTAAATGTAATTATAGTAAAATGTAAAAACTTTTAATTTTGACATCTGAATTAAGACATAGAACATTTCCATCACTCTAGAGAATTTTCTTATGCCCCTTCTCAGTCAGTCCCCCAGCCCCAGAAGGTCATCCTCCGTTCTGTTTTATCCCCCCAAATTAAATGTGCCTGTTTGCTTGTTCTTGAAGTTCACATGAATGGAATTGCACAGTATGGATTTTCTTGTGTCTGGCTTCCCCCTGACTCCCACAACACATTATCTTCAAGATTCATCCATGTTCTTGTTTGTGTCAGTAGTTTATTCCTTTGTTGTTGTTGTTTAGATGTTCTGTTGGATAAATATCCTATGACTTGTTTATCTATTTTCCCGTTCGTGGAAACCATGTTTTTAGTTTCTGGCTCTTACGAGTAAAGGTGGAACGAACATTCCTGTACAGTGTACTTGGTGAACATAAGTTTTCGTTTCTTTTGGGTGAACACCAAGGAGAGGAATTGCAGGACTGTAAGTAATATTTGGCACTTTGGGTTTTCTCATTTTAACCATTCTAGTGGGTATGTGGCGTATCTCATTGTGGCTTTACTTTGCATTTCCTTGAAGACTGACAACGTTGAGCGTCTTGATACCTTTTCTTTTGGTAAAATGTTCAAGGCTTTACCCATGTTTATTGGGTTATTTGTTTTTTTTAATTACTTAATTGTAGGAAATTTTCTGTGGCCTGAATACCTATACTTTGTCAGATATACGTATATTTAGTGTTAGGTCTTGTATCCTCTCTTGGCCTTTTTTATCTTTGCTCTAGTCTTCACTCGTTGCTCAGGGACTACAATGTACGTACGTACCTTACTGTAGCATATCTTGAATTAATACAATACCTCTCTCTATATAATGTAAGACGATGATACCAGTATAATTCCATTTGCTTTCTCTGTCCTTTTTTCAATTACTGTAATATAATTTGCTACATGTGTCACAGAGCCCAAAGTCAATGCTTTTAATTTTACTTTAAACAAATGTATTCCAAAGAAATTAGGAAAAAATAGTATTATATATTTACATGCTCATTTACCATTCCAGGCACTGTTCAGAACTTTCTGTAGAACCAAATTACCCATTTTCAAACTGGTATCATTTCACTTCAGCCCGAAGAATGTGATTTAGCATTTCTCACAAGTATAGGTCAACTGGCAGTGAGTTCTCTTAGCTTTAACTTATATGGAAATGTATTTAATCTTTTTTTGAAGGATATTTTTGCTGCATGTATGTAATTCTAGGTTGATAGACCTTTGTTTTTTTGAAGCAGAATCACATTGTTTTGCTTCAAAGGTCAGCCATTGTTTTCTTTTTGTACCTGGATATATTGTTCTGTTTTAAAGATATTCTCTTTGTTTTTCAGATTTGTTCCTATATGCTTTAATGTATGACCAGGTTTTTTTTTTTTTTTGGTCTAGTCTTAAGTCTTATTGTTTGGAGACTCTCCTTATGTGTATGTTATTTATTTATTTTTTAAAGTTCATTTATTTTGAGAGAGGGAGGGAGAGAGAGAGAGAGAAAGAGAGAACTCATACTCAAGAATGGGGAAGGGGCAGAGAGAGGGGGAGAGAATCCCAAGCAGGCTCTGCACTGTCAGTATGGAGCACATTGTGGGGCTCCATCCCACAAACCCTGAGACCATGACTTGAGCTGAAATCAAGAGTCTGATGTTTAATCACCTGAGCCACCCAGGCACCCCTTTTTTTATTTTTATTTTTATTTATTTATTTTTTAATGTTTTGTTTATTTCTAGGAGAGAGAGACAGCGTGAGCAGGGGAGGGTCAGAGAGAGAGGGAGTCACAGACTCTGAAACAGGCTCCGGGCTGAGCTGGCAGTCAGCACAGAGCCCGACGCGGGGCTCGAACCCACGAACCGTGAGATCATGACCTAAGTGCAAGTTGGACGCTCAACCGACTAAGCCACCCAGGTGCCCCAAGGCACTCCTTTTTTAAAATTTAAATTCAAGTTAGTTAACATATAGTGTAGTGTTGGTTTCAGGAGTAGAATTTAGTGATTTATTACTTACATATAACACCCAGTGCTCATCACAACAAATGCCCTTCTTAATGCCTGTCACCATTTAGCCCACCCTCCCACCACCTCCCCTCCAGCAACTCTCAGTCTTTACTCTGTATTTAAGAGTCTCTAATGGTTTGCCTCCCCCTCTGCTTTTATCTTATTTCATTTTTCCTTCCGTTCTCCTATCTTCATGTGTTTGGTTTCTTAAATTCCACATCTGAGTGACATTATATATTTGCCTTTCTCTGACTGACTTATTTCATTTAGCATAATACATTGTAGTTCCATACACATTGTTAGGAATGGCAAAATTTCACTTTTTTTTGATCACTAAGTAATACTACATTGTGTGTGTGTGTGTGTGTGTGTGTGTGTATACCATCTCTTTTTTATCCATTCATCAGTTGATGGACATTTGGGCTCTTTCCGTACTTTGGCTATTGTTGATAGCATTGTTATAAACATTGGGGTGCATGTACCCCTTGAATCACTATTTTTGTATCTTCGGATAAATACCTAGTAGTACAATTGCTGGGTGTTAGGGTAGTTCTATTTTTAATTTTTTGAGGACCCTCCATACGGTTTTCCAGAGTGGCTGCACCAGTTTGCATTCCTACCGACAGTGCAAAAGTGTTCCCCTTCACATCCTCACCAAATCTGTTGTTTCCGGAGTTATTCATTTTAGCCATTCTGATAGGTATAAGAATGAGGTGGTATCTCATTGTGGTTTGATTTGTATTTCCCTGATGATGAGTGATGTTGAGCATCCTTTCATGTGTCTGTTAGCCATTTGTATGTCTTCTGCCCATTTCTTCCTAGATTATTTGATTTTTTGGGTGTTGAGTTTGATTAAGTTCTTTATAGGTTTTCTATACTAACCGTTTATCTGATATGTCATTTGCAAATAACTTCTTCCATTTTGTCAGTTGCCTTTTAGGTTTGTTGATTGTTTCTTTCACTATGCAGAAGGTTTGTATCTTGATGAGGTCCCAGTAGTGCGTTTTTGCTTTTGTTTCCCTCACCTTCAGAGACGTGTCTAGTAAGAAGTTGCTGTAGCTGAGGTCAAAGAGTTTGCTGCCTGTTTTCTCCTCTGGGATTTTAATAGCTTCCTGTATTACATTTAGGTCTTTATCCATTTTGAGTTTATTTTATTTAAGAAAGTGGTCCAGGTTCAGTCTTCTGCATGTTGCTGTCCAGTTGTCCCAACACCATTTGCTGAAGAGACTGCCAGTACCATACTGTCTTGATCACTTCAGTTTTATAATATTACCTGAAATCCAGAATTATGATACCTCCAACTTGGCTTTTCTTTTTCAAGATTGCTTTGGGTATTCAGGGTCTTTTCTGGTTCCATACAAACTTTAGAACTCTTTGTTTTAGCTCTCTGAAAAATGCTGGTGTTATTTTGGGGCGCCTGGGTGGCTTAGTCGGTTAAGCGTCTGACTTTCGCTTAGGTCATGATCTCGCGGTTCGTGGGTTCGAGCCCCGCGTCGGGCTCTGTGCTGACTGCCAGCTCAGAGCCTGGAGCCTGTTTCAGTCTGTGACTCCTTCTCTCTCTGACCCTCCCCTGCTCACGCTGTCTCTCTCTCTCTCTCCTAGAAATAAATAAAACATTAAAAAAAATGCTGGTGTTATTTTGATAGGGATTACATTGAGTGTGTAGATTGCTTTGGGTAGTATCGACATTTTAACAATATTTGTTCTTTCAATCCACGAGCATGGGATGTTTTTCCATTTCTTTGTGTCTTAATTTCTTTCATAAGCTTTCTACAGTTTTTAGCGTATGAATCTTTAACCTCTTTAGTTAGGTTTATTCCTCGTTATCTTATGGTTTTGGGTACAGTTGTAAGTGGGATCGATTCCTTGATTTCTCTGCTGCTTCATTATTGGTATTCCTTATGTGTATGTTTGACTGTTTGATGCTGTCCCATGAGTCAGTAGTGCTCTGTTGACTCTCTTCTTCAGTTATTTTTTCTTTCATTTTATTTTGGATAATTCTTTGTGTGCTAAATCCAACATCAGTGCCTATCCAGACAGTTTCTGTTGACTGATATATTTCCTGAAGACAGGTCATACCACCTTATTTCTTTGCCTATCTTATACCATTTTGTTGAGAACCAGTAATTTTAGAAAATGTAGTAAAGCTCTAGGTTCTGGTAGTTTTTCTCCTGAAGGTTGTTTGCATTTGTCATCGTCGTTGCTGCTTTGTCGTTTTAGGAATTTGGCTGGAGCTAATCTGCAGAATCTCTCTTCTCCATAATGTCATCAGTTTCGCCCTTCTTTTCTTTTTAATTCTTACTTTCATTCTATTATCCTGTTGTCCTAGGGGCTGCTCAGTTGGTCAGAGGTTCTGCTTAAAGAGCTCGAGCCAGCAGAGCCTTCACTCTCTGCAGATGAATCTGTGAGTGCCTCAGGAGCATGTCCAAGTCTGGCAGTATTTGAAAAGAATTTTTTTTTAATGTTTCTTTATTTTGGAGACAGTCAGAGCGTGAGTTGGGGAGGGGCAGAGAGAGAGGGAGACACAGAATCCGAAGCAAGCTCCAGGCTGTTAGTTGTCACCACGGAGCCTGATGCAGGGCTTGAACTCAGGAACGGTGAGATCCTGACCTGGGCCGAAGTTGGATGCTTAACTGACTGAGCCACCCAGGAGCCCCCAAGTCAGGCAGTTTTTACAGCTGCCCTGTATTTTACTTTGTCTGGGACCTCTTGGGTGTCCCCTGTGTGTGTATGAAGCATTTTACCCAGCTGGGGGTCTTATCCACCCCCTCTAGCATGCTCTCATTTCTAGGATCTCCCCTTTAAATGTCTGGGTAGTCTGCTACTCACCCCAACTCTGACTGTATCCACAGGCTACAAGACTTGAGGCTTCCCCACTTATTTCCCGACAGCCCTGCTACTTTCACTGACAGTCCCACTGGGCACAAGTGAGCCTGTCTGGTAGCAAAAAGCTGCTGGTTTTCTGGCCAGCCCTGCCCAGCTCTGGTGGACCAGCAAAGCTGCCAGAGCTGGAGAGATGATGGGAACAGCACCGGGCAAGAAGGCCACTCTTTGTACTCAAAATTTATCATTTTTTTTTTTACAAGTAAATACTTCTCAGTCGTTGTTTGTTTCTGCTTAGTTTCCAAAGCTCTGAAATGGTTGTTTTTGACAATTTCATCCTATATTATCATTGTCGTTGGGGGAGAAGATCTGATGATTTCCTTATTTTATCGTAGTCAGAAGTGTTGTCCTGACAGATATAGATACATATATTTTTAACCTTTTTAAAGTTGACTTATTATTTTGAAAGGTGGGGAGCGGCAGAGAGAGAGGCAGAGAGAGAATCCCAAGCAAACTCTGCACTGTCATCATGAAGCCTGATGTGGGCTTGAACTCCCCAACTGTGAGGTCATGACCTGGGCCAAAATCAAGAGTCAAATACTTAACCAAATAAGCCACCCAGGCACCCCCAGTTATATTTTAACAAAGGAGAGGAGAGACAGAAGACAAAGGCGCTAACAAGAGGAAGGTAGTGGGAATAGTATTCCCTGCAATTTTTAAATCTGTAGCAAAACCACCAGGCTATTGGTTCAAGGAGCTGTAACAGTGAAATAGAGTCCCTGAATAGAGTTATGTTTTTTAACCACATGACTCAAAAGTGAAATGTGTTTAATAATATACATAATTATTGTGTCCATGGGGATTAAATAGAAGTGATAAAGAGTGCACAGCAAAAAAATATATTCACAGAAAAAAATATAATTATTAACATCTTACCTAACCTAGAAACTGTTTAGATTTTCTTGTCATGAAATGGATTATAAATCTTAGAAGATTATCACTATCAACATGTTTCCTTGACAGTTCAGGTAGTATCTTAACTGACATCCTCCTAACTCATTGATGTTAAACAGTAAGTGATTTGTCCCGGCGCACTGGGGTGGCTCAGTCAGTTAAGAATCTGACTTGGTTTTGCCTCAGGTCATGATCTCTTGTTTCATGAGTTCGAGCTCCGTGTCTGGCTCTGTGCTGACAGTGTGGAGCCCACTTGGGATTCTCTCTCTTTCTGTAGATCCCCCATGCATGCTCTCTTTTTATTTCAAAATAAATAAACTTAAAAAAAAATAAGTGTTCTGTTCCTTGTTGCCTCATTTCTGTATGATATTAGGGACATGGAGAAGTTATTCGTTTCATCTCTGGCTTTCTTAGGCGCTCTGGTCCCCTTAATTAGGAGCAGAGCCCTTACCTTTAATACGCGAGGAAAGGTAGGTAACACTAAGGGGTGATTGATCACTTTTCAATCCATTGCCAGGTGGATGGAGCACAGCCTTCCCACCTTGTGGGAAGAAAGGAGTTTCTGGCCCTGAGGAGATAGAAAAGAGTGTGTGGGCGTGAGGAGTTAGAAAGGAGGAGGCAAGCTCCTGGGCCCAGGAAGCTGGGGCTGTTTAGTGGGAGGCTTCTTCTATACTTCCCCCTGCTCGCCTTCCTTCAGGCTCTGGCAAATAGGGCTGCAGCCTTGGCCTTTAAGCTAGTGTGGTAATCCCCGCCAGAGGGACAGAGGGCTTCTGAGGAGAGGAGTGCACCTGAGCCCTGAGGGGCTGTGGGGAGGGGGCAGGGTGCCAGCCTCCTCACATATTTCCTCCTGTGCCTGGAGCAGAAGTTAAGCTGCTTTTCACTAAACTCCTTGTACGCCTCCTGTAACCATTTTTTCGGGGCCCAAGAACTGTACTCCTCAAACCTCACCTTTTGTTATTTGTGTGTTTTGTCTCCTTCATCAGATTTCAGATTAGGGACCAGTAACATTTTTCTCCTACTATTTATCTTTCTGTACCTCCTGCCCTATATCTCTGCAGGCCCAGCTTTTAACATCTGGCATGAACTCACCAGACCAATTTTAATGGTTGCTCCAAATAGGATATAAAATATTCTGGAAACTCTCGAATGCAGCTTCTTAATTGTAGCTGCTCATGAGAATCACCGGAGGAGTTTTAAAAACTCCTGGTTGCCCCGGCTGCACTTGAAACCAATGAAATCAGACACTGGCGATGGGATCCAGGTGGCTCTTGGGAAGAAACAAAGCTCCCTGAGAAGTAGTCCCCTGGTCTCTCCTAATCCTGGCTTTTGCCATCCGTGGTTTCACTCTGGCAGTTTTCAGTAGCCTGCGGCCAACTGAGGTCCCGAAGTAGATGATCCTCCTTCATGTCCACAGCAGCCTCACGCCGCATCACAAGGCCTCCGTCATTCACCTCACCTCATCACGTAGCCATGTTGTCATCTCACACAGTCACAAGAAGAACCAGGGGGTGAGTAAAGTAAAATGAGATATTTTGAGACAGAGGTCACATTCATGTAACTCTGATTGTTGTATGTTGTTAAAATTATTTATTACATTATTAGTTATTGTCTCTCATCTCTTAGTGTGCCTGACTTACAGAGGTCATGTTATCATGGGTAGGTCTACATAGGCAAAACATAGCGTATATAGGGTTCAGCCCTGTCTGCGGTTTCAGACATCCACTGAGGGGTCTTGGAATGTTTCCCCTGTGGATAAGGGAGGTCTTCTGTACCTTCGTATGTAGCATGCTAATATTTGTCTTTACTTCTTTATCTTAAACCAACACTTACCACATCCTTGAGGGCCATATTGGAATATTATTTGGCAGAAAGTATAGCAGTGCAGGAATTAATTATTTCACGATCTCATTGCCGTGTCAATACTTCTGAGGTCATGTTGGCTCAATGCCCCTCAGTGTCCTCTATTCAGCAGCCACTTTGGTGTCTGACAGCCTGCGAGACTTGCCTCATGAGAGCAAATAAGAAAAAAAAAAACCACCAAAACGTGTAGATATAAAACACGTCAGGTTTAAAGACTGCTGGCCCATTGTGTAAAATGCAGTGACACATTCGTACAAATATTTATCTTCACCTTTCTCCCCTGGAGCCTTTGTTCTCGTTTAAACACCAAATGGCCATTGACTTCTTTTCAAAGGGAAAAAGGAAAGTGGTAAATCTTTCACTGCCTTTTTCAGAAGAACTTTTTAAGAACCTAGATTTCCTGTTTGTGCTTTTTGTGATGACATGATTGTCCCTGTTTCAAGCTTCATGGTTCAGTTAGTTCTCCAGCCTCAAGGACAAGCGAAGCTTCCTTTTGGCTGTGGACAGAAAGTTGGTTGAAAAACACCCAGCAAATATTTGCCACATCGTTTTGGATCCCTGATCTGCACAAACCAATTTTTGAGTCTTTTCTTTTTAATGAGAAGGTGAGTGGAGGAGTGAGTGGAGTAAATTTCAGGGACATGGAGGAGTGTTTTCAGCCCTGAGTCCTCTGGTACTTCAGCAAGGTGCTGGTAAATGGTCTGAGACCATGGATGATTGTGGAAAGCCTGAAACTTTTGTGCTTGACCAGCCCTCTTCGCTTTTCTCTCCATCCACCTGTGGGTTTTGGGCCTCCCATACCTCTTTTCACACTCTCCTCTGTTTTTTAGTAGTGATGGTATCAGAGGGCTAGCCGTCAGGAGGTTTCCTGGTAGGAGAGAGGTGGGAGGCAAGACTGCATCATTCAGCAGAATTTTAACAATTCCTTTGTAGAATTTTTTTTTTGAGGGGAAGGGAGATTGCTTTATATACATATACATATGTGTGTGTGTATATATATATATGTATTTATATGTGTATATATATATATTTAATGTTTATTTATTTTTGAAAGAGAGAGAGACAAAGCACAGGCAGGGGAGGGCCAGAGCGAGGGAGACACAGTATCTGAAGCAAGCTCCAGGCTCTGAGCTGTCAGCACAGAGCCCAACACAGGGTTCAACCCCACAAACTGTGAGATCATGACCTGAGCTGAAGTTAAACGCTTAACTGACTGAGCTACCCAGGTGCGCCTGCTTGGTTTTGTTTGTTTGTTTTATTTTATTTTTATTTTTTTAAAGGAAGACTCAGTGTGATTTCTAGATGAGTGAAACTTTTATTCTTGACAGTAGGATTTAATAAGTCCTGAGCATTCCTGGTAGGCCTGTTAATTCTAGAAGATAATATATTCAGGGATATTTATTTATTTATTTATTTATTTTAATTTTTTTTAATGTTTTATTTATTTCTAGGAGAGAGAGAGACAGCGTGAGCAGGGGAGGGTCAGAGAGAGAGAGGGAGTGACAGACTGAAACAGGCTCCAGGCTCCGAGCTGGCAGTCAGCACAGAGCCCGACGCGGGGCTCGAACCCACAAACCGCGAGATCATGACCTAAGCGAAAGTCGGACGCTTAACCGACTAAGCCACCCAGGCGCCCCCTATTCAGGGATATTTAAAGCAAAAACACATTTCAAGACTCAATGCCCCTCTTCTCAAATTTTCCCACATTTATAAGTTTGTCAGGTATGTTTCTATACTCATGAGGAGGAAGAATTGATAGTTTAAAGTAGAAGGTTCAGAAGAGCCACCACATATGACGTGATGGTTGTGCACTGCAGATGCGAGGGGGCCCCGTTCTGAGACTGCAGTGTGGGCAGTATTCCCTGGAACTGTGAATTCAGTGGTTCTGGGAAAGAGATTGGCCTTCATGCCAGTCATAGCAGGTGGGGTCATAGTCCCTGCCTGCAATTTTTAGTTGACTACATATTTAATGTAATCAGTGATTTCATTTTACAATCTGGTCTGTATATTGCTAATTTCATCCCTTTTAGGGGAGATAGCAGAGTAAAAAAGGTGTTCTAATAACATAGTACTCATTTCTCTGGGCAGTAATAGTCCTAGGAGGAAAGGTCCATGGGTGCCCTTGGTCATTGTCTCAAATTGTGCTCTTCCAGTCAGTGGCACCGTAGCCAGGGGAATTATGATGTACAGCTTGTGTAGAAATGTGGTTTGTCTCATACAGAAATCTCAGCCTAGAATTATTATAATTACTGTTATTTTCTCCTAGTTTATCTGGGCATTTCTGTTGTGAAATACTAGCTTATTACTACCCAAGTATCCCTGGAAATTAGAGGAATTGCTTGGCTTGGACTTCTGAGTTGAACATCATATGCCATTGTCAGTGCGAGGGTTGTGTATTAATCCAGTCACCTGGACTTCACATGGTTCTGGAATCCTAGTACCCCTTGGGTGCTCCCAGAATCGTCTGCCCAGTGCACAGCCAAGGTGGGATGGTGCAGATATGGAGGGGGCTGGGCTCCTAGGAAGTGGGAGGAAGATTCTCAGGCTAATGGGCTATTCCTGGTTCACTTCTGGAGGAGGGTTTGCTAGATTGTTATCCCAGTTCACACTGAGTGTTTGAGGACTGTTACTCATATATTTCATGATTTATAAATGTCTCTGGTATTCAGGGAAAGGGACTAGGTACACAGTAGAATATAAGACACAAGTTCTCTCCATTCCAGGAACTTACAGTCTTGTTGAGGGAAAACGTCCATGAAAGTGTTAAAAACACCAGCGTGTAGGAAGATGCCCCCGGTGTGGTTTGGAGGCCTCAAGTTGCTGCTGGGGAGGGAACAGAACATACTCTGCATAGTGGTGGGGACTCCAACGGCTTGGACCAAACCTGAGGTTCAGAGTTTCACACCAAGAAACTGGAACCATTGTATCCATTTGCCTTCTAAACATTTGTTCCAGGAGTTAGCTGCTATTGTGCCTTGGGGTGTGCAGGGTTTTGGACTTTGATTAGAATATGTCCTCAGTCTCACGGTCACCCCATCCCAGGATGTTGCACCAGCACTGTGCTGAGGGCAGGATGCTCTGGAGCATAAATGACAAGAGCTAGAATGATAAAGTGGGACACCGGGGAGCTGTGTTTTCTGTTTTGTTACAAGGCTTGCTAATAGCGTCCTGCTCCCCTTTTGGCCTGGCCTTATTTGTTTTGGGTCTCTGCCTATCTGTCGGCTGGAGATAATTTTTGCTGATGATATCCTCCTCCTCCTAAAGCAGAAGGCATAGTCTGGAGCTCAGGATAGCTCTCTGGATGATTCTGCAGCTTTAGCTCAGAAAGCCAGGCTGTGTCCTCAAGGATGGTACCCTACCATGCCCTTAAAAAGCAGGTCTGGCATATGGCTTGCCTGGGAATCTTGTTTAAAAGGTCCTGACTTATTAAGCCCGAGATGCAGTCCAATATGTTACATTTTTTTATTAAAAATGTTTTTCATGCTTATTTTTGAAAGAAAGAGAGCATGAGTGAGAGAGGAAGAGAAAGAGGGAGACACAGAATCAGAAGCAGGCTTCAGGCTCTGAGCTGTCAGCACAGAGCCCACCATGGAGCTTGAACCCATGAGCCATGAGATCATGACCTGAGCTGAAGGTGGATGCTTAACTGAGCCAGTCAGGCGCCCCCAATAGTTTGCATTTTTAATAAGTCCTGATATGATGCCAGTGTTGACAGTGGAGGACCACACTTAGTAGCAAGCCTCAGACCAGACTGTAGTACCGATGCTATGGGAACACAGTGGCCCAGAAAGGTTGAGTGTAGGAAGGAGCAAGATGGAGTAGAAATGCTTTGCATGTGAGATCCTAGCCACCAAGCCTCCTACATAGACTTGCCAATGAATCATGGTCACTAACCACCCAGACCCTCGTTTCTCATTAGGAAGCATTCCCCCAGAACATGCCTACGCAGAAGCCTCAGCACTTCCCTGTCTTTTCCATCAGAAGCTCAGTGGAGAAGCTTATGACTCTGCAGTAGTGAAAAGGCAGAGGTAAGCTGAATGCTTATTTGATTCTGCCTTTTCTCTTCATCAGCAGCACTGTAAATTGAAAGATGAATCTGGTGGTTCCTTCCACTCTGTTCAACTCAGTGGGTGTTTCTTGCACTTATGCTCTAAGCCTAACACTGCTAAGTATGTGGAACTCCCATGAAGGGTGAAAAGCAGTCCCTGCTTCTGGGGACTTCCTGTATTATTGGGAAGAAGAAAACAGAACACTTATAAGCAATGAAAGAAAAACATTGAGAAATTGAAGACAACCAAGTGCAAAACCTATGATGTGAATATGTAGTGCTGTGAAAAGTCAGGGAGGTTTAGATGTTGGCTCAGCTCTCTCCATCGAGGGTTAGTTTTTAAATTGGAATCTCTATTGTTTGACTTGCCTTGGGGATTTAGAGATGTTGTGCATACAGAATTTCTAACTACCTTGAGTGGGAAAGAGAAAGGCAGAGTCTAGCACAGAAACACACTTCATTTGTTTCTGGCCATAAGAGCCCCACAATGAATGCAAACCACACCTCCTACACCCCAGAGCTTCCCATCCCTCCAGTGAATGAAGCATTTCTTTAAATGAAACCACCTCTAGATAAGGAGATCATGGCCACATTGTGCTCAGTTTGATTGGACACTCCCACAGCTTGTAGGGGATTCAGACCTAAAGTGAGTTCTTTCCATAGAGCGTGAATAATAAGGAGGCTTAATGGGAAAGGCCATCTCAGGATCTCAGGGCAGATACCTTATAGTTTATAGATGGGGAGGACAAAAGGAGAAGGGGCTGGGAAAGGCCCTCAAAGGCAGAGAGGGATGCCTATCTTTTATCTTGTCCACGAAAGCCCAGTGAAAGAACAATGCCATTCAGTGCTTATATGGCACTGTAAACTTTTATAAACATCACCTGGTAAAGTCACATGACACCTCTAGATAGCAAATGCACATTGGTCTTCTCCTATTATGGGCACAGAGCCTATGTGTTTGGCAAAAACATTCATTCGTGTATCCCTTGGCCTGCCAGACTGCGAGAAGAGGCCAATCCCAAGGTGGCGGACGTGCCAGGTGGCTTAGCTGCATCACGCATGAACCAAGCACTGGTCCTCCACACCTCCCAGTGTGAGGAACACATACCAGGTTCTCTGAGTTGTCCCTTGGAATATCCTTCTCCCAGCTAGGACTGGGGGAGAAGATCGCACCTCCCCTGCTCCCTGCCTGGCTAAGGGCTTAGGAAACTCACTCCTAGTTCCCTTCCGAGAGGCCCTCCTCAGGTTCTCTCTCCTCTCTGCACTGTGCCTTGTTTTTATATCCTTTTCTGGCCAAGTAGACCAAGAGTCACAGGACCTCTGGTTGAATGTTTCCTGCATAGATTTTTCCATATGGGGTCTGTTTCATGCTCACTCTGGTATCTGAGGTCTGTTGTGGTGGTGCCTCAGGCTAGACTGAGGCAAGAAGAGCGCTCCTGGAAACCTTGGATCACACCAGCAGCTGTTTTCCATCGTCAGGGAAAGGCTGATAGCAAACTGCCAAGATTTATCTTCAGGCTGAACTTGAAGGAACCCTTTTCATTAGCTGGTCTTACCTTCTCTATCAGGAGCATTTGGAGGCCCAACGGTTTGCAACTGGAAGCCCATAGGCCAAATATGGCTCCCAGATGCACTTTCTTTTTGTTTTTGTTTTTTGAGCTGGTCTTGTGGTTTGCACAAATCTGGATTAGTTTTGAACATTTTTAAGTAAGTGTATTTTTACATAAAAATTGGAATTTCTGGCTTCTTTTGAACAAACTGTGAGGAGCTGGCAACCCTGAGCCCTTGCTCCTGCTTTGGAACATTGAACACAGGCTGTGGGAGCAGCCCTGTGCTCTTCACTTCATCTCTGTAAATCTTGGCCCACTGTGTCCATTTCTTTATGAGCCCAGACTCTGTGAACGTTTGAGTTTTTGACCCTGACACATCACAAATACAGCCTGCATTTATTTTACCTTGATATCTAGGCTGGTGTGTCTAAGGCAGCAAAGAAGTCTTTGTTGGTTTGTGCAGGAGTGAGTGGTAAAAGAAAAGTAGAATGCTGATTTGGGGTATCTTAGAAATGGTCCATACTGGAAGCAGAGAAACATTTTATGAGTGTACCTTAGACCATCTATGGAAAAGGACCAATCTGTTTGATTTTTCCTTTCTGATACATCACAGACCTGTACTTTTGTAAAATGCAATATATATGAATTTCTAGAAAAATAAAGGGAATGAAAGACATAAAATACAAGCAAAAGTTTTTATTAGAGTCTACGAACATTAAAATTATTTTAGTAAACATGGTCAGAATAAATGCAACCTGGAAAACATAATTTAAAAGCTTATATTGTCCATGTAATGTATGCACATAGACTATAACCACAGGGAATCACTGTTACATTCATAGCTTTCTGTCCCTCTACTGTTATACACTAATGACAAATTATGAATGAAATAGCAGTTTCCCATATTTAGTGCCTATGTGCATGCTTTTAACAAGTACCAAGTATATTAATATTTAAAGTTTTTAGTGCAGTAAGTAAGCATGTTTCTTGCTGGTTGAGTTGGCAATGACATTACTCATGGGGAAGATGTTCCTGGGCTTTGTTTCAACAGTATGCTCAGCAGAGAACCTAGTCTCACAGGGTATCTTGACACCAATGGGTGAACAAATTTTCAAGTAACTTCAGCAAACTCGGGATATTCATTTTTGACTTTTCTCCAAAATAAATCAAATAATACAGTATTTCCAAAATTAATCTTTAATCCTTAATTAGTAGCACATTTGGACAATTTATCCGGTAAAGTTAACATTAATTTAACTGCAATAAAAGAAATGGATTTTGGATCCATTTGGATCCATTTCCTGTTTGTGAATATTCTTATAATGGAAAGGAAAATTGAAGACCATCTATAGAATTTTTAAGATGTAGGACAATAACTTTGTAAATGTATAATTTCAAAATCACTACTTTATTATTAATTATTTTTAAATTATGTGACTATGGACACCCTGTGAGAACTGTTTATC
The DNA here is from genome assembly GCF_003009895.1 of Hyaena hyaena. Classification (NCBI taxonomy): domain Eukaryota; kingdom Metazoa; phylum Chordata; class Mammalia; order Carnivora; family Hyaenidae; genus Hyaena; species Hyaena hyaena. Next base: position 3,607 of record NW_024080701.1, on the reverse strand, counting down.
TAAGCTTCTAAATTTTTCTTTTTGCCCTTTGATCTGACCTGCCATTGAAAACATGTCACATCCTACATTTCAATGGAAGTGTTAAGATCTTTAAAAATATAAAAGGTATCAAACAAATTAGCATGACAGACCATCGATTTATATCTTTGAAATATCGAAACTGGTTCTTGTCTTGCAGAAACACAATAGGTTTGTTCAGTAGCTCAGAAAGCCTTGATGGAACTTTTCACCTCAGTAACAATCGTATCTTAGTAGTTGTTTGTAATCAGTTTCCATATTATTACAAATAAAAAAGAATGATTGCAAATTTAGTGCATTAACTGATGTAATTTATAGTGTGCGCTAAGTGTGCTTTGTAGTTCAGCCAACATTTCTGTTTTGTTATTTTGTAATAAGACTCTTGCTGAAGGAGGCATTGCCTTGGTTTACGTTGTGGTGCAGCTGTTCCAGAATGCTTTCCTGTTATTATGGTACTTTCCTGTTACTATAGTACTTGACGGTTACTATAGTACTGCCATCAGTACATAGTCTTAAAATTGAAAGCCTATGTCTCATTTGTTGATTCATCCTACATTGTTCTATATAGTTAAGAACAGGTTGTTTTTGAAGATGAAACTTAAAAAACAATTCTTCCTTTATATCATCACCATGTTCAAATTACACATATATGAAAGGAATCGCTATTTTAGTGGTATTTATACATCTGTCTAGTCGCAATGAAAATTGTCTTACTAGCTTTATTTTATAGTTGATCCTGCATAATATTAAGCTTTGGTGTCCCTGGGAAATAGCAATTGAGCTGTATTATTTGATGAAATTCTTTCGGCATTTCCAGCCAAACATCTTTGATACAGTCTCTCAGTACTATTTCAGCAAATATAAGTAGGACTTTAGTCTTAGCAACTCAAAGTGTTATTTAAAATTTTTTTAAATGTTTTATTTATTTTTGAGAGAGACAGAGAGAGAGAGACAGACAGCCAGAGTGAGCAAGGAAGGGTCAGAGAGAGAGGAAGACACAGAATCCAAAGACAGACTCCAGGCTCTGAGCTGTCAGCACAGAGCCTGATGCGAGGCTTGAACCCATGAACCGTGAGATCATGACCTGAGCCGAAGTCGGCAACTCAACCAACTGAGCCACCCAGGTGCCCCTCAAGGTGTTATTTTAGAAGAAGCCCACAAAGCACATTAGTTTCTGCTGGCTTTTTAATGTAATATGCTTTTTTAAAATTAGTCCTTTGGTTTTGAATTTACTTTTTATAATTTGGAGGAAGATATCCCTTAGGTCTTAATAGTTTCAGAAACCAAAACATCTCTTCAACTAATACACTGTCATTTTAGCTTTTAAACCCCTATTAGGGCTTCAAAACTCAGCTCAGTATACAAAAGATCATACTTCCAAGTAAAAGTGATACAACATTTTGGTCTTTATTTCTTTGGAGTGTTGTTCATCACTATCATTTAGTTAACATTACAGTTGCAATCAGGATAGGTTGAATCTGTTCTTGACAAAAATGTTTAGTGAAGTTTATTTAAGTAAATTGGGGTTAAAATCAATACAGGTTTCCCCTGCAGAAAAGTAGAGTGTTCCTATGAAAACTTTCGTAAGCCAAAGTGGCATAAAGTAAAGAAGCACTTAACATTAATTTATGTGGAAACATTTTTTGAACATTCCCAGACTGAAAAGATACCCTCTCCTAGGTTTCTCTGATACCTTTGGAAACCTCTTGCTAACAGTTGCGCGGAATAAATTGAGGGAAAGTACAGCTGCTCACGGACGCAGCTCGGAGCTGTGGCGGCTTAGTGCTGAGATGCTGAGTGAGGTTCTCAGGGAAAGAGCTTGGTGGAGCCATTCTAAATGTTTGGGGTGCAGGCTGCCTCCCTAACAGCTTCCCATGACACAAATGCTGGCTGCTATTTTTGCTTTTCCCGTTTTTTCGCAAAGGCAAAAATCCTCTTTGGATTTCTTTCAGTGAGTGAAAACAGGTACTAATGTAGCCCTTGGGTAAAAGTGAAGTGGTGCAATGCGGACTTGAGAAAAGTGAGGGATGCCTGTGATGCCCATTTCAGATCCCTAACACGGCTAATGATGTGAAAAGATTTAAAACAGGTTTGGTTAGGGGCGCCTGGGTGGCTTAGTCGGTTAAGCGTCCGACTTTCGCTTAGGTCATGATCTCGCGGTTCGTGGGTTCGAGCCTCGCGTCAGGCTCTGTGCTGACTGCCAGCTCAGAGCCTGGAGCCTGTTTCAGTCTGTGGCTCCCTCTCTCTCTGACCCTCCCCTGCTCACGCTCTCTCTGTCTCCTAGAAATAAATAAAACATTTAAAAAAATAAAATAAAACAGGTTTGGTTAAATCGGAAACTCTCCACGTAACCTCAAAAGTTACATGACATGAAGTTCTGTTATATAGAATCAGTAGGCAGCTATGTTACATGTGATTTACCAGGAAAGTTCACCGACATCCAAGCTGGTCCAGTGAAATGAGTTGCGTAATGTGAAATTGCTACAAAAGTTTCTCGGGGCACTTGAGTGGCTCATTTGGTTAAGCAGCCGACTCTTGTTTTGACTCTGGTCATGATTGCACTGTTTGTGAGTTCAGAATAGGGCTCTGTGTTGACTACATGGATCCTGCTTGGGATTCTCTCTCTCCCTCTCTCTCAAATGTATAAACTTAAAAAAAAATGTTTAATGCTTACTCTCACATTTTCTTATCTTGTCATGGACCCATAACAAATGGCTTGTGGATTGTCATTGATTGACAGTTAACATTTTGTGTAGCTCTAAAATAGGTGTCTCCTCAGAAACCCATATGAAGCTATCATAAGTTCTCCAGTGTTTGCTGAGAGTTACCGGACTGATAAGCTACTCCTCCCAGTAATAACATAAGATTAGGGATTACAGTTGGCCCTGAGTACTAAAACAAACAAGGCAAATAATGTGACGTATACAAGAGAGCAATTGTTTAATCATTTTAATGGTGTCTGGAATGGGCATGGGTTGTATAGTCAGTGATCTTTTGCTCTGGGGACTCAGGGTTCTTCTATCTTATTGTTTCACTGGACATGGCTTTTTTTCCATTGTACCTCATGATTCACGGTGGCTACTGGGACTCCAGCCATTAGGTTCACATTCCAGTCAGCTAGAAAAGGTGAGGAGTGGGAGAGCTTGGAAGAGCTTTTTGAGGCACTTTTTGGAATTTGCATGTATTGTTTCTACCTACATTTCTTTGATGAGAGCTTGAATTTTAAAGCCATCTGTACCAAGTTGCAAGAAATGCTCTAAAATGTAATCATTCCAGGAAGCTGTGCTCACCTAAGATAACTTCAGAACGTTAGCATATCGGGTAGAAAAGAATGTCAGGATTCCATTAGGTGACACAAACTGTTACAGATTTTTGGGTGTACAAGATAGTGTAATTTGCCTCCTTCAGTGATAGGATCTACTCAGGGCCTATAAAAATTTATCCAGTTAAAAATTTTATAAGTGGAGAGAGAGGGCAAGATGGCGGAGAAGTAAGGAGCTCCGTACTTGCACTCGCGCCCATACATCACACAGAAAAGATCTGAAGCCATTGGAAACCTTACAAAACCTGAGAGATTGGGAGAAAAAGG